>NC_090450.1:168520721-168841183 GCF_031143425.1 Pleurodeles waltl
CTATGAGCACTGGGGTCCTGGATAGCAGGATCCGAGCGAGACAGTAAAAACATACTGACGAACAGGTAGAAATTGGGGGTAACATGCCAAGAAATATGGTACTTTCCTACACCCATGGACATAATTTTAGGGTCTCCAGGGGTCACAGTTGTGCAACCCCTGTGCATAGAGGTGACAAAATCAGTGCCAAGAACACATTGGGGATATCACACTTTATTTTCTATCCATTTTTTCTTTGCACTAATAGCGATGATTATTGCATTATTGACTATTAGTGTAATAAAAAATGGAGCACAATTAGCTGGAGTGGGACCTTTGGTAACAGCTAAGGTAAGTAAAAAATACATGTTTTTAAATGTATGTTGGGTGCATGCTTGTGGGTGAGTGTGTTTATGTGAGAAGTGTGATTATGTGTAAGTGTGTCTGTGTGAGAGATTGTGTGTCAGTAAGTCTGAGTGAGTCATAATGGGTGAAATGAGTGACTGCAAGTGAGTAAGAACAAATATCAATCAATGTATAGGAGTGTTAGAGAGTGTGTGTGTGAGAATGAATGAATGAGTGAGTGTGAGTTATTGAATGTGTGTATGAGTGACAATGTGGTGTTATGCTTGCATGTATGTCAGGTTCCCTGGTCTACTGAGGGTAGTTTTGTCTAATGGAAACATTGGTGGTTAAATGTCAGTGATGGCATTTTAAGGTATTTCTTAGCATGACAAACAACTGTGACTAAATATGGGCACACTTGTGGTAATTCTTGAAATAATGGACACCTACGTTAAAATACTAGTAATGGCCTGCAAGAGGTTAATTCTTGGCAAAATGCATTATTTGACCACATTCTTTTCAAATTTTCTCAGGGGAACAAACCCCCTAGTAGTGGCCTGGCTTTCTCACTTCACTCACTCACTGCAATTCAGAGCAAGTGTTATGTCCTAGAACTTTCAAAGATCAAGTCAGCAGAATAATATAGATGGTAACTAAAAAAAGTCTTTGTGTGTAATCATGCAGTTATAATGGAGATTCAGCTATGTCATTTATTGTGATGTCATCTGGGTTAAGGTCATGTGAAGTGAGTTCCTCGAAAGAATTTGGATCAATGGTCATCTGACATCACTTCCTGTGATGTCATTAAGATTAAGGAGTATGTGATGTCACTTCCACTACCCTGGCATTTTGGTGAGCAGACCCCCATGATCAAGCTTTTTCTGTACATACTCCCCATGTTTGTTGCTGAATATTAGACCTGGCCTCCTTGGCGAAGTTTCCCCTAAACTTTATGCCCTCTGACCTCCTGTTTGGCTGACACTGTTTTTGGTGGCTTTAGAGGTCTGGGCACTTTACCACTACTGTCCATTGCCAAACTGCATGTGCTCTTTTCCTAAAACATATAGCCATTGGCTAATCCACAATTGGCATAGTAAATGACCTATGAGTCCCTAGTAAAATGCACTACATGTGCCCAGGACCTGTGAATTAAAGGCTGGTAGTGGGCCTGCAGCACTGATTGTGCCACCCACTTCAACAGCCCTTTAAACAGGATGCAGTCCTTCCATTACACAGTCTGTGTGTGCAGTTTTAAACTGCCATGCCGACCTGGCAAATTAACCCACTTGCCAGGCCCACACCTTCCTTTTTAATACATATAAGTCAACCCGGAAGTAGGCCCTGGACAGCCCCAAGGGCAGGATGCAGTATATTCAAAAAGTTGGACATGTACCTTTAAGTTTTACTTGTCCAGGTATTGAAAAACTCTTAAAGTTGTTTTTCACTACTGCGAGGACTAACTCTTCCATAGCGTAACATTGGGATCGCCTCATTACATTTTGTAAGTGTAATTTCCAATGGGGAAGCAATGGAACCCCCCCTAGTTTGGTGTCTCTGGAACCGCAATTTAAAATCACAATACATGGTGAAGTCGGATTTTAATTTATATTCTGAAAATGCCACTTTCAGAAAGTGGAAATTTTCTTGCTTTAAGTCATCTAGTGCCTTTTGCCTGTCTCTGAATACACTTCTGTGTCGGTGACAGCTTGGTTCAAGTGCATTTTTTCCAGACAGCCATACACCAAAGGAGCTCATGTGTGACTAACTACCTGCATGTTGATGAGCCATCCTAGGCAGCATGGGAGGGAGGAGCAGACACTTACACAGTGAGGGCTGTATCCTGAGCCCTCACAAAGGGGTGCACAACCCACCTGTAGTATTTCTGTAGCCAGGGCAGGATGGGCAGGGACTTTGTCCACTTCACATACCTCTCGGTGAAGTCACCCCACTTCAAATGCACCAATGGGTAAAAGAACTGGCTTTCTGACCCTACCAAATCAGTGCACGTCTGGACCTGAGGACATTCTGTCAGGAAGAAGGACTGCTGGGTTGCTGAAAGGACTATCACTCTGCTGGACTCTGCTGGACATTGCTGAACTCCTGCTTTGCTGTGCCTGCCCCGCTGCCTGTTTCCCTCTTGTCTGAGAGTGAGAAGGACTGAACCTGCACCTCTCATCCCCAGAACAAAAGTGACTCAAAGGGCTTGCTGGCTTGCATCCTGTTCTGAAGTCTCCGGGTTATCAAAGGCTTCACTCAACTCTGCAACAGCCTCTGGACTCTGCCAACTGTGAGTCCTACCCTGCCAAGTGATGCCAATCCAGTCCTGGGTCCTTGAAAGTGGGTTCTTCAGCTGTATCTACAAAAATATATGCATCGCTGTCACTGCACCGATCAGAATCGATGCATTTATTCCCAACGCATTGCTGCTTGCGCTGAGGATGAGGACATTGCAACACCAGCTGTGTGATACGGAATTAATGCATTGTCCTCAGCCTCGACATATCAACTTCACATCGCTGGCTGTGTGCCTTGACAATGCTGCATCACCTTCAACACCAAGGGTCTGCCACTCATGCATTCCTGACTATGAAGTTCAGAACAAATGCATCGCCTGCGCTTCTTATCCTCTGCTCCTCGCAATAAGATTTCAACTTCTGCGCATCTTCCTTCCCAGGTACTTTTTCAGGGAGAACACTGACACTCCATCGCAGTTGGCCTGAACCTTAAGATTTACCCTGGTCTAGCACAACCAGAAAGCCATAAGTGGCGTTTTAAGCTTCTATGTGATACATTTGCGGATAATCTTTAATAATTCGTATCTCGGTTTCTGCTCCTTCATTTTTGTCATATTGGTCTTGTTTTGTTCATTTAATTAAGCTCTATTTTTTAACCTGGTGCGTATTTTTTGTGTGTGGTGTTTTCACTGTTTTACTGTTTTAAGTGCTGCACAAAAACTTTACACATTGCCTCCTAATTTAAGCCGGTCTACTCTGTGCCTAGCTATCAGAAGGAGAGTGCAGGTCAATTTATGGTGTGTATCTGACTTACCCTAGGATTGTGGTTCCTGCTTAGACAGGGTGAATACCCCTGCCAATCAGAAACCCAATTTCTAACACTGTATTTAGAATAATAATTTGCAGTGCAGTTTTATTTTAGATTTGATAGTCATCATGGATGTCTTTGTCAGGTTACCATCTAAGATTCAAGTCACCAGGCGTGAAACAAATGGCAAAATGGCAATTTAACAAAAGATCAGGAAAAGTACTGAAATATGATGCCCATATTTAATAAAGAATTTCATAGGAGCCTGCATGTGGCAAAACAGTATTTTACAGCAGAGGAAAGCTCAAATGCAAGTATTCATCTACTTTCCTGCAATAAACGTTTTTAACAGGACCACAGCTATACCCAAAATCTTAGATTGGATAACCCAGAGCAGTAACCAGCGAACCAGACTATATCATATAAAATAGCATAAAGAAACCTGCAGAGCTGTTCAAAGCTACCAGTATACTCAAACCCACAATACTATGGTGTTTATTTACAAGCCACTTGCCTGTCGTAGCATCACTTTTTTTATATGCTGTGGTGGCTCAAGCAGTCCCATACACTGTGTCACATTATACCGGTTCCAGGTATAAGGTATGCAAGGTAGGTGTCCCTTTGTTAAAAGCCACGCAGAACTGGCGCAGAGCAGGCAGTAAGGTGACGCTGGACTTTTTTACATCGGACCCACCTCCCATTGCTAGAGTAGCATCATCTAGTTTGATGCTAGTTGAGCAATGCATCAACAATTATTTTCAACTTTAAAAGTAACAGAATTGCAACTGGGTTATATTTTTAATCAGCGGAAATGCAAATTTGACATGCATAGCATGCAACCACTATGAACTTGTAAGGGTTTGAGGAATTTGCTTTCATGTAAATACCCAAATTTGGGGGAAATTACTTAAAATTATGCATAATTACATTAAATTGCAAATACAGTATTTAACTCTATATTTCAGAATGAAATGAAACCTTGTGTCAATTATGGATGCGAGGGTGCATTGTGCCATTAAAAAAGTGCCAAAAACACAAATGGTGCCACTCACACAGGGTTGTATGCACCAAATATTTTCTGATATCAATATTGTGTGCTACATGTCAATTAAAAAAAATAATGTTCATAAGCTGCAGATTTTCTTTATTGACGTCACTTGTGAAATACTTTTGTACGTATTATTTATTTCACAAACATTATGTCAGGTGATAATATGACTACAATATTCGAATACCACACCATAAACTTAAGACAGGAAACCTACAAAATGAAATGTACAGGGTCAACTGATAACTGTTTGATTCAGAGATCATAGAACATTTATACTACACAACATTCAGTGCCCTAACAGTGTAATAATGAGGAAGATGTGCATGACCAGAAGCATTCTGGCAGAAACCTTCCACTTTTACCATATAACTCTAAGGACCTCAGTTACGGGGATGGCATAGGGCAGCACAGCAAGGCTTGCTGTGCTGCCCTTTCCAAAATGAAAAGGCAGGAATGCACCATATTTATTCAATACAGTGTATTCCTGTCCTTTCTCCCTGCGCTGGAGCCATTGCACAATAGTGTGTTGTCTGCAGGATTGTTTTTGTGCAGGAAGAAGTACCTTATCGCACAAAATCCTGAGAGGCGTTTTCCTTGTTCTATCGGCTCTGCAGAATCCAGCACACATTGTTATGCCTCACCTCAGGAAGTGTAAGGTTTTGGCGTATCTCCAGCTTTATATGGTTTTGTAAATCGGAGGATGCATCAAAATTCCTGAGTGTTGGGTGGGAACACCTACTGCATCACCCATAGAACGCCTCTCTTGCACAGAATAAGGCAACCCAGCGATTAGCGCGGCCATGCCTTCTTCCATATCTGTGAGGCCATTCAAAGCCATGCAAAGTGGCCTCATTGATATGATTTTGTGGTCTGCGTCACCAGAGTGTCACAAAAAGTGATTATCCAGGGTGCAAGGGGCTCATAAATATGCTTCTAAGCTTTTTGCACTATTGTCAACTAAGTAAATATATTCCAAGCTCATAAAAAACACAATGGAGTCAAAACGTCTAACGTTTAACATGGGTTGGAAGGGTTGGGGACAGTTTTACTGCTTGTGGGTACTGGCTTTGTTGCTGGTTGTGTATCCAGCTGCATTTCCTGACTGTAGCACTTTGGTGCTTTACAAACAGACAGTGCAAATCAAATTATTTTAAAATATGCCAGTCAGACCATGATCACTTCAAAACCGTTTGTTTCTGGATTTTGTTGGCTCCCGTCTTCTGGAGGATTGTGACGAGCAGCACTGACTTTTAGACCTTTGGGGGAAATGGGGTGAGTGATCTGATGTTGCTTGACTGGCTCAGAGACAAAGAAAGCACTGTAAAAATAGTATTTGCCTGGATCACACAATGTGGACACATGGAAGCTGGGATTGATGCAAAGGTTCCTGGTTTTACATTGTGCTATTAAATCAATCAATCAATCATTTTATTTATAAAGTGCTCTACTTACCTGCGAGGGTCTCAAGGCGCTGAGGGGGGGTCAAGTATTCTGGTCTGGGCTAAAAGTGGAGCTCTCTGCGTCAAAGGAGATTAGCAGTGAGATTAGCAGTGAGTAGAAAAAGACTAACACTTGGTGATGAACATCAAAGCGCCAATTAGTCGCTGATGAATGACCATGAGTGTGTTGAGGGCCGGACAAGTGAGCAACTCGACGAGACAGAAAAAGCAGGCACATTCAAAAGAGCTTATAAGGGAAACAACTAGGGACATGTTACAGATGAGGAAAATGATATGGCTTGTCCATAGGAACCAGAGAAACAACATTACGGGCACTTTGTGATAAGGTCATATTGCCAATATTTCCACTTATTCAGGAACTAGACCCCTTGAAAGGAGGGAAGAAGTGGAATTTACTACTATAGTTGAAAAGCCTAGGAAAGCAAAATATGTGCCATCTGCTCTGTGAGACAGTGAGACGTGCTAAATAGAGAGGAGCATGACCTGAACCCATATAAATCATGTTCATGATCTCTGTGATTTAATTTGTACTTTAAAATAGACCAATTATTAACTACTATTTTTCAAGATTGTTACTCGTTACTAAGTCAGAACATGTTGCACAATTTATTAGAACAGTGTATCGCCGCTAACGGAAAGTCAGTATGTAGCCTCAAAAAAATAGAAAAACGTGTAACAATCAACATATGTATCGCTAACAAGTAATACAGACAACTGTTACCATTCAGCTTTAAACATTCCAGAAATTTCACTTTGCCCTTGATGATTGGCAGTCTCAATTTAGGGTGAAACGGGTGACTAAAACAGCCCTAGTGGACATTGAGTTCAAAGTTTTGAATTTTCGATTGAGGAGCTATACAACCTCATATCCGTATCGATACTACTGTATTTATTTAGATCACCAACGCCCTCAACCAGACTCTAGTTTATATCACAGATGAGATTATGGGGATCTACAAGAAAGCCTCACATTTCTCCAAACCATTTCTTTCTCTGGAGCCTGCCTTCTGAAGCCCGCATTGCCGATGTGCCATGGTTTTCAGGGTAAAATCTTGCACCTCTATTTTTTAAAACATTTTAATGTCAGCTTTTGTTTCAAAAGATTTCAAATTACAAACATGTTCAGACAACACTCAAGCACATTTTAGGCTACGTTTTTCATGCATGAAAAAATACTATGCACACACACACCTAGCCTCCCAAGGAAAAGGATCACTATGTCTACAGTTTAAATTCAAGAAATTGAAACAACATTGGACACTGCACTTCAGACTTGTATCACGAATCATCATACCACCTTATCCATAGGAGGCATTGCTTCATCAGTATAAACCACCAAGCTCTGGAACTTACTATTAGCCAGAACTGAAAACATCCAGGATCTTTTACACTACATGAGAGAGGCGAAAACATGTTTCCATAACCCTGGATAGAATCCGAAAAAATAATCGCCCCTTCAAATTCAATCTGCAGCCTAGAGATATGGAACAGCCCAAAAAGCACACAACATTCTACATCCAAGTAAGTAATGAAGGTCCGACCTCTGTCTAGCCTGTGTATTGGATTGTATAGTAATGTCAATAAATAAACCACTCATCACCAATTGAACATGCATGGCAAACTGAAGACATCTGCCACATACAGCTTGCCAATGGAGGTCTCTAATTTAGTCCACCACTGCATAACTCAACGAACTGCATACTATTACCACTTTTTGACATCTCACAATGGCTTTCATGAATGGGCTGATAGTAACAACGTCCATTCAAGCAGATCTCTCCACCATATTTCCCAGAAAGCTAGACTTGGACAGGACCATCAGCTTTAAATTAACAATCTCAGAATCGACATCAAAGCCGTTAAGCTTAGTGGACTGTGACCATAAGTATTAGCATAATGGGAACAGAACTGTTTAATGTTACCAGCTTACTGAAAACCAGAAACTGTGTGCCTTTCTCCTTGCTCCTTCATCCACCACACTGCTAAGTGCCGTGCCCATAATACGATAACCACATCTCAGCTGTCATCTCGAAAGACGTAGCAAAACATTCCCTCACTGGATCAAAACAAAGACAGTACAGTAGGATGCTATCTACGTAGGCAAGCATTTCGGCAGGCTACATAGGGGTAGCAAGTATTATATAAATTCTGCAGTATATTACAAAACAAAACATATTTAGTCTGTGTTTAAAAAAAATTAAGTTGTGTTGTGAAAGTATTGGATCTGGTCTAATTGTTTGAGTTTGAACAATAATTATTTCTCCCTATTTCCTTACCTCATTAGAATATTCTTAAGATTAAATAGCTCCCTGAACGCATCCCAATTGCTAGCACTCTTATTACACTCCAAGAAAACTCTTAGGGGGTCATTCTGACCCTGGCGGTCATGGACCACCAGGGCCAACGACCGCGGGAGCACCGCCAACAGGCTGGCGGTGCTCCCATGGGCATTCTGACCGCGGCGGTACAGCCGCGGTCAGAAACGGGAAACCGGCGGTGTCCCGCCGGTTTCCCGCTGCCCAAGGGAATCCTCCATGGCGGCGCTGCAGGCAGCGCCGCCATGGGGATTCCGACCCCCTTACCGCCAGCCTGGCTCTGGCAGTTTTGACCGCCAGAACCTGGCTGGCGGTAACGGGTGTCGTGGGGCCCCTGGGGGCCCTTGCAGTGCCCATGCCAATGGCATGGGCACTGCAGGGGCCCCCTAACAGGGCCCCACCAAGATTTTCAGTGTCTGCCAAGCAGACACTGAAAATCGCGACGGGTGCAACTGCACCCGTCGCACCCCTTCCACTCCGCCGGCTCCATTCGGAGCCGGCATCCTCATGGAAGGGGGTTTCCCGCTGGGCTGGCGGGCGGCCTTCTGGCGGTCGCCTGCCAGCCCAGCGGGAAACTCAGAATAACCGCCGCGGTCTTTCGACCGCAGTACGGTCTTCTGGCGGTTCCCGCCAGGCGGGCGGCTTCCGCCGCCCGCGGAGGTCAGAATGACCCCCTTAGAGTCTACGAGCTGACCTGCACCTGTGACCAATGAAGCATTTTAAGCAAGTTTTAACCTGAGTTTGGTTCAACAAATACACCACTTCTTTCTCATCATGCCATCAGCATCTTGCAAGTGAATGTGTCTCACTAGTGTTAAGAAACCTGCACAAGTTAGAAGCAGAATTTTTTTAAGACACTCAGAAAACATGCTGTAGTATGTCTTCAACCTATTTTAACAGTAGGTTAATAGTGGTAAATCTAGGACGCTTACATTATTACCCAGTGGACTGAAACGCCAAGTGACACTGAAGCATAGAAGATTGTGATCTAAAGGAAAATCATGCTGCCTATTGTAGAAGATACACAACCTATCAAAATAACTGTAGTTCAATTGGTGGTAGTATACTAAATAACCAGTAAAATAATTACCCTTTTATTCTATTACAGCAATTCAATTTTCATACCGTGAAAAACACTTGTATCAAAACAAATAGGGGAAAGGCACAAATAAAACTCAATTTATTCTGCACATAAAATTAATAGTATTTTACTGATACCTATGAAATGCAGTAAACTCAGAAAAGACAATCACAGGTGTGATGTACACAGTGTTGAGTGCAACTGAGGAGGTGATATACAATAATGAATAGTTTCACACATTGTTTGTAGGTAGTCCACTGGTAATACTAATTTTCCAGCAATTTATGCCAGGTACAAAAAGATTACTTTCTTGGAGATTATGTCAAATAGTGGCATTACTTATTTTATCAAAGGTGTTATGTCCCTTAAGGTCAAGTGATTCCCGGGTGAAGAACACTGATTAAAGTTTCAAGATAATACCTCAAATGAAGAGAGCACAGCTGTAAAGGGAAAGAGCCAAAGGTAACAAGGGAAAACTTTGGTCAATTTATAATACTGTGAGATTAGTTTATTCTTGGGTCCTCTAGTAGGTTAAAAAGTACTAAGAGAGTACCTGTAGATGCTCAGAAATAATCAAGTGCTCTAGCGTCACTACTTCTGGTCTCTATATCACTTAATTATCTGAGTGTCTAACTCTACTCTTAGTACATTTTTAACCTTACCATGGGACCCTAGAATAAAAAGATTTAAAATGGGGTATCTTACTAGGTAATTTAAACCTCTTTTCACAAGGTCTCTCACATCAAAAGATGAAGAGCTCCCTGTCTTGGATAAGGACTCTATGATGAAGCACATCTCAGAATTTCTGTGGGTTGAGTCCTTTTTTCCAGTCCTATGGAAACCTGTGAGTAGGGTATGAGAGGGAGCAACAAGAGGGCTAGAAACATATGAAGTTTTCAGATCTCTAAACATAGTGACAGTGGTATTTTCTCAAATGTGACAGATATGGTCATTGTATTATAAATTCTATAGGCTATAATACACTTGTTATGAGGAAGACAGGATAGCCCACGTTTGCGACTTAATATCTTACCTTCCAAACTCTAAATAAGGCCCTCAGAGCTAGCGACTGAGTATTTTTTTAGAATTAATGGAAATGTGTATATGACGAAAGCAATTGGAATGTAGAGCGCTTTTTGGACTGCAATATCTTTTGCACTCAATAGTACTTTGTGCACTTTCTTCCTACCTTTACAGAAGCCACCAACTTTCCCCACACTCACATTTATGAGTTTCCTCAGCAAGGTCAAGTGCAAGGCTTAGGCAGGGCTTCACATTTGCTCAAACTTCTTAGTTGGTTTTTCTGAATCTGTCTGATAAATATGGACACTTGTACAATGTAGGGGAGACGAGATGAAGGACTAACTGTAAAAGAATCACTATAAAGAGCAACTTGTCTTAGGAGCCGTCCGCCAAACTCAAATCATCAAGAGACCGTCTGTGTGGTCCAAACACCACGGGCCCTACTTGGAGCTCACAGCAGGGCACTAACATTGCAGCCGGCTCGTAATCGAGCAGGCGGCAATGTGATGGTGAGGTGGGTGCAGCAGGACCCGTTGCATATTCCACTGCCCCTAATTCGGGCAGTGGAAAGTACAATGGAGCGTGCATGGGGGTCCCTGTACTGCCCCTGCCAGGGGGCCCGATTCTGCCAGCCTTTCCATGGCAGTGGAACCACCATGAAAAGGCTGGCGATATGGGTACTCGTAATCCGGAGGGCAGCGCTGCTTGCAGCGCTGCCCTGGCAGATTACAACAGCCGAGACCGCCAGTCTGCTGGCTGGTGGCGACCTGGCGGTGTCGGCGGTCCGACCATGGTTGCTCCGCCACGGTCATAATGTGGCAGTCAAACCCCCATGACCGCAGCAGTCTAACCACCACCATGAGTCTGGTGCTCTCAAGACCGCCAGCCTCATAATGAGTACCAAAATGTTGAAGAGGTGGTTAAAAATGCTATGGGTCTACTAATCCAAACCTTAACATTCTGATAGAGGGTCCTTCAAGTGATGTTCCGACATCAATGTTTTGAGATCAAGCAGGAGAGCTACCGCAATGTTTAATTCACTGTTTATGGCTGCAGGTGTGATTGTGTACTAGATCTGTCAGCCTTAGGTTGGTCTTCCCCCAAACATTTTGCTTTCACTCCTCCTGTTTTGATGAATTCATTTTTGTTGGTTTTAGCACTCTGCACATTTTACCACTCCTTTGCCAGTGCTTAAGTGCTTGTGCTCTCTCCTTTAAACATGGGAAAATTGGCTTACACCCAATTGGCACATCTAGTTTAATTGTAAGTCACTATTAAAGTGATGCTACATGTACCTAGGCTCTATATAAGAAATGATACTAGTTGGCCTGTAGCACATATTGTGCCACCCACTTAAGTAGCCCTTTAAAGCATGTCTTAGGCCTGCCATTGCAGCCTGTGTGTGCAGTTTTAAACTGCTATTTCAGCCTAGCAAAATGAACCTTTTATTGTCAGGTCTAAATCTTCCTTTTTAGTCCCTTAACTGCTGGGTCTAACAAATGTTCTACTATTACGCTCCTAAATGTGTTCCGATAAAAACAGCACTGCATTTGTGTGGGTAGGCCTGGTGCCCATGACAGGAAACGGGCCAAAACACAACATAGATGCATAACATTTTTCTTTTTTTTTTAACTCTGAGCAACCAGGGAATTTAGGGATGTAGAAGGTCCACCTGACACCAGTAAGCTTGCCTTTGGGGCAAAAGAAAGTGATGCAGGTGTTGCACACCAGAGTGCAACACCTTCATCACTTTCTTTTGCCCCAAAAGCAAAAGCCCTGGTGCCAAGTGTACTTTCTACCTCCACCAGGGGCATATTTAAACCTCCTCCCTGCACCCAGGGGGACAGAAAGGCATTATTTCCCCTTCTGGGAAGCAGTTATGGCTCGATGCCAGGGCAGGTTACTCCATAGTTTTGATTGTTTTGCCTCTGTTTTGAAATGGCTGGTGTCTGGTGGGCTTTCTGTCCCATGGGGGGCAGCTCGGAGTTAATTACCCCCTTCACTCCCAGAGCGGGGCATAAGGATGGTCTGGCTTCCTTTAGAGGTGGGGGCATGCCCATGCCCATTGTGGGCAACCCTCACTCCTATATTCTTTTTTTAAAACATCCCTGGTATCTGGTGGGCTCTCGCCCCTGCAAAGGGGGAGGGAGAAGGTTGCGGGGAAGCACCTCATCTCCCCTCCCCGGGGTGGGCAGAAGGACTGTCACTAGATCTTTTGGCGAACTGGGGCATACCCATGTTCATAGTGGGCAGCCCTTACCGCTTTCTGACCCCCCCAGGAAAGGGCATATCAGGGATAATTATCCCCTTCCAACACCCAGGTGCCAGATTGCCAGATCCCACCCCCATATTAAAAAAAAGAAAATTCCCTGTTGGCTAGTGGGCTTCCCCCAAGGGGGCAGATTGGGGGTCATCCCCTCATCTATGTGGGGCAGATAGAATGTCCTCAGATTTTATTGTAAGGTCGTGGAATGGCCATGCCCATAATGGGCAGCATTCTTCTCTTTAATTATTGTTAATGTAGACCCTTGTTTCTAGTAAGCTTTCTGCCCCGCTGGGATGGCTGATTGGTGTAATTATCCCCATAGCCCCCTCCAGGGGGGTTTGAAAAACTAAAATTATTAGGGGCCTGGCTGAGCGCAAGCTCTTGCCCAAGGGGCCACTCCCCCAAAATCCCAGGTGTCTACTGGGTGGATCACTGCTTGGGGATCATTCTCCACTGGCAATCCCCAAGCGGGGATCCACTGGGCAGGGATGTCAATAAAAAGGGTTCACTCTCCCCTTTCCAATGAAGCCACTTCCAAGATAATGAGTGCTCGGGGAGCTGAGATACACCCCGAGCACTGATGCAGTGAAAATAAAACAACAACATCGGCTTCTTTTACTTTCACTTTACTGCAATGATATCAGAGCTCATTACAGTAAAGTAAAAAAAAAAAAAACAAGCTCAGGCTGCTTGGGAAGCTCTGCTGAGTAGCTGAGCTAAAAATAAAATAAAGGAATCTCTCTGGTGTAGCACCAGAGGGGCCTTTATATACCTCACCAGTGCAGCTATTGGACATTGGCTGACAACCGCACTTAAAAGGTCAATACATATCAGTCACCCCTATGGTAGGCACTAAACAGCCCATAGGACAGAGTGCGTTGTATGTATTACGTTTGTCATGTACTTTTAAATTGTACATGTCCTGATAGTGAAAATCTCCAAAATGTGTTTCTTACTACTACAAGGCCTACCTCCCCCATAGGATAATGTTAAGTTAAAGTATTACATTTAATACCTGATAATATTTGATTGTGAGCAGGTAGGAAAGTCATGTTTTGTGTCTGAAGAATTGTAATTTAAAGTCCTCTTTACTGGTAAAGTCGGATTTTAAGTCACAATTCTGAAAATGCTCTTTTGGAATGTTGACATTTTCTTGCTCCAACCATTTGGTCACCAGTCATTCTGGGTCACATGACTATGTGTAGTTGATTAGTGGGCTTTGTGTACTCCTCCCAGACTGCTTCATAATAGAAAGTCTGTATGTTGGCAGGATGAGGGCTGACTTGTCACCTATCACACTTGCACTTCAAAAACATTGGCTCAACTCACACACAAAGGCCCTCATTCCGACCCTGGCGGTTTCAAACCGCCAGGGAGGAGGGCAGAGGAAGCACCGCCAACAGGCTAGCGGTGCTTCCCGGGCCATTCTGACCGCGGCGGTAAAGCCGCGGTCAGAAAAGGGGAACCGGCGGTTTCCCGACGGTTTCCCGACGGTTTTCCCCTGGCCCAGGGAATCCTCCATGGCGGCGCTGCTTGCAGCGCCGCCATGGGGATTCCGACCCCCTTCCCGCCAGCCTGTTCCTGGCGGTTTACACCGCCAGGAAGAGGCTGGCGGGAACGGGTGTCGTGGGGCCCCTGGGGGCCCCTGCACTGCCCATGCCACTGGCATGGGCAGTGCAGGGGCCCCCCAACAGGGCCCCACAAAGATTTTCACTGTCTGCTTAGCAGACAGTGAAAATCGCGACGGGTGCCACTGCACCCGTCGCACCCCTGCAAATCCGCCGGCTCCATTCGGAGCCGGCTTCCTCTTTGCAGGGGCTTTCCCGCTGGGCCGGCAGGCGATCTTTTGGAGATCGCCCGCCGGCCCAGCTGGAAAGTTGAAATGACCCCTGCGGTCATTTTTACCGCGGTCTTTGGGCGGTTTCCGCCCAGGGTCGGAATGACCCCCAAAGACTTTACACTAGCCTATTGTTCCCCCATACAGACTGAGACCAGGGCAGGGAGGCAGGAAATTCCAGACACCTCTGTAGGGGTAAACTCTAGAAGCCTCTCCCACTTCAAAGTGGGCACCAGTGATAACAACCATTGGCAAAGCCAATAGATTTTGTCTATGCAATATGTAGCCATGTTGTTCACCAGCGTGGCTGCTGTTCAGCATGGCTAAAATGTCATAGAGGAGAGTGGGGCGAGAGTGTTGTAGAGTGGAATAGCCAAAAGTGGAGTAGAGTGCTGCACAGTGGAGTGGCAAATAGTGTTGTGTATTGGAGTGGCAGAATCTGGAGTTTTGTAGAATGGCAAACACTGGAGTGGCAAAGAGTAGCGTGGAGTGGTGTAGAGTGCATTGGCATAGAATGTTGCAGAACACAGTGGTATAGAGTGCATGGCATTGAGTGCAGTGGCATTGAATTCAGTGGCATACAATGCAGCATTGTAGAATAAAGTGGCATAGATTAGAGTGGTGAATAGTATAGTGGAGTGGTGCATAATGGAGTGGTGCATAGTGGAGTGGCAGAGAGTGGAGTGAGGCAGAGTAGAGTGGCACAGAGTGGAGTAGCACAAAGTAGAGTGGTACAGAGTAGAGTAAAGTGGCATAGAGTGCAGTGGTGAGAGTGCAGTGACATAGAATAGAGTGGTGAAGTATGGTTCATAGTGAGGTGGCGTAGAATTGAGTGATGCAAAGGGCAGTGGTGCAGAGTAGAGTTGAGTGGTATTGAGTGAAGTGGCATAGAGGTGTGCAGAGAAGAGTAGCATAGAGTGGTGCAGAGTACATTATGGCACCACAGAGTGCAGTGAACTAGACTTCAGTGGCATAGTGTGGAGTAGTGCAGAGTAGAGTGGCTTACAGTTCAGTGGCAGAGAGTGCAGTGTTGCAGAGTAGAGTGTCAAAGTGCAGCGGTGTAGAGTGGAGTAGAGTGGCATAGAGAGCAGTGACCTAGTGTACAGCGATGCAAAGTAGAGTGCAGTGGTGTAGAGTGCACATACGTAAATGTGTGGAAGTTGTATCACCTTGTTCAATTAGTCATTTTGATCGTATTAAGTATTTGTTTACGAAACACTGTAGAAATAACAACAAATTTGCTTAATTTGTATGTCCATAATTCTGATATATGCGGAAAAAATTAAACAGTTCATTTAAATGTTGTTGTGTGCTAGAAAAAAAAAACTCTTTCCTACCACAGTATCCAGCAGGATTGTCATATAAATCCTCTCACTTTGAAGTCATATAAAGAAAAGTAAACAAGCACCATCAGAAGACAGCACCTGACATTAGACCTCAGTTTTTGAATGCAGAGCAAATATGATGAGATAAGAAGTAGATTTAAATGCCTGTTAAAAGAAAGTAAGTTTGTGAAAGGATACAGAAAACATGGTTTAGACAACGGGAGGGACAAACTGAAACGGGAAATCCTAAAGCAAATAAAGCCAGCAAATGGTAAACCAGTAAGCATGAGTTACAAAACACAAAGCCAATGCTAATGAGGGAGCAGAATGCATTCCTAGGTCAACTTTCTGAAAGTCCCCAAGATGGTTTTAGCAAACCAGACAGCTGTTCGGTCTGGTGGGCTGTGACCTAAAAAGGTATCCTAAGACCCACTCTACAATCACTTCTGGTCCTGTGGACTCTACAGAAGAAGGATTGCCCAACTGTGTGAAGCCTGCCCTGCTGATCAAGAACTGCTCTGCTTCACAAGGCCTGTTCTATTGCTGAAAGATACTTCTGCTGATGTGAACTGCCCTGCTGAGGCGAGCCTGCTTGTTTGGACCCAGCACCTCCAGAGGTTTTCCAAGGGTATCAAATGGTCTATCTGCTGACCTTCTGGGCTGAGCAACAGGGACACAACAAGCTCCTGGGCACTGATGCAACTCAGCTCATCTCAACACAGAACCATGCCTCACAGCTTCTATTCACCGGCTTTGCAAGCACCAACCCAGAGTGACGCATCTCGACACTGACAACTGGCCCAACTCAATGCATATTGACAAATCTCGACACAGGACCTTACATCAAAGCTCCAGGTTGGCAGCTTCCCAAGTGCCAACCAAGTGCAATGCATCTGAATGATGACAACGCACTCAGCCTGATGCATATCGGTGAAATTACTCTCAGTAGCAGTGGTTTCATTGGTCTCGACCTTGACGCAGTGCGGCGCATCTCAAAACCTGCACCGTAGCTCCTGGTTGTTGGCATCCCTGGACTTATGCAGCGCAACTCATCTCAATGCAGGACCTTGCATTGCAAGATCCTGTCGATGGCACCTCAACGCCTGCGACGCGCAGGCCCATGTAAGGACTTCACATCTCAGCGCCCAGGAAACACAGTATTTTAACAGTAGATTGAACACAGTCCTGTATCTGCCTGAAACTGTGACTTTAACCTAGTCCACCTTGATTGGTGCATCTTGTTTCTAAACACTACTTTTCTTTTGAACCTTTAAAATGGCATAGCTCCTCTTTTACTAATTGGATTTTTGTTGTTGTGGTCTTAAATTATTTTTTGAAGTTCTTCCTAGATTAGTGTGGAAGTTTTCTTGTGTTATGTTTTCACTTTATTACTGTTTTAAGTGCTGCATAAATAAATAATTTACACATTGCCTCTAAGTGAAGCATGACAGCTTTTGTGCAAAGCTATCTGAAGATCAAGCTCAGGTTACTTTAGTGACTTCTTGGGGTTCACCCTGGCAAGGATTGTGGCTGTTGCTTAAAAAGGGTTTCACACCCTCAATCAACAACTCAATTGCTCACATTGCGGCAGTTAATCTGCTTTGTGATCACACACCTGGGCCCGTATTAGTAAAAGGGCGCACTGTACCTGTTTGCGCCACAATGCACATTTAAGCAGGTACCATGGGGAAAACAGGGAAAGTGCACCCTATTATGAAGAATGTGCTGCCCTCAGGGCAGCCACAAACTAGCGCTGTCCCAAAGGCAGCACAATCAAGGGAAATATGGAATAGCTGCTTAAAAGCTGCTCAATTTTTCTCTGTGCAGGTGGCAACCCGCCTGCACTTTTTGAAAAATGATTAGCGATCCCCTTGCAGGTGGGATCAAAGAGTGACTCCACCTACCTGCAGGGGGATGTCTGGTGGGGGTCCATGGGCCCCCCTTTCATGGACTGCCCTCAAGGGATGCATTGACAGATCTCCACCTTTTTGTTCCCCCATGCTAATGAGAGCTCTCAACAATTCTGGTGCTACATGTGCGCCAGCAGCATCTGTACTAAAGAAGGAGAAGCACAAGTGTCTCCAGCTCCTTCTGTAATACCAAAAGCCCCCTGGGGCACACAGAGCAGGTGCAAATGCTTGTTGCGCCCCCGCAACACTTTCTGTAATATGGTCCCTGTTGTGCTAATAGCCTTTTTTTGACATACCTGTGTACGGATAACAGCTACCAATTATCCTCCCTTCATTATGGGTCCTAGTCTGCAGCTCAGGCCCACAATTGCTGGGTAGATATTTAACCACCATTATTACCTACAGGTGCGGGCGATAACTCTGAATTATGAACATGCCAAACGTTGGTTGCTTTGCTATCTAATTCACAAAATGCAACATATATGTAAACGCAGGTCGTTACAAATTGCAAATAACATAAAATATTGTAAAGATAAGATGTGAAACTATAATTGGGCAAACAACATTTAATATTTAATGACATCATTTGGCTTAATGTCTCCAAAATATTGCATTGGAAATCTGTGAACACGGAAAGATAAATTAATAAGTACACTCAGAACCATCACAGTTAGTAATGTACAATTAAAACTCGAATTTGCTATTTTTATTTTAAGTGTTTTTACTGTGGTACGTGAGTTTCTTTGTCTCTTCAAATCTCTCTTGGGGGGAATTTTCTAAAGGAAATGCAGGAGCTTAATTTATCAGAGGAAGGCACAAGTCAAACACAATTTTAAATAATTTAATGTTGAGTAAAATGGACATCATTTAATTTCAACTTGAACAATAAACATGCCTTTATTCACTTGCTAAAACCTGACAATACATTATGTTACATTATATGTGCTCTGTTAAGCTCAACGTATTCCTTACTGGCCTGATTCACAAAGGTAAAGCTAGACCAAAAGTGTAACTTTACTACTTTTAGTATTCACCAAGGGATTTACGAGTAGTATCTTTCCGACTGTGGAGGTTCCACACTCGGGTGGAAGTTCTGAACTCAGGGTGGAGATTCCACACTTGTCACAGTTGAGGCGGAACAGAATTAAGAGAGCAGTAATTGGTGTATATCCCAACACACATGCCCAGATATACACATCATAAGATATATGACATCTAGTTGAACCAACATAGCCCAAGATACCTCACTGAAAATATAAAATAGGTAAATGTAAGCACTGGCCAGTTACATACGTGTATGTGTAGGGTGTGTATTGAAGTGGCAATTGTTCTGGCAAAAACACACACAACTACAAGAGTGTAGAAAAACATGTAAAACACAATACCAGAACTCTTTACATCTAAGCCTTTAAGAGGCAACTAGAACAGCGCAAGGTCTAAATAACATATTTTCTAAGGTTGCACATTTACCTCTTAGTCATTGGTCTTGTAATATCTTCCACAGACAGATTAAATATGAATGTACTATCCAACTCTTAATCTCAGATAAAACATCAGATTTCTAAGTTTCTCCCAAACATACCAACCACACCTCTGTCAGCGCTTACCATCCCCCCACCCAGCTGAAAGTCATCAGCCAATCCCAGCACTATCTGCATACATAAATTTAGAGTTGCCACACAAACCCTTTCAGACCTTACAACATGTTCCTGAATGTGTTTGGTGGTTTGCCCCTTGTGATGAGAAAGAATGATTTGAGGAGAAGAAGAGCAGAGAGGATCTTCAGACTAAGGATTAACCTCTTTCGGATGGCCAGTCAGATGTCAGCTCCAGATTCTATTTTCCCCCGATGTCATTTTGGAGATAGTTTCTGAGTGGGAGCAGGATCTTGACTCTGAGACGTGCTGCTCCCACGCTATTCCAGCCTATGTAAATATCTGAGCAGCTCTTCATTTCTTTGCTACTGGGTCATTTTCGGCGGATGTCCAGTGACATTGTGGGCATTTCTTAGGCAAGCCAGTCCGAATGCTTGTGTCAGGTACTGAGCTGCATAAATAGGAGAGTGCATCTCTATATAGGTATACCACATACACTGGCAGGAAGGCAAAGAGTTGCTAGGGATTTCAACCTCTTTTCTCGCTTCCCACATGTGGTAGGTGCAATTGATTGCACTCATGTGGAACTCAGCCACCTCGTCACAATGCACATCTTCCACAACAGTTACGATGGCACTCCATCAACATGCAGGGTGTCTGTGATGCCAGTGGATGCTTTACGATGTGCATGCCGTGTTCCCAGGTAGTATACATGACAGCTACACATTCCACAGATCCCCTCTTGCCTGACAGCTGGCAGCAGGAGACGACATGTGGCTTGTTGGGTACGTACTCAAGCAACTGACAAGTTTGTATATGTTCGATTTTTTATATTCAAATCCATTAAAATGTATTATTTCCCGTAACACATGCATGATGCCAACAGACACTACATGTACAACTTCATATGTTATTAACTTTACAAATTCAACAGGGACATGTACCAACATTTCCAACTCTTCCTTTCCAGGTGATTCTGCATATACGCTCTCCCCTCATCTCCTCACACCATACAGACATGCAATCACTGTGCCTCAGCATAGGTACAATAGGGCACACATACATACACAAGTCATAATTGAGCATTCAGATGTCTTAACCCGACAGGTGATGTGCTGCTGTACTCCCCTGAAGTTGTGTGCAAGATAATAGTAGCCTGTTGGTTCTTACACAATATTGCAGTATGGCAAGGCCTACACATACCTCTAAACCCTCACCTTGGTCGGAATCCAGGGAACTGGGCCTTTGTCCCACACAGAGGGCAGGGTATGCAGGTGCGTCAGTCACTGGGTGACACTTTTTTCTCTTGAGCCACCAGTTGTGTTATGGCCTTTGTGTGCAATCTGTACATTCCCAATATGTACAGTCAGACAGTCTGTTGTCGATGATGATCGATGAGCATTTCATACTACTCTGTAAGCACACATAAAGTATGTAAATAACAGATGTTGCCAAGAGTCAAGTGTTAGGCTGTGGTACAGATTGTGTGCCCATGTCAGTTATTAGTGTTGACAAAGTTTTAAAGGACTCCAATGCCTTAGGGGAGTCCGTGTCACTGCATTTGTGAGATCTTCCTGGACAGTGGACATCTGAAAACATTGTCAGCACCAAGTGTCACAAGGATTAATACCTATGCATAGAGACAGTGAGGACTGGCATTGATATAACATGGAAAGCTATAGGCGTAGGTGAAACAGAAGAGTTTACAATTAGGTGTCAACCTTAGATTTTTGAGATACCCATACTCCAAACAAGCACGTCTTCCCCATTGATTATATATGGCTTGCTGTTTGGCACTCTGAACTTTGGACAATGCCCCTTAGAAACATATGTGACATTGGGGTATTGGAAATTATTGATTTACTCACTAGACATTGTATAAACCACAAAACAAAATTCAAACAACTATGTACTGTTAATTACAAAAACAATTTGATGTCAGTGTTTGAGACACAGTAGCTTTGGTGCTGATAAAGTGAGGCTAGGGTTGTTAAAATCTTAAGTGGCTATGATTCACTGTTTTCCTATTTTGTCTAATCATGCGCTACATTATGCTATAGTAACATACTACATACTCCTTCTATCTCCATGTTTCTTAGGTGAGGTACTCAGACAGCACTGAATGCACCAGGATAAGTATCTGTTTTGATTTGTGTATAGGATTTGTAACATGAAACATATGTATGTTCTAGTTTGGAAATATATCTTGTAGTTGTGTGTACTGCTACTTAAATGTCAGACGAGTAATATATATTATATATGTACACCATGGTTCAAAAGTACCTTTGTACTGTCCTGGATTTGCTATGCTCAAAAACAGACTCTTTAAAGTGTCCAACCAAAACTCTAATTATATAGTATTGTATGTTGTTAGACCTTTCATCCTTGGTGTGGTTTCCCCAAGAGTTTTTGCCTTCTGAAGTCCTGTTTTACTGATTTCGTTTTTGCTGGCTGCTTTAAGTTTCTGGGAACTTTACCGTTGCTGACCAGTTCTAAAGTGCATGTGCTCTTGCCCTAAAACATGGTAACGTTGGACTATCCACAATTGGCATATATAATTTACTGAGGACGTCCCTAGCAAAGTGTACTGCCTGTGCCCCAAGCCTGTAAATTAAATGCTACTAGTGGACCTGCAGCACTGATTGTGCCACCCACTTCAGTAGCCCTTCAAACAGGACTCAGACCTGCCATTGCAGAGCCTTTGTGTGCAGTTTAACACTTCCATGTTGACCTGGCAGGTTACCCCACGTGCCAGGCCCAAACCTTCCTTTTTAATACATATAAGGCATCCCTTGAGTATGCCCTGGACCAAGGGAAGGTGAAGTGTATTTAAAAAGATGGATATGTATTTTTTTAAGTTTTACATGGCCAAGCAGTGAAATACTCGTTAGTTACATTTTCACTACTGCATGGCCTATCTCTCCCATAGGTTAATGTTAGGATTGCCTTATAACATTTTATAAGTGTAATTTCCAATTGGGACAAGATAGATATTTTGAGTTTGGTGTCTCTGGACTCTCCATTTGAAATAACAACTTATGGTCAATTCAGATTTTAAGTTCTAAGTCTGAAAATGCCACTTTTAGAAAGTTGGCATTTTCTCACTTTAACCATCCTGAGCTTCTGCCTGTCTCTGAATACACCTCTGGGGTAGGTGACAACTGGGCTTTGTGCATTCCCTCTAGGCAGTCACACACAAAGAGAGTTGAGGTGTGTTATTCACATCCTGATGGCCCATCATCAGGCTGATGAGTCTTCCTGATCTAGTTGGGAGGAATGAGCTGACACTTGCACCTGAATAGGACTGCATCTGTCCCCACACAAAGAGCTGCATAACCCCCTGTTGTGTGTCTTGAGCCAGGGAGGAAAGGGCAGGGACTTTGTTCACTTCAAAGGCCTCTCTTTGAAGTCTCCTCCACTTCAAAGGCACAACTGGTATTGGTACTGGACAACAAATCAGTACACTTCTGGACCTGAGGAGATTCTGCCAGGAAGAAGGTTTGTTGTGCTGCAAAATGGACTTTCACTCTGCTGGGCTTTGCTGGACTCCTGCTTTGCTGTGTCTATCCTGGTCCCTGCAGCTGTCTTTGACTGGAAGTGAGAAGGACCGGACTTGCATCTCTACATCCCCAGAAACAAGTGACTCAAAGGGCTTGCTGGCTTGCCTCCTGTTCCGCAGTCTCAAGGACATCAAAGACTACCTGCTTCTTCCCTACAGCTCCTGTACTCTGCCACCTGTGAATCCTGACGTGCCATGTGGTGCCAATCTAGTCCTGGGCCCTTAAAAGTGGGTTCTTCTGTGCTGCACCCCTCGATGTTGACGCATCACTGCCACTGCACCAATCGGAACCACTGCATCCCTCCTTGACACTGACGCATCATTGGTACCACAGAGGAAGATGACTTTGCATAGCTAACTGCATGGCTCCAGATCGCCTCTTCACCATCGGCCCTAGTGCATTGACTTGACATCGCCGGCTGCGAGGCTCAAGGACGATGCATCACCTACATCAAAATGGATGGGACACCGCACCTCGAGGACACAGCATCAACGACTGCACAGCTCAACTACATCAACTGCACAGCATCGACTGACTGCGCGCATTAGAATAACACATTACATTTGCATCGTCTCACTTGCTTCTCGATTTGGATCCTTGATGTTAACACAGTCCTCTACACAAGCCACTGTTTCACTGGGCAAGGCGGTACCTGTAGCTGGCCCACACTCCATCACAGTTGGCCTGAACGTTTGGATTTACCCCTGACTAGTGCAACCGGATAGCCCCAGTTGGCGCTATAGGTTTCTACACACTACACCTACAGATGTTCTTTAAAAATTCATACTTCAACTTCTACTGATTGCGTTTTTGAAATTTTGGGCGTGTGTTATTTTAATTAAGATCAATTTTCTAACTTGGTGCAGATTATTTTTGTGTGATATTTTTCAGTGTATACTGTATTAAGTTTTGCACAAATAATTTACACATTGCCTCTTACGTTAAGCCTGCCTGCTCTTTGCCAAGTGGCCAGAGGGTTAGCAGAGGTTAATTTAGGATGTCTATCTGACTTACCCTGACTAGAGTGGTGGTCCCTACTTGGGCAGGGTGCATACCTCTGCCAGCTGGATACCTCAAGTCTAACATATGTGTAATGTTCAATGCATTACACACACAGTTTTAAAAGACATATAATTTCATATGTCCCTGTCTCTTGGATACTTTCAGGTAATATATTAGTTATTTTCAGAAGGAGTGGATGGCTATGTTTGTGAAGATAATGTTTAAATAACACATCTTCCCAGCACTTACAACACATTTAGTGCCTGAGTTAAGAAGATGGTGGTAACAGTCCTGCTGTCCGCTTTTGAAAGGGAAACCAGCCCGCCACCATGGCAGTCCACCCACCTTATTTAGATGTCAGTGGGAGCACAGGTGAAACACCACCGACAGTCTACCGTCACCGGCAAGAATCTTCTCCCGCATCAAAGGCGCCATAAGTAAAAGCGACTGGCGGCGGGACTTCAGCCCCTTTTACAGCCGAGGAAATCATAATGTGCGGTCCCGCAGATGCAACTGTGGCAGCTTAACCTCCAATTCTGAGTTAGAGGATTGGCAGCTATATAAACATGAAAATCACATTTGAATGCTTTCCACGTATCCTGTCACCATGAGCCTGCTGCTACTAGCCTTCCTGTTGCTCCTGGGCCAGGTCAAAGATGGAAATCAACCCCATCGTCGCTGAAACAGAAGTTAAGTCACAGGCATTCCTGTTACCCTTGGAGCTGCAGCTGCATAGTAACAGTGGAATTGTGCATGGCCCAATAATCTGTCTAAACACCACCAGACTGTTGCGCAGTACTGACGTGTGTAATGTTGAAGCCTAAAAGTGTATCAGAACAGACCTTGAGATACAAGTAGCACTCACTAATTTTGTATGTGCTGTTTTCATGGTAACGGACCCCTGCACAAAAAGTATCAACAATCACAAATAGAAATGTGTCCGTAAAGGTGTGTGCAATAATGTACCAAAAAGATCTTAAATATCAACTGTATCCCCAATTTGAATCAAACAATCCCATGATGATGTAGTAATTACACTACAACATGCTACAAGTGGGTGTACATAGAATGTGACACAATATTCACTGGTGACCTGCAAACATGTCAGAGATGTATGAAGGTCACATGTCCCCTTGGTGTGTGCAATATATCACAAACATAAGATCACATTCAACTGTAAAGTGCCAGGTTATCTGTGTAATGCACATGCAAATATTATTGACACATCATGTCAAAATAAACATGCATGCCTTCTCCACTCACAAAAACAGAAATGCATATCATTTTGGGGTAAGTGTCCAGCAACAACATGAATGCCTGCACCAAAATGAATATGTCCATACTAATGTATGCATTAAAAGAACAACCAAAACCTACAAACTGTGTTTTTCAGTGTCACAAGTGAGAGTAAATGCATGGCTCACACATACGCAGAAATAATATCATCAGCAACCAATTGGTAACATAATAAGGCCAAGACAAAGGTATTCTTAAAATAATAAACTTTATGTAAAGATGAGTTTAGTCACTCAATAAAAACTATCATAAGTCCACCATAGTTAGAACAGTAATGTCTCAGCCCATATGGGCCACAGTGGCTTTCAGGCCCATCACTTGTTTATAAATTCACTGTCAGAATAAACCTCCTCTGGAGCTGACATCTATGGGCCAGAGAGCTGGCTCCTCAATTATGTTACTGGGGGAGAGGGGCAGGGTCCTTGAGTTTGGGAGGGGTGGGTTTGGTAGGGGTGGCTTAGGATTTGGAAGGGGCAGTTTGGGGGACAGGGCAAAAATTAGGCTCTGCCTAGGAAAATGGGTAGGGTGTCTGGTAGGGACTTGGGTTTGGGAGGAAGAGGGAGTGGCTGTATCTATTGTGCATGTGTCTGTTGAAGGTGTGGGTGCATGAGGGTCTGGTGTATGTGCTGTATCTTTAGTTTTGTGTCTTTTACTGATTGTTGGATGGGTGAGTAAGGATGTTTGTGTTGAGTATGTGTGTGTGGATGAGTCTGTTGTGGGTGTGGTGTTTGTTGCTGTGGTGTCTGTGGGTGTGCTGGTGCATGCATGTGTGATGGTGGGTGTGATGACTGTGGTGTGCTTGTGGTGTGGGGTGTTGCTGTAGTGGTGGGTTTTGTTTCTGTGGGTGTGTTGATGGGGGTGTATGTTTGTGCAGTAGTAGGTGTACAGACTAGGGGTGTGACTGTGGTGGTGTGTGTGTGGTGTCTGCATGTGTGTTTCTGTGCTTATTTTTTTTTATATGTTTGTGTTGGGATGTGCTGCTTGTTGGTGTTTTGGGTGTGTGTATATGTTTGAGGGATTTGGGATGGGGGAAGGGGCAGAAGTCTGGACATGAGTTTGGGGTGGGTGAAAGGCTGCAGCCAATGATGAGGCCAGACCCTGGAATGACTGTTGTAGGCCAGACAGGGTACCATGAATGCCATCCAGGTAAGCCAGCATCTGAGTGTTCTGCTCAGCCAGCCCCTGGGTGGCATTCAATAGTGTGGTCTGGCCTAAAGTGCTCATTCTTAAAAGATCAACAGCGTCCTTAGCGAACTCAGCTGTGGACACTGGGGCAGAGTCAGAGGTGCCTGCAGCAAATGTGATGCTGCTCCTTTTAGGGGGCAGCTACGGCCAAGTGGGGGGGGGGGAGCAAGAAGGAGGGTGGAGATTGGGATGCAGGGGGTGGACAAAGAGGCAGGCATCACAGTCTTTCCAGGGTCCACCCCTAAAGGAACTGGTTTTCATTAGAGGCCTCCAAGGAAGATGTTGAGTCTCCAGTGGCCTCTATGCTAGTCCCCTCACTTTTCATGCCACTGGGTCCCTCAGTGTCTATGGTATCCACACCTGATCCCCAGTGGCCAGCTTCATACCCACTGATGTGGCAGCTGTCACCTTCACCTTGCCCAGTTGAGGCTGAAAAAAAGATACAACAGTTATAGCATATCTGTGGGAATACAATTAGACATCAATGTCCGTTAAATAACACACATTTGCAACAAGTTCAGTTATCCCCCATCCTAGTCCCCATTTCATGTATGCCTATATCACTTATACACTTGTAGTTCACTTCATAACAAAGGGTTCCAACAGCATGAGTAGGCACATAGGCCAGGCTAAATCCCTGATTACACTGCAGTACAGAGCTAAAATTGGTTCAGTTCTCCCAAAGGATAAGATATTTAGATGGAAATTGTCTGCTCAAAATTGGACACCACAACCTCTATGTGATGTTGCCTTACACATGAAATATTCCTTTCAGTATCATATTGCTCTCCATCATAAATTTCTCCTCTGGGCAGGACTAAGGACACAGACATATTGCACAACTCTTTCACCAATGTGGACACCTTCCTGTATATTGCTTACTATGCAGTTTGTCATAAGAAATTCATGTTGGCAATCACAGACTGGCTTACATGCACATTTGTGAAGGACTAAGAAATCAGGTCCACCAGCTACTGTCCACATAAGAGGTTTGCTGGAGAAACTGCTTTGACATCTGTCAGATAAGGAATGATGCCGCTGTATAATGAACATCCAAACCTTTGGGGCAGATGCACATTCTTACATTGTTGTCATAGCACCCACTTAGCAATGTCTAGTCTGATATATCAGCTGCTTCATAATTGTCCAGTTTACCACAGTACCAGTAATGAAGCCTACATTCACTGCACACTTTGTTTGCATATCATCACACCTAAGCCAATCAGGACATGGGGCATGTTTTGTGAACCTGTCCCTCTTGTCATTGTGATAATGCTGGCAATTCCTTTGTTTGCGTGCAGCCATGTGTATGCCCACAACAGTGATTGCCTTGTGAGGAGGAATCTAGTGGCATATTGCATCACAAAGCAATGCACTCACAGCATCAGACAGTCTGATCAACTTACATCTCTAGAAATCATAATTAGCTTGGGATGTGTGTCTTCCTCAAAGTTGATGCCAGACAACATAGCTGGAAAGTAAAGAGGTTAAACCACAACAATATCTACTGACAATGACTTACTCCCTTATTGCTGCTGTCGGGCCCTCATCTGCCCATCAAGCTCCAGGTAAGCTACTGCAAGGATGGCGACCATTAGGAGGGTCTGGTTGCAATGAACCCTCTTGGATCTCTGGGAGGACTGCCCAATTTGACTCAGCTGATTTTCTTGCAGTCCTACACAGGTCCTTCCACCTCTTCCGACAGTACAGGCTATGCCGCACGTGGACCCCCAAGGCCCACGCCTTCTTGGCCATGGCCTTCCAGATTTCCTGCTTCTGATGGGTCTTGACCAGTATAGATGACATGAAAGAACAGGAAAAGACAAACCAGTGTCACTGTTGGCAGTCCATTGTGACATTACATTTTATAAATTCACACGAACATTTACAAAACAATTACTAGATTTTTTTTCCATAAAACTGTCATAAGTAAAGCGCAAATATTGATTTCCAGTGATCTCATATACTCAATACTTCCTAACTTCTCATATTACCTAATCAGGCCTACTGCATCATCTTGCATAGAACTATGCAACCATTCCTGTTGTGGAAGCCACCCCTGATTACTCACAATCATTGTGAGCTACTCAAGGCCAAACCACCTGTACAATTCTTGCTCATAATCATACTCACAGCTACATCGGATTCCTGCCTAAACTCCAAAAAGTCAGAAACCATGGTCTGCATCACATACATCAATAAGAGCAGAGATTTGTGGGTTGTTTGAACACATGTGATTTCTAATAGGACAGACTGGGATGGATGATGGTGAGCCAGTGTCATCTGTACTTGCTGCACCTAGAATAAGTCTACCTATATGTGGCTCCATGACAGGTGTAAAGCATACAGAGCGAACTGATACACAATATGCGCTAGAATCCTACATAACAGTACAGCATTAGAAAACTACAGACCCTCTGCATTTTTCACTCAACATCACTGTCATTTCAACATTAGCTGTACATTGTCAGTCATACTACTGGTACACTGTCCATTGGTAGGCAGTGGCCTGCAGATTGTGCGATGAAATAGGATTTGTGTGTTATATGGACACACATTACAGCTTCTACTGTCAGGTGACGTAACATTGCAATGCACAGACATTTCAGACATTGGTCAAAGAATCTGTCCCAATCAGACATGTACCTGTTCCTCTGGGGTCCCATAGAGTTGACTGTACAGGGACAGAACCTCCCTGCAAGGAGCTCCAACTCCTCAAAGGAAAACGCAGGGGCCCTGTCACCTGTGTTGCCTGACATCCTGGCTCCCAGAGGTCGGTAACACCAGCAATAAATGAGGTGGGCTTGATGGCTGCAATGTTAGGAGGCAAGTGAGTGTTTTTTGAGAAGGCGTATACAAGTACATGGCGGACACGATCCGTGATGGAGATGGACACAGCCATTGGTTGTTGCGCATAGCCGTCACACATATTAGCATATGGCAGGGGCTGTCATCGAGGTTACCAGCAACTACATGGTCAACTTCCCCTGATGGCCGTCAGGTTGCCAATATCCTGACGGCAAGGTCAGGCAGTTGTCATTTTAGGGTGAGAAGCTATGCATTATACAAAAGTTTTTGCGTCACCAGCACCCAAAATGGAGGCAAGTGCATTTCTAAAAGTCAGATACGAACAATATTTTTTCTATGACATGATAAAATGTGAATTGTGACTGTGTTTGACAATGATAGTGCCGCGGGGAAGTACTACCTCCATTGCTGTTTTTTTAATTTAAATGTTTAAAAAGAAATAGGTGCAAATAATACAGTTCAAATATATTATTTTCACATGATGACCAGAAAATACTAAATATTTTTATGAAGCTCTCAGTGGACCAAATATTTGATGTCAATGTGTATAAATGTATTCCTCAAAGACATTTCTACTGTTACTCAGAAGTCATATGTGTATTGACATTAAAAGTATGGAGTGACCATTTCACATGATCTTTTCTATTCTATACATACATACGTCTGAACCAAGCCATGGGTAGGAGGTGACAGTCTCAGGTGTTCCAGCCCTTTCCGGTCCTTGCCACCATGGAAGAAAGGGACATCATCAAGCAATATCGTCTAAATAGGCAAACTATCCTGGATTTGTGGCAGCAGTTGGAGTCTGATCTCCTGCCTCAGAATAGTAATCCAACAGCCATAACACCAGTAGTGATGGACGTACTGCATTTTGTAGCCACTGGCACCTTTCAATACACTTTGGCAGTATCTGGGACATGTCCTAGTCAACATTCAGTGGTATGCTACAAGAAATCCATAGTTCCCTGATGACAAACATCAATAACTACATCAAAATTCCCATGTCGACAGGATTTGGCCACCGTGAAGGGAGAATTTTATGCTTTGGGTGGAATACCACATGTGGTTGGAGCAATAGATGGCACGCATATTGTCTTAGTGTCACCACACAACAGAGAACAGGTCTATTAAACTCGGAAAAACTTCCATTCCATCAATGTGCAAGTTGTCTGCTTACCAGACATACATCTCAAGTGTGTGCGCCCTCTTTCCAGGGTCAAAACATGAGATATTCATACTACAGAACAGCAATATACCCATGCAGATGTCACAACCTGGACCAAAGAGGGCCTGGTTTGTTGGTAAGTAACACATGACTCATTGATCTTTTACCTGAATCCTAGTTTATGAAGGGACAGTGGTTTGACATGTGAGTAATCTGTTGATGTGTTGGTTCCATGTAGGAAATGCAGCGTATCCTAACCGACCATGGTTATTAATACCTCTGAGGAATCGAACAACACCTGGGAAGTCTGCTCTAAGAGGCCCATGGAAGAACACTTAGGCCAGCGGAGTGGGCTCTCAGACTCCTGAAGGTGAGATTTAGGTGCCTAAACAAGACCGATGGAGCCTTCCTCTACTTAGCCAGTAAGGTGTGCCAAATCACGGTTGCCTGCTGCATTCTCCATAACATCACTCTGAGGAGATACATCCCTATAATTGCAGAGGAGGGAGACCATGATGAGCCCAGGGGTGAGGATGTTGAAATGCCATATGAAGATGACAGTGGTGAAGAAGAAGGAGTTGACCTACATCAGGATGTGATCACCCACTTCTTCACCTGAGTGTAAGTTTACCTTTGCAAATTTTAAGCTCCAATGTCAGTACAACTTGTCCCCTAGTGTACGTATCTGTCTGCTATGGTTATTTGTTAGGACTGGTCAATGCAGGAAAGTTCAAGATGTTAGTGGATCAGTTTCCCTACACTGGGTTATGTTGTCATTGATATAGATGAACAGTACTTGTCCAAGGTATTTGTGTCCTCATGACTTGTTAATTGAGTTTAATTTAATATGTGGCAAAAAATAATTTATCTTTGTTTTTTTTGTTTCAGGATCCTTCACCATGTCATCTTCAATTGGACATTTCAACGGTGTGACATTTGCTGTGATATTTTGCTGTTTTGAAATACAAAGTCCACATGTGTTGATCCTGGGACAGACGCCCACTTGGGATGAGCAAATCTTTTCCAAAGACAACTTGCACTCTGATAACATGGAAGTTCAGAAGACTGTATCTGACCCATTTTCTGTGTGATGATGCCATCAAGGCAATATGTGCCACTTGAGTTGCTCAAATCGCATGTTTATGTCAAGCCCTAGCATACTGTTCTCCCTTAAGATTGGCTAAATCTTCAGTTTGTGGACAGTGGAGGTAGCTGTTGATGTGCTTTATCATAGGAGATAGAACTTTTTGTTAGCATGTCACTGAATGGTGAATGTGTCTTTACACCATATATTGCCACTGTGCCCTGTACTAGTCAGGTGGCCTCAAATGTTGTCACTGTCATGATGTAAACTATTAGTGTTATTGATATAGGATTACAGTTGTGAGGACAGGATGTATGGCTCCAACTGAGTTCATGTATCAGTGATAGTATGACTAATTAATGTGTTCCCATTGCATAATCCCTGTCCTCCATTAAATATCAAGGTAGTGGAGCGTATAACCCTGAATGGCACAGATATTAGGGTTAGTGGTGTGTTTTGTGACACAGGCTCCATTTTGACAAGGATCTGTTACTAACATTTGTATGTTCCACATACATTCTCAGTAGTTTGTTAACTTTAAATACATTTGTTGACACTTTTCCTCTTTGTAATTGCAACATTTTTTCCTAAATGGATGCTCTATAGTTTTACCAGCATGATGGTAGAAGGTACAAACAGTTAGGAGCACACCTGCCTAACATCCCAGCAAATAATCTGCCCCATTGCATCATGATAAATGTAGTTTCCTCAAAAAACGAACTCCGTTACTTTTAAATATTTCACCTCTAAATAGGTGCAGCCTTTGCTGTGCATCTCTGGACACATGTGTTTCTGGGTTAATCCCTTCTTCAGCAGAGAACAAGTTTGCGGGGTGCTGGAAATGCTGCCATGAATAATCCGGTTTCAATACCTCTTCACTGGCATGCTCCAGAGCTCGTCAGCCCACTGGCTCAAGGGAGCCTTTTTAAAGTCACAAACAGTTAGGAGCACACCTGCCTAACATCCCAGCAAATAATCTGCCCCATTGCATCATGATAAATGTAGTTTCCTCAAAAAACGAACTCCGTTACTTTTAAATATTTCACCTCTAAATAGGTGCAGCCTTTGCTGTGCATCTCTGGACACATGTGTTTCTGGGTTAATCCCTTCTTCAGCAGAGAACAAGTTTGCGGGGTGCTGGAAATGCTGCCATTAATCATCCGGTTTCAATACCTCTTCACTGGCATGCTCCAGAGCTCGTCAGCCCACTGGCTCAAGGGAGCCTTTTTAAAGTCACAAACAGTTAGGAGCACACCTGCCTAACATCCCAGCAAATAATCTGCCCCATTGCATCATGATAAATGTAGTTTCCTCAAAAAACGAACTCCGTTACTTTTAAATATTTCCACCTCTAAATAGGTGCAGCCTTTGCTGTGCATCTCTGGACACATGTGTTTCTGGGTTAATCCCTTCTTCAGCAGAGAACAAGTTTGCGGGGTGCTGGAAATGCTGCCATTAATCATCCGGTTTCAATACCTCTTCACTGGCATGCTCCAGAGCTCGTCAGCCCACTGGCTCAAGGGAGCCTTTTTAAAGTCACAAACAGTTAGGAGCACACCTGCCTAACATCCCAGCAAATAATCTGCCCCATTGCATCATGATAAATGTAGTTTCCTCAAAAAACGAACTCCGTTACTTTTAAATATTTCACCTCTAAATAGGTGCAGCCTTTGCTGTGCATCTCTGGACACATGTGTTTCTGGGTTAATCCCTTCTTCAGCAGAGAACAAGTTTGCGCGGTGCTGGAAATGCTGCCATTAATCATCCGGTTTCAATACCTCTTCACTGGCATGCTCCAGAGCTCGTCAGCCCACTGGCTCAAGGGAGCCTTTTTAAAGTCACAAACAGTTAGGAGCACACCTGCCTAACATCCCAGCAAATAATCTGCCCCATTGCATCATGATAAATGTAGTTTCCTCAAAAAACGAACTCCGTTACTTTTAAATATTTCACCTCTAAATAGGTGCAGCCTTTGCTGTGCATCTCTGGACACATGTGTTTCTGGGTTAATCCCTTCTTCAGCAGAGAACAAGTTTGCGGGGTGCTGGAAATGCTGCCATTAATCATCCGGTTTCAATACCTCTTCACTGGCATGCTCCAGAGCTCGTCAGCCCACTGGCTCAAGGGAGCCTTTTTAAAGTCACAAACAGTTAGGAGCACACCTGCCTAACATCCCAGCAAATAATCTGCCCCATTGCATCATGATAAATGTAGTTTCCTCAAAAAACGAACTCCGTTACTTTTAAATATTTCACCTCTAAATAGGTGCAGCCTGATGGTAAAAGGTAGACATGACAAAGGAAATGCCACACATAATTAAACAAGAGTCTTGTACTCTGTGTCCATTACATTTATTGTGATAAAAAACAAGTGTGAGGTGAAATAAAATGATGAAAAAAACTAAAAAGAGGCTATCATGGTGGATGAAAACATGGTAGTAGAGCTAAATACAGTTTGAAGTCCAATGTCCAAAATACTACTGTCCCCTGAAAAGGTAAATGTGTCCATGTAACATTCCACAGAGTGAATGGAAGACACACAAGGAGGAAATTCGTTTTTGCTGTCTCATGGAGGTGGTTGTGTTGGTCTTGCAGTCCTCTGCTGCTGGTCAAAATGGCTGTTCCCTTCGGGGGGAGATTGGGGGCACAGGTGCAGGGACTGGGGTGGTAGGAGCAGGCTCATCCTATGGCAGGGCCTCCCGGTCTGTGGCTGGCAGTATTGTCCTTTGCCCAGATGTTGAGGAACCATGGACAGGGGCCGATGGACTGGGAAAAGCTGTGCACATAATGTGTCGAATGTCATACATCACCCCAGTCAAGGAGCACAAATTTGAATTGATGTTCTTCATCTCCACATTGTTCTTCCTCTGCACTCACTTAATGTCCCGGAGCTCATTTAGGACCTGGCCCCTCACGTCTTGGGACTGTTGGACTGATCCCAAGACTTGGTCAAGGGTGGTCTGGCTAAATAAAGCCCAGTGTCCTCCTTTGGCTGACCCACAGATTCCCTCCTATGACCCCTACCCCATTAGCCTGTGCCCTTGAAGTGTGCCCCAAACCACTGGGTCCTGGCAGACCTGTCGGCTGAGTTGTTGGTGGCTTAACAGTAGCCAGGACTTGGGGGCACAGGACTGGTGTGCTGTTCTCGGTGCACAGGCAGTAGAGCTATCTTGACGCTGAGGTCTTGTTCCAGCTGTGGTGGGAGGTGTAGTTGTGGGCTGGGTTTGACTCAATGGAGCTGTGTGGCCAGACAGACCAGATGGACCAGCTTGTACCTCATCATCCAGACTTGCAGTATTGGAGTCCTCACTGAAGGCTTGCTCCTGGGCTGGAATGGCGGGGTCTTTCCTGACAGACGATGGTGCACCGGGCCGGGTAGTTGGACCTGTGAAGGATACAGAGGATCTCTAATTAAAATATAGTTTGTGCATTTCACATGTCTTTGTCTATAAAAGGGCCAACCTAAAACCTAGAAAGAGAGAGATTGACTCATTAGGCCTTTGTGTTATTTTCATTGTGTTACCAATACAGATTGATTTACACAAGTGACAACTCCAGTGCTGCCCTTGTAGAGATGTCCTGAAAAATGCCAAAGGGTTATTTCAGATTTGTAGGTCACATGTGACATACATTGAACCAAACACGGTGGATTGGAGAATTGGACCATTCCAAGGCCTAGGAGGCTGTAGAACATTGGCTACAAAGTGTTTCATAATGCACGTGATACTATAATTTGTCATCATGTGGACAATGACATTTCACTTGTGTGTGGTTAGTATTTCTGTTCAGCATGCCACAACACATTTTTGGATATCTTGGATTCAACCGACAATGAATAATGTAAATATTTTAATCAATTCAATGTAGGTATGAGCAGGTGTCAATATGGTTGAGATGCACAAGAAGTGATATTTTAATCCTTAACATGACATAGTGACTGACAAATGCACTAGTTTTTTAATGTGTTTGCATATGGATGTAAAGGAAACTTTTGTTCTTTCAGATCCAATAACAGAGCATCATGGTAGTTGTAGTCATCTGTTGACACCATGGACAATACTTGTTTGAAAAATAAGTTACACATCACTTTCAAAAGCTATCTTAGAGTTTAAAACACGTTTGCAACTGATGCACACAAATAGATATAATGTGACCAGAAGAAAATGCAGCTTAGGAACACCATACTTTCCTGTGAAAATGGATGTAGTTATAGACCTGTTTTTGGAAGCACAACATACATTGATTGACAGTATTGGACAGAGCTCATGCAAGGGATGATCCATTGGGAACTACAGACAATCTGACTATCCATATTGCATTATCTTAGAGGGGAGTTACACCCATGCTGTTGGTAATTGGTATGACACAACAGATTTTGTTTAGTCACAATTAGCTCTATCTGTGTCGCTAAGGCTGTTGAAACATTCTAAATGTCTACCATAAGGACAGGACTCCATTGGTGATTAGGGAGACATACCTAGGTCTGAATTACCAGTCTGCACTCCACCAGGGATTCCAGTCAAGCCTTCCGGATGGAGGATTTGCAAGACCTTCTCCTCCCAGGAAAAGAGTTATAATGGAGGGAGAGGAGAACCACCATCAGTCCTCTGGGCCTCCAGGTGATGCTTGGAGGCCAGTGAATGAAACTTCCCAAGCAGTTTGTTCCACCTCTCATCCTGTGAGCATAGGTTGTTACCTACTGCATTCACCCTGTCAACCCTTCTGATCCACATTTGCCTTTTCTGAGAAAATTGTAGTATTTTGGACTTGTGCTCCAAACAATTGTGGCTCGACTCTAATGATTTCATCCACCATGACATACAATGCTCACTCTGTGAAATGAGGAGTTCTTCTCCCTGCCAAAGTGAAATATATATAAACAAAACTAGTGTTCTACAAAATGAAGGGTACTGTAAAAAATAGATTTAACTAAAAAGACACAGAGGGAGGGGTAACCAGAATCAAAAAACCTGTTTCCTGTGTTGTAGATTTGGCTGTCTGTCTGGTCTTCTGCAGTGGAATGGCAAAGGATCATGGTCTGAAATGGAGTGTGTTTTATAGTGTGTTTTGCAGATGTTCACAATTGTCCAATTTGCAACAGGTGTGAGCTACCAGCATCCAACCGATGGCCACAGCCATGTTACTATACTGAACAGGTCCTGTGACAGACTCCTGCCATCATGAGCCCACCGCTGACACACCACCAGCACAACTGTGTGATCTAAACAGGCTGCTGCCCTCAAGATGGTGATGGAGTGCTAATCATCGGCATCAGAGTCCGATGCAGCTGACGCAACATAATACACCCCATTGTGGCAGTCTTTGGCTTAGCTGCAATGCATCTAAATACCATGGGCAGGAGTCCACTGATGTGACCGTCTTTTCAGGCCTGCTGCTGATGCGGCTTGGCTAAAAGGCCACCAAGATGTAAATCAGGCCCTTTGTTCTGCCATTGTTACACACCCACTGCACTGTAGTGCACTATAATATTTTGCCAGATTTGAGTGTGCCCTGCATTAATCAGTTGTTCATCTGGCCCCCATAAAGCTGAGAGTACTTATGAAGCACCTCCTCGGTTAGGATGTGCAACTCAGTCTCACTGAAAGGGGCTACCTTTTCCTCAAGTCCCTCAGACTTTTTGGGATCAGGTGAGTTACACAGAGCACAAGGGGGTAGAGGATCTTGCTTGCAGGTCACGATGGCTCAAATTGACCATGAAATGGCTGCATGTAACTTCCTGTTTTGAACTTTCTGTTTTTTAGTTCCAGTTTGCCATTTCCTTTATAAAATCTTTGGGTTCCAGCTTGTAACCTCTGCCCTGAGTGCGGAGGCTCCACTTCGGGAGCAGACACTACCCCAAGCTTGTAAACTCTGCACCCAGTGCGGCAACTCCACAGTCAGGCCGGAAACCAAAGATATTATACAGGAAATGTCAAACATGAAAAAAGAGCAGGACGTTCTATACAGGGAGTTGCAGGCAGCCATTTTATGGTCAATCCGAGCCTCACCTCCAAGTAAGATCCTCTACCATCCTGCTGCTCTGTTTAACTGTCACACACTCACCTGGTTCCAAACTGCAGGGATAACATTGGAGATAATGCTGGACCCACACTCTCAATCAGGAAGAAGCTGGAATCAGGGACAGTACTCCTCGTTCCAGGCTTGCCTCCAAAGGGGGTGGGGACAAAACAATAGCTGTGATACTGGTTCTGCTCAGCAATGGTGCTGCTCTACTGAACAGGGTCATCACTTCCGGGACCTTCTGGTTTAGAAAAAGGTGGATGTTTATGGGACTGCACTTATGGTTATCATGAAATGTAATAAACTGGAAATAATAAGAAGAGGAAATTACCATCAATCCATCAAATCCTCAACACAGGTTACAAAACAATGCTTCAGTATTTCACACTTACAGATTTCTTAACAATCATAACACAACAGCAGGTCAATCAGATACTTGAACGGAATCTGGAACTTTTGAAGAAGAACTTGAAGTACTGGGTAGAGTTTAAGGGTCTCCACAGTTAAACTCAGAAAATAGGCTTGCGTTAATAACACTCCCACATGGCACTTGGTACATAGATTGGAATCGGACAGGCTCATAAGGAAATAGGAAACCAGGTTGCCCTAGGCACATAGGTTGGAAGTTACACAAACTCTCAAGGTATTTTAGCGACCAGGTTACTCTCAACTCTATTACACCCCAAAGAAGTAAACTCAGAACAAGACTATACATGGCATAAGGTTGGAGTTACTTATACTCTCAAGGGTGTACTCAATGCTTGGGCTAAACTTGGAAACGAAACTACACAGGAAACAAGATTACTCTGGGCACAAGGTTAAAGTTACGGACACTCCCACAGTTGTGCTCTGCACATTGGCTAAATTCAGAAGCAAGGCAATACATGAATCAAGGTTTCTTCTCAGCACAAGGTTGGAGTTACTGACACTCTCAAGGTTGTCCTCCAAATATAGATTAGAACTATAGGCACTCCCAAGGTATGCTAGAAAACAAGGTTACACTCGGAACAAGGTTGGAGTCTTGTGCACTCCCAAGGTTTTCTAGAAAACACGGTTACACACAGTACAAGACTGGAGTCAGGTGCACTCCTAAAGTATGCAAGAAAACACGATTACTCTCAATACAAAAGTTGGAAGTATGAAGTTGGTTCAGGAGACAGTCTCTAGTCCATGAGTAACACAGTTCAGAATCTAAGACTTGGTGAGACGGTGCTGGAGTTCAAAGGAATCAGGCAGGTTGTGTGGAAGAAGTTCAAGAAGAATCAGAATTGTAGCTCATGGAGGGAGATACTGGAGGAGTTGCAGAAATCTGGATCTCAGAGTCGTCGGAAGAGACTTGGAAGACTAGAGCGCTGATTCCGGATGAATCAGGAAGATGGGTCCCAGGATGAGGTTGTGCAGGACTGAAGTAATGAAGGTCTGGGGGACTCAGGAGAAGAATGCAGAGATGAAGTTTACCCTGGACAAGAACACAGGAAGATCTGGGCAACTCAAGAGGTGAGTGCAGGGTAGCTGCTTACGTAGGACTTGACAGGTGCTGGTGCAGGCCAGGATACAGACACAAGACCAAGCCCTGAGTTCAAAGGGGCTATTTATATAGGAAGCCATGAGTGTTCCAGAATGGTACACATGGAGGCTTACAAAGGAATCTGGGGAAAATCACATCATGACTTAATCTAACCTACCCCCAACATGGCTGGGAGACTTGAGGATAAGGCATTCCACTTCAGTGAGAATGAATTGAACAAACTAACTGAGGAAGTGCTTGATAAGTAACCTCAGCTTCATGGGTGACCAGAGGAGCAGTTGATTAATGCAGTGAGCACCCGATTATGGCAAGATTTTGCAGAGCATTGCAGCACAGTGGGAGCGTTCCATCAGCAGGATAAGATGTGTCATAAGCGCTGGGAGGACTTGCAATGCTGGTCCCGAATTATGGCCCAGGACATATTGGGCCTGTCTTCCCAGCCCCACTCCCACAGGCCCCACATGTACACAATGAACAGGAGGGTCCTATAGACATCCTAGCCAACCCTCCATGCTCAACTGGAGAAGGTTGAGCAGCAGAGGCCTGGTAAGCACATGAACTGCATTATGTGCCTGGTAGTATGATGTGAGTGGTGAAAGAGATGTATTGTCATGTTTCTTATGTGATCTTTCATCTTATCTAAGTAATGGCTGCAGTACTTATAAGATCTATGTATCATTTAAATTTTATTTTTTATTTTTTTCGAGGGCATTCTGGGAACTGTGTTCTAAATATAACTGGGTAAATTACCCTTACAGTTGCATTTTAATGAATAAATGCACTTACATCATCATGACTAGTCAACTAAGGGCCTTATAATTGTTGTACGCAATAGTGAAAGAATGACTTGGACAATGTCTAGAATTTGTATGTTAGGGTTTCAGGTACTGGATGTTGTAATGTGCATGCTTTTTGTGTGTATTTGTTTTACAAACATATCCAAACATATCCAAAGGGGATGAAGCACAGTTCTTCTCTACTGCGGCACATAAGGGATTTCTAATTTCTAGGTCACTGTACTAACTATGCACATGTGATTACCAATTTACAACACAAACAAAAGAGTCTTGGCATGCTAAAAGTGGCAATTGCCATGTAGTGTGTCTGATGTTGTTGAGGGATAGTCCGATATTTTTAATCACATCTTTGCAAAGGTCATATCCAAAGCATTGTTTATCTATTTGCACTCAATTTTGCATGTATGTTGTGTTTCACTATGCTACACAACAGGTGACATTTGATAGGAATTGTTAGAATGCTGAGACTGCTCATTACAGGATAAAGCTCGGTCCACTGTTAGCTGTGGATATATCCATCCAGACTGTGTCCCATTTACAATTGTAAACTTACATTGGAAGAACACTATGTTTCAATATCAGGAAACACATTTCACGAATGCTAAAGGTGAGTGTTTGTAAATACTGAACAGTATGCTGACCTAAATTGAGAAAGATGTTATTTTGTGAGTAATTTCTGCACATGACAGTGAAAGTATGCATACTTTGATGTTCAAGAAACATACAATTGGTTAGTGAGATCAGAGAAGTACAAAGTCAGAACTTGCTTTATTTTGTCCCCAACATTGTTATAAATTCTACACCAACTACATAATTGTTTGCCTTCTATTTTAGCAGACCAGACTGGCCAAGGACCATCAGGGTAGGATTAGGCCTGGGCAGAGTTCAGGTAGCCACGCTATGCGCAACTCTGTGAAATTGCCAGAAACTCTGTCGCGCTACACAGAGTTCCTCTAGCAGGCAGAGTTTCTTGCCACGCCCATTCACATGACGTTTAATGTCACAGGCAACATGAAGTACGTCCTTGTGGTGGAATTCTCGCATGAATGGCACCACATGGTTCATATGGGCAAGGCCATCTTGTTTTTTGCTTTGTGATGGTGCTGGGGCCTAGTTTTTATCCCTCTTATATCTGTCCCACCCCACACTTTTATAAGTTCTTTTCCCCTAGTTTTTGCTTATTATATTACCTTTTATCTTTTTATTTTTATTTTAACTTTTTCCAAATTTTTTTGAGTTTTTTTGTGCAACTTTCTTAATTGTTTTGCTTTACTTTCTTTTTTCCGTTCCTTCTTTCTTATCTCTCCTTCCCCCCAAGTCCCCAGCATCATGTCAAAGCAGGGAAGCAGCAGCGCCAGGCCTCTAACCACCACGGGCAGCTGCCTTCCTTGTGGGCGGCACAGCACAAAAGGGGTGCAGCCCCGTGCCATTTTTTCAGAGGTGGAGGTGGTTCCATTTCTATTTTATGTTCACACCACCTCCCCTCCACCTTGCCAGTAGGTGGCAGGCCCCGGTCTGGGTACGACTTCCAGAAGTGCAAACAATGCTGGGAGAGGGTGAGTCTGCAACTTTGGGGTCTGGCGCACCCAGAAACAGCTAACGCACTGGTAGGCAGATATCCTAGACCGTGAAACAGACCTGCTCGAACTGCTAAATGTACAGGTTGCGGGGCTCAGTGAGTAATAATTAATTCTAAGTTGTGTTTTATGCTCATAGTTTCTTCTCAAATAGCAAGCATGCTGCTCACACGCAGTTAAGTTAACTTTATGTTACAAATATAATGTTATGTGATCATCTTGTCATCTAGACAGGTGTTCATCTCTACCTAATCATACTTGTTTTTGGCACATTCTTGGGCTGATTAAGAAGCAACACAGACACACCTCCTATGCCCTGGCCTTTCTAAGATAGTCATAGTTAATATTAGTGAGTTAGCATGTTCTCTCACTTCTCTATGCCGTTATGTTTTGTAGCTTGTACAATGCCAACTGCAAAGCAATTTCCCAGTGATGTGTACAAGTTTGGAATGCATGCATCCAATCTAAGAATTGAGAGATTGAGACTGAGAAGAGAACTGTAGAAATCATTCCTTGCAATTTATTAGTAATTCGAAAATATAGTTCTGGAAATTTGAAATAGACATAGGAAATTTGGAATTGGATGGTCCATGATACTAGTAGTATAATACAGGTGCTCTGAACCTCTGATGTAGAAATGTTACTGCGTTTGCCTTTTCCTTTAAAAAACATAATATTCTTGGACAGATTATTTACTAACAGTACCACTAATATTTTCTAATTGTTTTCTTACATCCTCCAGCATCTAGGGGCAGGAAGCGGGCTGGTGAGGTGGGTGAGGGAGGTGAAGGTGTCCCCTCCACAAATGCCAGGGCAGATGATTCTGCTGGCCCCAGTTAGTCCTTCTGTTGTTGTTAATAATAATATTTATTACCCTAACTATTATTGCTCCACATTTAAAATTATTTTTTACCTTATTTACTGTGCCTGTCTCCTATTTTTTTCCAACTCCACTTACCTGTTTCATAAATTCTTCTTATGCCTGCATTATCCTATTTACTTATTTTCTACATTTCAAGTTTCTTTACTTTAAACAGTCTGGCTGTACCGACCACCAGTGCAAGGGCCAGCAGTGACAGCACCACCGCAGGCGCGGCTGCGGGAGCGGATGAAGGGGGAGTCTCGGCAGTGGCAGTGGCAGGAGGTGGTAAGTCATTGCTTGCTCATTGAAAATTTGTAACATAGTCACTATAAAGGTGTACTAGTGTTGTTGACTCACTTGTCAACGCCCTGCTTTAGCAGATACAGTGGGAGTTAAGAATTAATGGCCTCTTCTATCTGCAACTGAGCAGACTAAGGTTCATTAAACTGAAGATGAACTAAGATGTGTTTTAGAAAAGAAGGATGGAAGGAGAAAGGATGGGTGAAATATATTATGAGTGAAAGGATGTGTTGGCGAAAGGGTACATAATAATCATATAGGTTGTGGATGAGGATGATAGGATGCATGGGTGGGTGAAGTATGGTTGAAAGGGTATACGGGTGAAAGGATGCCTGCCCAGGTGGGTGAAAAGGTATAGGTGGAAAGATTCCACGCCTGGATGGGTGAACGGACTCTCAGTGGGTTGGATCTCTTGGATGGGTGAATGGATGAAAGGATGCATGGGTTGGTATTGTATAAATGGATGTTGGTGAAAGGTTAGTTGAGAGCCATGTTTGGAATTTGGATGGCGAAATAGGCATGCCTGGGAACCTTCCATTTCGGGCATATGGCCTCCATAAATCCTAGAAAACCCACTCCATCCACAAAAGAAAAAGGGATGAGGTCCAGGGCTAACATTTTAGCCAGCTTCCAGTTGTACAAACAGGCTGTTGGATGATTGTATTTGTACTGCCCCTCCTGCCTAAACATGGCAGTAATAGTAATCTGGATTTTTTTCTTTACTTTTGCCACTGACACAGGCGACTTCAAAGCAGAAGGTGGTGATTGGCTTAATGTGCGTCTAGGGGGGCAGCCACTGTATGTTCTTGCCTTGGTTTTTCATCCTGACTATGAGTCTTCCTGTGCTATTGCGATGTTGCTGATGTGGGCGGCAATACTACTGCGCTGCTGGGGACAGGGCTTACTTGTGAAATGAAAATGTCACCCTCTTCTTCATCTTCACTTTCCACCATGATCAGATCAGATTCCCTGCTTTAAAGCACCTTCACCAACACCACTTGTATGCTTTTGGCCCCTAAAGTGCATCTCTATCGAATTGCGTGGTATTTTCTCAAATGGCTTGTTTGGCCTCCAGTTCCATAATTTGTAATAAGCACCCTGGCTAACACTTGCTTGGCAAAAAGGAGCATATGGAAATGTTTGGCTCCTTTTCCCTAACTGTAAGAAGTCCCAGACCGGGGAGGTCAACTCTCTAACACTGGGGCCACTGCCAATGTCTGAAGAAGTGGCGGTAAGTGGAGTTGTTTTAATGATGTTTGCCTCTTTGCAGTGCCTACTTCTACTGAGGTGGCTGTGGATGTAGGTCGCAGCCGGGGCCTTGTAAATATGAAAGCTGGTGGAGGTAGTGTTATCTGTGCGACATCCCTCTGAGCAGGTTGAGAAGATGGGGTAATGTCGGACTCCACTGTGACTGGGCTAACATCCACGATGTCTGGCTCGTCGTCAGACTCGTCATCCTCCTCTTCTTCCTCCATAACTCTAAGGCTTTCAGGAACCTTCCTTTTCACTCCTTGCCTCTCCTGGCGTGACTCAGATTGAGGTAGCATTCAAGTGGAGTCTTGATCATCAGAAGGGGGCTTGAAGAAAAAGATGGTGGAGATCTGGAAGACAGTGGATCCTGTGAAAAAGGGGCTTCTTTGGCTTCCTCAGCATTAAGTTCAACATCCTGATGTGCTCCTACTTTCGAAGGATCTGTTATCACTGGCTGTGGCTGTTGTTGTCCACTGGCCTGAGTTTCCGGCAATAATTAGATACTACTTTGAGAAAGAGATAATTGCAATTCAACGTTCCTGTGATTAGAGAGGCTGCCTCTGTGCCAGACATGGGCTTAGGTCTAGTTTGAAGTTGGGCCACTGATGCAGGAGTGCTGCTCCCAGCTTGCTCCCCAGAGGCTGGTGCGGCAGGTACATGTTTTTGCCCGAAAAAAAGTCTGGGGCGACATACCAGTGTTGGGAAGATCCTTCTTATCACTGGCCGCTTTCTTGGTAGCACCTTACTTTGGGGCCATCTTGAAGCTGTCAGTTGGCAGCAGCACTTAGCTTTACAAGCTGAACAGATGTCTGTGTGGCCTTAGTGTAGTCATATGTCACATCGTGCACATCCCTTCTGTCTGGCAGTACTGTGAGTGATATCTCTTTCTCTTTGTGCACCTAAAAGCAAACATGGAAGAAGGATATTGGTGAAAATAGCATTGTTGCAGTTGCATTAATAGTAGAAACAATATTATTTAATGTTTACTTTACTTATAAATAATTATGAAATAATGCAGTGTATCTATTTGTAAAACCACACCAACATTAACTTTCATTATCATGTACACTCATGAAGGATAAGAAAGAGCAACAACTACAACATACAGAATGTAACTGTTAGCTTTATGTGCATCAAGTTGGCATGTGGGACTCAGGGAGGAGCTGCTGAGAAATTGAATAATCCTTGAATAATGTAATGTAGTGCAAGTGCACACCAATGGCAGACATGGGGCTAATTGGGAAAATGGGGAGAAAAACAATAAAAAAATTAAAATAATATATATATTTAATTTTTTTTAAGTCTAAAACCAAAACAATAATAATAATCATTCTGAAATATTATTAATATTATTATAAAAATTAAATAACATAAAGTTTGTAAAAGTAATTATTTAGAAAAAAAAGTTTAAAAAAATAGAATTCAATAGCTGGTGTACTAGGACAAGGGGACTACCATGAAAAACCACAGGGATTTGGGAGGCAAGGAGCGGTGCAGATGAAAAATGCAAAACAGTATATAATAAAATATAAAACACTGCTCATACAGTACATTTAGTAATACGCATTGACCTACTAGGCCTCAAGCATAACACACAAAATGGCCACCAGGAAGATGGTCGAACAACATCCAGCAAGGAGGCATGGCCACCACAACAAAGAAGAACACAGGCAGGCCTGAAAGCACTGTGGCTGCTTACACAAAATGGCTGTCAGCCACATGATCAAACAACAACCAGCAAGAAGGCATGGTCACCACAACAAAGAAGAACACATGGAGGCCTATAAGCACACTGGCTGCCTACACAACATGACTGCCAGCCACATAGTCAAACAACAACCAGCAAGGAGGCATGGCCACCATAACAAAGAAGGACACATGCAGGCCTAAAAGCATACTAGCTGCCTACACAAAATGGCCACCAACCCCATGGTCAAACAATAACAACCAGCAAGGAGGCATGGCCAGTGGCCACAACAAAAAACACATGCACTGCCTAAAAAAAGCACACTGACTGCCTACATAAAATGGCCACCAGCCACATGGTCAAACAGCAACAACCAGCAAGGAGGCATACCCACAACAAAGAACACATGCAGGCCTAAAAGGACACTGGCTACAAACACAAAATGGCCACCAGCCACATGGTCAAACAGCAACAACCAGCAGGGAGCCATGGCCACCACAACAAAGAAGAACACATGAAGGCCTACTGGCTGCCTACACAAAATGGTGACCAGCCACTTGGTCAAACAACAAGCAGGATGAATAGAAAACAAAAAACACATATAGACATAGGACTATAATTGACTATACAAAAAGGGACCCTGGCTCATGACATAGGGAACAAAGACAAATAGTGGCCTATGACAAACACTCTGATGCACTGGCCAAACATAGAAGGCATTGGAACAGGAGAAAACAAAGCATTAAATCAGTAAATCCAAAATAGAAAAGTAAGGGGCTACAGTTTTACAACAACACACATCATACAAAGGCATCAAATATTACCCCACCATACACTGTTTGCAGAAAATAAAGTGAAATACCACATAACAATATTTTGTTATATTTAACCCTTTAGAAGCTGGGCCTTCCCCCCGCTCCTAGTGCTGAGCCCTTTTTTGGCTATTTGGGGTAGTTTGCACTTAGGCCATCATAACTTTTGTCCACATAAGCTATCCAAGCCAAATGCGCGTCCTTTTTTACCAACATCCTAGGGATTCTAAAGGTATTAGAGTTTGTGGGTTCCCCTGGAGGAAACCAAGAAATTAGCCAAAATATATCAAATTTTTATTTTTTTTAATGGGGAAAAAAGGGCTGCCAAAAAATGCTTGTGGTTTATTCCCTCAAACAAAGGGTTTGCGGTGCTAAAATCACCATCTTACCAGATTTCAGGAACAGGCAGACTTGTTTCAGAAAACCACATTTTTCAACACAATATTGGCATTTTACTGGAACATACCCCATATTTACTATTTGTACTTTCAGCCTCCTTCCAGTTAGTGACAGGAATGGGTGTGAAACCAACGCTGGATCCTGGAAAGCTAAACATTTCTGAAAATTAGACAACGTTCTGAATTCAGCAGGAAACAATTTGTGTAGATCCTACAAGGTTTTCCTACAGAAAATAACAGCTGAAATAAAAAAAAAATTGAAATTGAGGTTAAAAAACAGCCATTAGTCTACATGTTTTACTCCGTAACTTTTTCCTGCGATTTCAGATTTTTTAAAGCAATATACCATTACGTCTGATGGACTCTTCTGGTTGCGGGTATATATAGGGCTTGTAGGTTCATCAAGATCCCTAGGTACCCAGAGTCAATAAATGAGCTGCACCTTGCAATGGGTTTTCATTCTATACCGGGTATACAGCAATTAATTTGCTGAAATGTAAAGAGTGAAAAATAGACATCAAGAAAAGCTTTATATTTCTAAAATGGGCATAAGAGAAGGTGTTGAGAAGCAGTGGTTATTTGCACATCTCTGAATTCTAGGGTGCCCATACTAGCATGTGAATTACAGGGCATTTCTCAAATAGACGTCTTTTTTACACACTGGCTTAAATTTGGAAGGAAAAAATGTAGAGAAAGACAAGGGGCACTAACACTTCTTCTGTTATTCTGTGTTCCCCCAAGTCTCCCAATAACAATGGTACCTGACTTGTGTGGGTAGGCCTAATGCCTGCGACAGGAAATTAAACATGGACACATCACATTTTACATTGAAAACTGACGTGATTTGTGGAAAGTGCCTAGCTGTGGATTTTGCCCTCTAGCTCAGCTGGCACCTAAGGAAACCTACCAAACCTGTGCATTTGTTAAAACTAGACACCTAGAGGAATCCAGGATGGGGTGACTTCTGGGGCTCTCACCAGGTTCTGTTACCCAGAATCCTTTGCAAACCTCAATATTTGGCCCAAAAACACTTTTTCCTCACATTTTGGTGACAGAAGGTTCTGGAATCTGAGAGGAGCCACAAATTTCATTCAATCCAGTGTTCCCCCAAGTCTCCTGATACAAATGGTACATCACTTATGTGGGTAGGCCTAGTGCCCGGAACAGGAAATGCCCCAATACACAACGTGGACACATCACATTTTCCCAAAGAAAACAGTGCCTAGCTGTGGAATCTGGCCTCTAGCTCAGCGGGCACCTAGGGAAACCTACCAAACCTTTGCGTTTTTGAAAAGTAGACACTGAGGGGAATCCAAGATAGCGTGACTTGTGGGGCTCTCACGAGGTTCTGTTACCCAGAATCCTTTGCAAACCTCAACCTTTGGCCCAAAAAACACTTTTTCCTCACATTTCGGTGACAGAAAGTTCTGGAATCTAAGCGGTGCCACAAATGTCCTTCCCCCCAGCGATTTGCTAAAAATCGCAATTAGGTAATTGCTATTGTGAAAAATGATACAGCTGGCCCCTAAGCCACTTAACAGTAACATAGTGAATTAAATGAATATTGCAAATTTACAAAACAAAACATTGAGAAAATGTAGTGAACTGTAAAACATGTTTCCTTCATAGAAGAAAAATTACAAGTAAAACTATAACTAGGCCCCGAATGCAGGACACCCACCACAATAAATTGAACAAATCAAATAAAAGTAGAGATAGACCCTGGTGCATACAAGTGTTTTGGAACTTACATGTGAGATCTCAAATGCAACAAAGTCCATAAATCCAATGATACATTCAGGAGACAAAAAAGTGATCCTTCCAGCTCGAAGTCCACAACAAAAGTGACCAAGAATTGGACAAAGCACTGGGAGGAGCCTGCTGGACAGGAACAGGAAGTTGGAGTCTCTGGGGCACTTCGTGTTGGAAAAGAAAAAAATGAAAAAGTACTCCTCGACCAAAAAAAAATTAACGATAGCGGTCCATTAGGGAAGATTTTTAACTTGAAGTTGTAGATTTTAGCTGCTTGAGCTTCACCATGTTGCAGCCGCTGTCGATCGTGCTCACTCATCTACATCACAAAAGACGTGCCAGAAGTCTCTGGTGGAGCGCTAAATCCCGCAGGCAGGTAAAAAAATGTAGTTTGTGCTCGCGAGTGACCGCAAGTCTCTTGTCTCGATTTCCATGCATGTGAAATTACATCAAGCGTGCACCAATGAGGGACGACTCTGCTCTGTTGTGGAGTGCAGAGTCTATAGGTAACTCTGCATCCTCCGTGGAAAGCAGAGTTGCCGAATTCTGCAAGCTCCACCAGCAGAAACAAGTTTTTTGCCCAGGCCTACATAGAACCAAGAGCAGAGCGGGGGATCCTCAGCTCATTAGCGGGCATGTCCTCTGGATACCACCTTTGAGGTGGAGGAGGAGGAAGACTAACCAACACGCAGGGGTAGTGCTCCCACCCGGACAGAGCCTTTAACATCCACATCAGCAACCCGGGGGGAGGCTGCAGAGACTGGCGGGGACATTAAGAGGGATACCTCTAAACAGGGGGATGAGGAATGTGGATCTCCCACGGCTAACAAGAACTTAACTTGAAAATGGTGTCCCCAGGGCATGTTCCATTACCCTCTGGGCCTACCACTGATCCCTATCTAACTCTTCAGGCCCCCATTCTATTGAGGCCTCCAGGTTCACCCCCTGCCAATACTCCCTCTCCAAGTACATGAGCAGAAGAGCTGAAGAAAACATATACACCCAATACCCCACACACCCAAAGCCCTCCAAGTGTGGTTACTCCTGTCACTGCATCAAAGGAAGTGATGGTGGCATCTGATGTTGACCAGAATGTGTCCTCTCGGGTCTTACAGGAGATAAGAGACAAACTCCATATGTTTCAAGAGGTACATTCCAGACAAAACTTCAATGCCTCCATCACTTCCTTGGGTGCCACCATACTGCCCAACGACCCACCCAGACCACTGCTGTTGTGTCTCCCAGTGCATCTTACCTCTCTATTTCCCCTGCTACCCCTCATATGCCTTATGTTCCCGCTCCCATGGGTTATCAGGTCCTGCATCAACCAGCCACAGGGAGACCACAGGTGCAGAGGATCTCAATATTGGAGGACAGTGAGGATGGCCAGTGACTGGACAATATTTGGACCATGGACATTTCTTTTACCCCTTGTACAGAGGCTGGTTCCTGTGACGCTTCCTGATGTGTCTTAATTATTTGCTCAACCCCCTCCAAGTTCCTTTGACCATTCTGTCAGAAGGTTTTATTTGATTTCCTTTCTCCCTATCCAATGGACAGAGTTTTTATTTAATTTACTTTCTACAATGCAAATAACACCATCTCTATCTTGTGTTTTTCATTATAAATGCTAAATTCAAAGTATGTGAGTTTACATTGATAGGTGTTAGCTATGCTTTCGGCTTGATACCTTGTTACTCAAATGGGTCGACAAATCTACATGTCTATTCGCACACATTTATAGTCACATATACTGTTACGACTCTGTCGTCCCATTTCTAGGGTGCGCTGTATGGGGACTGTCGGAAGCCTGGGTATCCCCTTAAAAACTTATCTAGAGTCCCTTGCTGACTCCTGTTTGTTTCTCTTTTCTCCATGGTACACTTGTGTAGTACTACATTTGCTTCCTGGGACTGCAAATCCCATAATGCACAGCCTGGTAGTCAGGAAAGCCCGGATTCTGTTTCCCATTGTTTTCTATGGGAGAAGTCCAGTTGCTCTTTTTCACTGGATCCTCTCCTCCAGGACTTGCAAGTGTCTGAAACTACACACACCTGAGACCTCTCCTGTGCAGCCCAGCTTGGAACTGCTTATAAGCAACCATTTCCTCAAGATCCCCGTTGTGCATTGGAGTTCGATTCCTTTGTGTTACAGACCCTTTGTTGGATGGTTTACCAGTTTTGTTCCTGTTCTGTTCCAGCTTGATCCTGTTTCCTGTTTCTCTGCCCTGCTCCTGATTGTTCCAGCCAGAGTCTGCTCCCTATCTCTTAGCCTTGTACCTGTTTGTTTCTTCCAGAGCCTGCTCCCTGTTTCTCTGCCCTGCTCGTGCCTTGTTTCAGCCTGAACCTTCTCTCTGTTTCCCAGTCCTGTTTACTGCTCATTTCCTACTCCCTGTATTCCAGCCCTGTCCTTGCCTGTTCCAGCCAGAGCCTGCTCTCAGTTTCCCAGTCCTGTCTCTGTTTGTCCCAGCCAGAAGTTTGCGCCCTGTTTTCAAGTCCTAGTCCCACCTTTGCTTCAGCCTGAGCCTGTTCCTAGTTCTTGCCTCTGCCTCTTAGTTTGTTCCCTTCTGTTTCTGTTTCTTTTTGGTTATTTGTGTCTGGTAAGTGTTCTATCAGTCTTCACCAGTGTATAAGTGTCCTCCTTTGTTCTGGGGTTGGCTCCTGGCTTCCAGGAGGCAATTCCAGCCCCCATCCTTGTCCAGTGTTAAACGTTGTCTTTTGTGCCTAACAGTGACAGTGTGCTATTGCTGTTTTCTCAGGAATCGCCACTGTGTTTCCAGCTGGACCCACAAGAGCGTGTCTTGTGTATGTAAGTACTTTCCTTGTCTGTGCTCTAGGGTCCAGACAGAATCACTTATGCTGCCACCTTTCTATGGGGCTCGCAGGGTGACTATCTGTAAGAGCAAACTGCACAGAGGCATTGACATTCCCTGTCACTGTGGGAGGTTCTGCGCCATACTTTGTGTACAACCCCATCATGTTTGTCCATTAGTAATCTGTTTCCTGTTTGTTCACACAAGGGTTGCTCTGCTTTTACTTTCCTGTGCCTGTTCATAGCTGTCCTTTCTGTGTATGCCTTTAGATGCTCTTGTTCCCCAGTATACTACCTCTTTAGGATATTCGGTGACCTCAAGGGGTGTCCCAACCAGAGTCCTGATCAGACCCGCCCGTAACCGTGACAGAATGCACAACCCAAAAATGTCAAGCTCCCCAGGCACACACAGACCTAAAATGCTTTCCTGTCATGTTAAGACACCCCTTTCTAAACCTAGACATTCTCTGAAGACCTCTAAAAAGGCCTTAGTTTAAAGGATAGACTTGTTAAAGAAAATCAAAGATTGCAAATGCAGTACTACATTGCGTGGCTTGCGGATCCATCAATGTTCAACTATTATAATATCTGTGATTATGACCCCCAATCCCTGTCTGTAGAAGAATTATAAAGTAATAATGGGTTTTTGGAGGTTCTATTACCTCAAACAGGGGAGAATGTTCCTAACAGTGAAAGTGCTTTTGCTACTTCTGCACAAGACATTTACACTCAAGAAAACCTGGTTAATTCCTTGCCTCATGCTAGTGCATCCCAAATTCACTTCCAGGACTCTGTCAAAACAAAGAACCCTAACATTGTTCAAGAAGCCACATAGGGATTCCCTGGTTTTCTGTTGAGTGATTCAGCCCATCTAGGCCAGTTTCTCAAAATTCAAAGTGCAGTGCTGACTCTTATAAAGACCTATCAGTCCCTCAGAGCTTTCAGGTCAGCAGGCTAGACCCTGTATCTAAGGGATCAGTAAAAACTGTGGGATTCCTTAGTTCAACTCAAGTGGCTTGTGCTCCTCCCAAATTGGATGACAGTACATCAGTCTCAATTCCTAAGTGTTGTGCTGACTCGTGTAAGGATCTACCAGTCCCTCAGTGCTTTCAAGTCAGCAGGATAGAACCTGTATCAAAGGGATCAGTAAAGACTGTGGGATTCCTTAGTTCAACTCAAAAGGCTTGTGCTCTTCCCAAACTGGATGATAATACACCAGTCTCAACCCCTAAAAGCTCTGCTAAACCCTTTTCTATTCTGAGTGGGTTTGATAACAATATGGACATACACACACTAAAAGAGCAGTTTTGGCAGATTAAAAGGCAGATATTGGACTTCTATGATGAATATGTTGTAACATACACAAGAAATCGTGCACGTGGGCTCTTTTCATCAATGCATATTTCACTGTTGCCAGAACCAGCCATTCTGTTTATCTGTAAGGTAGAAGAAGTAACAGAGCAGCTGATGGAAACTACTGCAAGGCAATTTGAAAACCCGAAAAAAGAAAAAGATCACCAGCTTTGGCTTAAAGAACAGTATGCTACTTTGTGTGCCTCTCCAAAGACTTCTATAGAGCAGATTGTCCCTTCTATTAATGACAGTCAAAAGACAGCTCCAGTTATAAATAGATCAGCCTCTTCTTCAGACTCTCTCTCAGCCTGTAGCTCTCCAGTGAAAGTTCCTGTACAGTTGACTGAATCTCTGACATCTCTGAGAGATTTGACACCTCCTGATTCAAAGGATGGATCAGAGTCTTCAGAACGAAGTGTCTCAGCCCCTCTATCAGAACAAATAAAGCCAAAGGAAGAAGAGAGTTCTGATGCAGACTCAAATAGCTGTACCTTCAGAAACCAAGATATGACTTTACTGGAGATTAATGGCAAGTTTTGCAAAAGTGTTGAAGAATCTGAATCTAGTGATGACAGTGGTTCCTGCCTTGCCGTGAATAAACCTGCAGCTAGTGCTGTTCAAATGGCGCACACACCAGAATTTTTAGATTGTGGGGATACTCCAGCTCTTTTAAACAATATCATAGAATTTTCAGATAATGAAGAGACAGTTCCTGTTTCAAGTGAATTAATGGATTTTTCTGACCGTGAAGAAATACCTGTAATTACTAAGAATGTAATGGACTTCTCAGAAAGTTAAAAAATCTCTTCTGTGTCAAAGCAAACCGTGGAGATTTCAGACAAGGAAGAAAGCCAGCAATCAGAAACTGAACAGAATGTCATAAGAAATGATAGCCATCTCCTAGAACAGGACACAGTTGCAGCCTCAACCACTAATTCTGACCTGCTGATCCCTGCCAATGTGTATCCTGTTTCCAGCTCAATGGTTAGTGAAGAACAGATCTCTGATCTACCGGTATCTGATCTTGATGTAAGACCAGGCACACCACTGCCACCTGCTGTGACTCTGAAATTAAAGACTCCTGAAAACCAGCAATCTGAAACCGAAGCTCAAGTACTGAAAGATGTAAGATTTCCCACTAAAACTAAAGACTTGAATTTGAATCTTGTATTTGAAGATCTGATGATAAGTACTGTTCTTAGTGTTTTATTGCAAGAAACCATCATCAATTCAAAGGCTACAGCTGAAAATTTAGGTAAGAGTGTAAAGGCGATTGCTGAAGAGACTCCAGTTCTATTTCTTTCCAAAGAACAAACTTTCAATGTTAACAGAGTTGAAGATCAACTACCTGTAGTAGAAATGCCTTGCAAAGAAACCATTTCTGATACCACGAACACACCACAGAGCACTTGCAATGAAGAAATCCCAGTCCTGTCTGAAGATCACCCTAAAGAAATAGTTTGTGGAACTTCTACATTTTCAGATGTTAATCCAGTTTCTAAAGACATGAAAACTCTTGTTGCTCTTGAATTTGATACTCCGAAGTCATCCAAGATGAAAGAAAATTCAGACTTTTTCATGTTTACCTTGAGAACACCAGTTACCCATGTCTCCCAAGTCTCTATGCTTTGCAAGCCTCAGACCACAACCATTGCAAATACTGCTGCAGAAACTGGCATATCCTGCTTGTCGGAAAGTGTTACAGACCTGACAGTTACTAATACGCCAATTATCTCCTCCAAAGAAGAAAGTATTGAACAGGAAACTAATGTCATAAAGAATACCGCCCATAATGCCATTCCAGATCTCCTTGCTCCTGAATCCACTTCACCAGAAACCAACTCTATGCACTCCTCCCATATCACTCGAACAATAAAGAGGAAAGACATTGGAGCCCATATGGGTATTAATACATGCTTTGCTCATTGGAAGATTCACCTATGGCAGGACTGTAAACTTATCCACCAAGGTTGGTGTTGATTTTCTTGCTGTGGCTTTTCCTCTTCAACTTTTTTCAGCCAAAGGATCGCCTTCTCTTCTTGAGCAGACTGGTGGGAGGGGGTATACTGTTACGACTCTGTCGTCCCATTTCCAGGGGGCGCTTTATGGGGACTGTCGGAAGCCTGGGTATCCCCTTAAACACTTATCTAGAGTCCCTTGCTGACTCCTGTTTGTTTCTCTTTTCTCCATGGTACACTTGTGTAGTACTACATTTGCTTTCTGGGACTGCAAATCCCATAATGCACAGCCTGGTAGTCAGGAAAGCCCGGATTCTGTTTCCCATTGTTTTCTATGGGAGAAGTCCAGTTGCTCCTTTTCACTGGATCCTCTCCTCCAGGACTTGCAAGTGTCTGAAACTACGCACACCTGAGACCTCTCCTGTGCAGCCCAGCTTGGAACTGCTTATAAGCAGCCATTTCCTCAAGATCCCCGTCGTGCATTGGAGTTCGATTCCTTTGTGTTACAGACCCTTTGTTGGATGGTGTTCCAGTTTTGTTCCTGTTCTGTTCCAGCTTGATCCTGTTTCCTGTTTCTCTGCCCTGTTCCTGATTGTTCCAGCCAGAGTCTGTTCCCTATCTCTTAGCCTTGTACCTGTTTGTTTCTTACAGAGCCTGCTCCCTGTTTCTCTGCCCTGCTCCTGCCTTGTTTCAGCCTGAACCTTCTCTCTGTTTCCCAGTCCTGTTTACTGCTCATTTCCTACTCCCTGTATTCCAGCCCTGACCTTGCCTGTTCCAGCCAGAGCCTGCTCTCAGTTTCCCAGGCCTGTCTCTGTTTGTCCCAGCCAGAAGTTTGTGCCCTGTTTTCAAGTCCTAGCCCCGCCTTTGCTTCAGCCTGAGCCTGTTCCAAGTTCTTGCCTCTGTCTCTTAGTTTGTTCCCTTCTGTTTCTTCTTGGTTATTTGTGCCTGGTAAGTGTTCTATCAGTCTTCACCAGTGTATAAGTGTCCTCTTTTGTTCTGGGGTTGGCTCCTGGTTTCCAGAAGGCAATTCCAGCCCCCATCCTTGTCCAGTGTTAAACGTTGTCTTTCGTGCCTAACAGTGACAGTGTGCTATTGCTGTTTTCTCAGGAATCGCCACTGTGTTTCCAGCTGGACCCACAAGAGCGTGTCTTGTATATGTAAGTACTTTCCTTGTCTGTGCTCTAGGGTCCAGAGACAGAATCACTTCTGCTGCCTCCTTTCTATAGGGCTGGTGGCGTGATTATCTGTAAGAGTAAACTGCACAGAGTCATTGACATTCCCTGATCAGACCCGCCCGTAACCGTGACAGATATGGCCTACAACCAGAGTACTCAATTGGCCATCTTCAACTATTACTACACTGTGTTGGTGCGGATGTGTGGGTGGCTGGGTGTGGTGCATCTGCCTGTAAAGGTGGTGGGTGTTTCTGTACAGGGGGTGATTGTGACTGCAAAGGTAGTTGGTGTGCCCGTACAGGGGGAGATGGTGCCTGTACAGTTGGTGGGTGTGCCTATACAGGGACTGAGTGTCCGTATAGGGAATGAGGGTGCCTGTATTGTTAGTGGGTATTCCTGTAGAGGGGGTGGGTGTACCTGTACAGGGTCAGAGGGTACCTGTACAGGTTGGGCGGTGCCTGTACAGGTGGGGGTTGGGCCTGTACAGATAGGGGATGTGACTGGGCAGGGGGATGTGCCCATTCAAGGGGGATTTGACTGTGCCAGGGAGGGGCATGTACAGGGGGGCTGTTGCCTGTGTATGTGGGGCGGTGCCTGTGCAGGTTGAGGTATAGGTAGCTGGGTTGGGTGTGGTGCAGGTAGTTGTATTTGGTCCCCTCCATGTGTTGACCATGAAGGAAGACTTTGAAACAGTTTCAACATGCCTTCCATCATCTTTGTGGCCAAGGCAGCCCAGTCAGTGTTACCAGTATTACCTCAGTCGTTTCCCTATAGATTGATATGACATTGTTTTGCCTCCTTGACATCTCTTGGCAAGATATATTATTCCTGTCCAAGATATGAGTCAGTCTGTCAAACATCAGAGGGATTCCCTGTAGTGATTCTGAAATGTGGGACAGAGAAGCCCCTATGACAAGAATGTCGTGCCTCACATCAGCCTGTTTTTAGAAAAGTTCACTTTTGCACTGACCGCAATGACCATCTGCCACCCCCTTTACATGGGATGGCCTCTGATATGACCTTTGGGTTCACCAGCATGTGGGAGGCTGTGGGGAGGAGATTGGTGCCTAGTGATACCTGCTCCTCACCAGGGGTGTTAGATCCCTCAAATACTTGAGAGAAGGCCTGGGACACACTATCATGGGAGGAGTGTGTAGGAGAAGCAACACTTCTACCTTGGATGTGAGGATTGTGAGGAGGTGATGTTTTTTTTGGTGTAGGTGTATGCTCTGGTTGGTTGGCTGACTGCTGCAAATGGGCAATCCTCAGAGGTGAAGTGGGAGGCAACATGCTGGCCAGATCTCATGTAGGCTTCAGTGTTTTGCCCAGTAGGCAAGCAATGCACTCCTGGTAATACAGGTCCTACTCCATGACCAGCACCTGATCCTCTTCACCCTCATCTTCTTCCTCCTCAACCTCCTCTTCTTGAGCAGTGCTGGCTGCCGATGTTGGTGCTTGGAGGAGGATTAGGTTCTCTCCTTGAAGTGCCCGCTGTCATCCACTGGTGTAAGGTTCAGCTTCATCAAGTGACTCATTGTCCTCAGCACCTGAAAGTCAGAGGTTGCAACATGCTAAGTATTTTCCGTTGTATGTCATGTGCTACAATACAAGGGTTGGGTCATATATTCTTTGCATCTATCTGATGTTCTACATGTGACCTCATTTGTGTAAGTCTACATGTGACTGCTCACACTGTAGCATTGTGTTGTTCAACAGAGATGTGCAATTCAATATAGATGTGCAATATCAAGCTCAACAGCTCCAGCCACAGCTCTTTGTGGTATTGACATCTCTCATGAAATCAGCTGCGGAACCTGGCTCCTTGAGTATATGTCAGAAAAAGTGGTCCTCGATCCAGCAGCTTCGGAAGGAAGTGGCACTGTAATTAATGTTGAGCATGAATTATATATGAACAGGCAAAATTAACACAGAGATGACTGATTATCCAAAAGAAAAAGGGAGCACACTGCCTTGCATTCAAGTGGAAAATAGCCCCAAGGCATCATGGTAAATGCAGTCATTTAAGTATAAATAGTGAGAATTTTTCAAACAATGATTCACCCTAAGTAAGTGCAGCAAGTGCTGTATCGCTGTAGAAAGTCTTTCACCTAAGGTAGGTGCAGCGAGTGCCGTATCTCTGGACACATGTTTCTGGCTTTCGGCCGTCATCAGCAGAGAGCGTATGTAACTGAAGGGGTCGCTTGAAATGCTGCCAAACGTCTTCACAGGTTTTTGTACCACTCAGTAGGCACACAGGTGCATCGCCAGTGCTCGTCAGCAAGAGGCTCACGGGAGCCGTCAATAAGACATCCAAAAGAAAAAGGGAGCACACTGCCTTGCATTCAAGCGGAAAATAGCCCCAAGGCATCATGGTAAATGCAGTCATTTAAATATAAATTGCGAGAATTTTTCAAACAATGATTTACCCTAAGTAGATGCATTGGGGCCAACTTTTTGCTGGAGTGTGAGGCAGTGTGCTCCCTTTTTTTTTGCACTGTGTCGAATGACGGCTCCCTTGAGCTAACGGGCTGACGAGCCTTGGTGAGGCACCTGCGCACCAGAATGGTACATAAACCTGAGAAGACGTTTGGTGGCATTTCAAGCAACCCCACAAAATATGCTGCTCTCTGCTGATGACGGGCAAAACCCAGAAACACGTGTCCAGAGATACACAGCTCTTGCTGCACCTACTAAGGTGAAAGACTTTGATTACTTTTGTTAATGTTAAACAAATCTGACTGCATTTACCAAGATGCATTGGGGCCAACTTTTTGCTGGAGTGTGAGGCAGTGTGCCCCCTTTTTTTTTGCACTGTGTCGAATGACGGCTCCCTTGAGCTAACGGGCTGACGAGCCTTGGTGAGGCACCTGCGCACCAGAATGGTACATAAACCTGAGAAGACGTTTGGTGGCATTTCAAGCAACCCCACAAAATATGCTGCTCTCTGCTGATGACGGGCAAAACCCAGAAACACGTGTCCAGAGATACACAGCTCTTGCTGCACCTACTAAGGTGAAAGACTTTGATTACTTTTGTTAATGTTAAACAAATCTGACTGCATTTACCAAGATGCATTGGGGCCAACTTTTTGCTGGAGTGTGAGGCAGTGTGCCCCCTTTTTTTTTGCACTGTGTCGAATGACGGCTCCCTTGAGCTAACGGGCTGACGAGCCTTGGTGAGGCACCTGCGCACCAGAGTGGTACATAAACCTGAGAAGACGTTTGGTGGCATTTCAAGCAACCCCACAAAATATGCTGCTCTCTGCTGATGATGGGCAAAACCCAGAAACACGTGTCCAGAGATACACAGCACTTGCTGCACCTACTAAGGTGAAAGACTTTGATTACTTTTGTTAATGTTAAATGAATCTGACTGCATTTACCAAGATGCATTGGGGCCAACTTTTTGCTGGAGTGTGAGGCAGTGTGCTCCCTTTTTTTTTGCACTGTGTCGAATGACGGCTCCCTTGAGCTAACGGGCTGACGAGCCTTGGTGAGGCACCTGCGCACCAGAATGGTACATAAACCTGAGAAGACGTTTGGTGGCATTTCAAGCAGCCCCACAAAATATGCTGCTCTCTGCTGATGACGGGCAAAACCCAGAAACACGTGTCCAGAGATACACAGCTCTTGCTGCACCTACTAAGGTGAAAGACTTTGGTTACTTTTGTTAATGTTAAACAAATCTGACTGCATTTACCAAGATGCATTGGGGCCAACTTTTTGCTGGAGTGTGAGGCAGTGTGCTCCCTTTTTTTTTGCACTGTGTCTAATGACGGCTCCCTTGAGCTAACGGGCTGACGAGCCTTGGTGAGGCACCTGCGCACCAGAGTGGTACATAAACCTGAGAAGACGTTTGGTGGCATTTCAAGCAACCCCACAAAATATGCTGCTCTCTGCTGATGATGGGCAAAACCCAGAAACACGTGTCCAGAGATACACAGCACTTGCTGCACCTACTAAGGTGAAAGACTTTGATTACTTTTGTTAATGTTAAACGAATCTGACTGCATTTACCAAGATGCATTGGGGCCAACTTTTTGCTGGAGTGTGAGGCAGTGTGCTCCCTTTTTTTTTGCACTGTGTCGAATGACGGCTCCCTTGAGCTAACGGGCTGACGAGCCTTGGTGAGGCACCTGCGCACCAGAGTGGTACATAAACCTGAGAAGACGTTTGGTGGCATTTCAAGCAACCCCACAAAATATGCTGCTCTCTGCTGATGACGGGCAAAACCCAGAAACACGTGTCCAGAGATATACAGCACTTGCTGCACCTACTAAGGTGAAAGACTTTGATTACTTTTGTTAATGTTAAACGAATCTGACTGCATTTACCAAGATGCATTGGGGCCAACTTTTTGCTGGAGTGTGAGGCAGTGTGCTTCCTTTTTTTTTGCACTGTGTCGAATGACGGCTCCATTGAGCTAACGGGCTGACGAGCCTTGGTGAGGCACCTGCGCACCAGAGTGGTACATAAACCTGAGAAGACGTTTGGTGGCATTTCAAGCAACCCCACAAAATATGCTGCTCTCTGCTGATGATGGGCAAAACCCAGAAACACGTGTCCAGAGATACACAGCACTTGCTGCACCTACTAAGGTGAAAGACTTTGATTACTTTTGTTAATGTTAAACGAATCTGACTGCATTTACCAAGATGCATTGGGGCCAACTTTTTGCTGGAGTGTGATGCAGTGTGCTCCTTTTTTTTTTTTTTTGCACATCACTGATTATGTTGGGAACATATCACACACCAACATCAAATGCTTCAAAAAAATAGCAATGTCTGCTAATATCCATTCATGAGGATTTGGTTAGTGATTAGTATTTGGGAATCAATAATTTACAACACTATTTGGCACACCTACCTGACAGACAGATGGTAGTGGGTCTGACTGCTGTAGTCAGAATGTCTCCCAAATATCTGGATGAGGTACTCGGATAACTGAGAAAGTCGTGATAGCAGCTGTAATGTACCATACAAATCCATATTTCAATACAAAGTAAAGTGTGAATCATTTTACATGTATATGTCATAGGTATTCACTTTCAAAGCAGTTGTGGCTACTTCTCTTTAGATGAGATAATATGAGCAATTTGGTGCATGATGTATTTATTTAAATTAAATGTAGTATCATCCTTTCATTAGCCAACATGGCATGAAGTAGTATACTCTTATGAGCCATTTCTGAGCACATAGAGACATATGACCCTGGACACACACCACATACTTCCGACATATCATCCAATATTTAAGACTAAGGGGGTCATTGGGACCACCGTGCGGAAGACCGCCAGTGGTGGCGGTTTGCCGCTCGGCCTATTATGACCGTTGGCAGCTCTCCGTCCTTTTACGGACGGAGAGCCGCCAACAGCCATACAGGCGGGAGGTGGGGAAGTGGAGGTTGCTCCACCTCCACCGCCACACCAACAGAACACCGCCCAGCGAATCACGTCCTGTGATTTGCCGTGGCGGTGTTCTGTTGGCGGTGTGGTGTCGGCGGAGCTGTCCCCATGGCTCCCGTCCCCTCCCAGAGGATCGTTGGACCAGGTAAGTTGATCGTCCGTGAGGGGAGGGGGGTGTTGTGTGTTGTGTGGGTGCATGGGGGTGTGCGTGTGTGTATGTAGAGGGGGTGTGTGAGTGTGTGTATGCTTGCGGGGGTGTTGTGTGTATGGGAATGAGTGCGTGTATGTCTGTGGGTATGTCTGTATGGATGTGTGCGTGTATCTTTGTATGTGGGAGTGCGTGTCTGACTGTGTGTGTGGATGTAGACATGTATGTGTGCGTGTGTGCGTGTAAGTGTGTAGGTGGTGCCTGCGTGAGTGTCGTGTGGTTATGGGTGATGTGATGTTGGGGGTCGGGGTGGGGAGGGGGGCCCTGCCACCTTTGGGGTGTGGCAGGGGTGGTGGGGGGGGTAGGGGAGAGAGTCGGGGTGGAGTGAGGGATGGAGGAGACCCCTATCAGTGCCAGGGAAGGAATTCCCTGGCACTGATAGTGCTTACCGCCATGGATTTCATGGCGGTTCAAACCGCTGGAAATCCACGGCGGTAAGCCGGGTCAAAATACCGCCGGCGGTATAGTGAAGGCCGACGGGCTGGAGACCCAGGTCTCCAGCCCGGCTGGCGGAACGGAGAACCGGCGGATGACCATGGCGGTAACCGCCATGGTCATAATTCCATAAAGTAAGACCGCCAGCCTGTTGGCGGTCTTACCGCCAGTTCTCCGCCTTCCGCCAGGGTCCTAATGACCCCCTAAGAGCCTTTAAGAAAGTAAGTTTTAAGTGTACTTATCAGGGTGTACCATCTGCCCAGTCTGTAGTGTCAGACCATTTGTGAGACCCGTATGTGGAGCAGAGATTGTTGTGGTATGTGTTTTTCTGGCCAACATTACAGGGCCTAAAATAATATTTTGTTTCCATTTTAGTTGCCACATGTAATGAACATAATATCCAAGTTTAGTTTATATGTTTGAGACTATTGATGGATTCTGTCAAAAATATCTATGGGTTGTCTGATCACAATGTAGTAAACGGGACCCTCTTCTGGCCATATTTATGTACCAGTTTGTGCCAGTGGTATCTGTTGATGTGCTCCACGGCATTGCCTCCCTGCAAGTGCCAGTGGGTGAATATACTCTGGCTGTACATGGCAAAAAAAACAAGTAGTGTTCTTGTGCCACATCCCAGTGTAAAATAAATTCATCAGCAGTAATGGACCACTGTTTGTGAAGGAGAAATTGGAAGTTAACATTCCCATCACAAATAATTCTGGGACTTGTAGTACAGTAGACAAAATGAGACACATGAGACTCTAACTCACCATGAATATTTGCAGAAACTTGAAATGACGTCCGTAGCTAAATTTACAGTGTATCATGCACATTCGTCATATTGTCATTATTTAAATCATCACATATTACCTGGCACCCCGTTAAGGTCATCATTCACAGGCTGTCTATGCAGCACATTAGGGTGCATTGCAGTTTGTCCTTGTAGGAAAGTACCATCTTGCCTGGCATGTTACCCCCAGTTTTACATATATGTCAGTTTGTTTTTGCCTGTCTCACTTGGATACTGCTAGACAGGACCCCGGTGCTCATAGTTTGTGGCCTGAATGTGTATACCTGTGTAGTGCCTAACTGTGTCATTGAGGCTCTTCTAATTAGAACCTCAGTGCTTATGCTCTCTCTGCCTTTAAAATTGTCACTATAGGCTAGTGACCACTTTTACTAATTTCAATTGGCATACTAGAACACCCTTATAATTCCCTAGTATATGGTACCTACGTACCCAGGGTATTTGGGTTCCAGGAGATCCCTATGGGCTGCAGCATTTCTTTTGCCACCCATACGGAGCTCAGACAAACCTTTACACAGGACTGCCATTGCAGCCTGAGTGAAATAACGCATATGTTATTTCACAGCCATTTTCAATGCACTTAAGTAACTTATAAGTCACCTATATGTCTAACCTTCACATGCTGAAGTTTAGGTGCAAAGTTACTAAGTGTGAGGGCACCCTTGCAATAGCAAAGCTGCCCCCACATAGTTCAGGCCATTTCCCCGAACTTTGTGAGTGCGGGGACACCATTACACGCGTGCATTACATATATGCCAATACCTATATGTAGCTTCACAATGGTAACTCCGAATATGGCCATGTAACATGTCTAAGATCATGGAATTGTCCCCCTATTCCAAATCTGGCATTGGGGAGCCAATTCCATGCATCCCAGGTGCTCCACTATGGACCCTGGGTACTGCCAAACCATCTCTCTGGGGTTTTCTCTGCAGCTACCGCTGCTGCCACCCCACAGACAGGGTTCTGCCCTCCTGCAGTCTGGGCAGCCCAGTCCCAGGAAGGCAGAACAAAGCATTTCCTCTGAGAGCAGGGTGTTACATCTTCTCTCTTTGGAAATAGGTGTTAAAGGCTGGGGAGGGGTAGCCTTTCCCAGCCTCTGGAAATGCTTTGAAGGGCACAGCTGGTGCCCTCCTTGCATAAGCCAGACCACACTGGTTTAGGGAACCCCCAGTCCCTGCTCTGGCGCGAAACTGGCCAAAGGAAAGGGGAGTGACCACTCCCCTGTCCATCACCACCCCAGGGGTGGTGCCCAGAGCTCCTCCAGTGTGTCCCAGACCTCCGCCATCTTGTTTCCAGAGGTGTGAGGGCACTATGGAGGCCTCTGAGTGGCCAGTGCCAGCAGGTGATGTCAGAGACCCCTCCTGATAGGTGCTTACCTGACTAGGTGGCCAATCCTCCTCTGAGGGCTGTTTAGGGTCTCTCCAGTGGCTTTTCCTCAAATAACAACTTGCAAGAATCCAGCAGGACTCCTCTGCACTTCTCTCTTCAACTTCTGCCAAGGATCGACCTCTGACTTCTCCAGGAAGCCTGCAAAACTGCAACAAAGTAGTCAGAAGACTACCAGCGACATTGTAGCGCCTCATCCTGCCGGCTTTCTTGACTGTTTCCTGGTGGTGCATGCTCTGGGGGCTGTCTGCCTTCACCCTGCACTTGAAGCCACAAAGAAATCTCCAGTGGGTCAACGGAATCTTCCCCCTGCTTCAGCAGGCACCAAACTTCAGCTTCACCAGTACTCTGGGTCCCCTCTCATCCTGACGAGAGAGGCCCCTGGAACAAAGGTGGTGGACCTAAGTGACCCGGACTGTTCAGTGGTCCAACTGTCCAAATTTGGAGGAGGTAAGTCCTTGCCTCCCCTCTCCAGACTGTAATCCTGTGCACCACTTGAACTGCAGCTACAAGGGCTTCTGTGCACATTTCCAAGAAATCCTGCATGCACAGCTGAGCCTAGGTCCCCAGCACTCTGTTTTGCAATGTTCAGCTCCCTGAGTTGATCTCCAGTGTTGTGGGACCTCCTTTTGCAGTGTTGAGATGACCACTGTGTTCAGACTTCAAGAACCCGTGTTCAAGGACTTCTGAGGGCCCCCTTTGTCTCCTCTCCCAAGTGGTGAAATCCTGGTCCTTCCTGGGCCCGGGCAGCACCCTTTTTCTTCAACCCTGACTCTTGCAGCTAGCAAGGCTTGATTGCTATATTTTGCCAAGGAAACAACTCTGCATCCTCCAGCACGCCGTAGGACATCGTCTGCATGAAGAAAAACTTCCCTACCACCTTTCATTGTTGCAAAACTTGCAGCTTCTTCCAACTGGAGGCAGCCATTTTGCACCTTCATCAGGGGTTTAGTGGGCTCCTGCCCCCACTGGACACTTTAGTGACTCTTGGACTTGGTCGCCTTCCTTTGCAGGTCCTCAGGTCTAGGAATCCGTCTTCAGTGCTTTGCAGTCTGTTGTGGTCTTTGCAAAATCCGTTATCACAACTTTAGTGTGTTTCTGGGGAAATAGTAGTACTTTACTCCTACTTTCCAGGGTCTTGGGGTGGAGTATCTTTTACACCCTTAGTGTTTACTTACACTCCCAGTGGCCCTCTACACGCTACACTAGCCAAGGGGTCCATTTATGGTTCGCATTCCACTTTCTTAGTATATGGTTTGTTTTGCCCCTAGACCTATTGCATCCTGTTGTATTCTACTGTGTTTGCACTACTTTCTGACTGTTTTACTTACCTGATTTGGTTTGTTGTGTATTTTTTGTGTATGTTACTTACCTCCTAAGGGATATATCCTCTGAAATTTTTTTGGCACATTGTCACTAAAATAAAGTACCTTTATTTTTGGTAACTATGAGTATTGTCTTCTTATGATATAGTATCTGTATGATATAAGTGGTATTGCATGAGCTTTGCATGTCTCCTAGTTCAGCCTTGGCTGCTCTTCTATAACTACCACTATCAGCCTAAGCTGCTAGACCACTACTACACTCTACTAACAAGGGATAACTGGACCTGGCAAAAGGTGTTAGTACGTTTGGTACCCACTATAAGCCAGGCCAGCCTCCTCCAGTCCTCCAGAGAGAGCTCTGGCCACCTCTATCCTGGTGAACATCTCCACCTCCTCTCATCCAGCCACTCATTTTGTTATGTCTGTGACAGACCAGAGACCCTCCTCCAATGCACTAACTACAGTGGCCAACTGTTACCATCTGTGTTGCACTGCTAAGGTATGGAGGTAGACTATGCAGTTTTTTGTAGTTTCTCACTACAAATGTTACAGTCATATTGGTCTCCTCCTCAGTGTAGTTCTTCTTCCTCCTGACATGTGGCATGCTGATGTAAAGGCAAGGTGCAGAACAGGCAGATGAAGTGTCGGTGTGGAAAAACCATAGCCTTGGATGCGTGCTGCTTCTATGTGGTTTGTAGTGCATGGGTTGCAGGTGACATTAATTGTCTGTAGGTGGATGAAATTACACTTAATCTGCCCTACCTGAAGAGATTCCGCTCCTAGTGCGATACTTCCACACTTACTCTGCCTTGAGTGTGGAACCTCCGCCCTGAGTGCAGAACTTCCACAGTCGTAAAGATACTACTCGTCAGTCCCTTTGTGAATACCGAAAACAGTAAAGTTAGACTTGTGGTCTAACATTACCTTTGTGCATCAGGCCCTGGGTGTGTTTGTGGTCAGATACTACAATGAAGCATTACGTATATCCAGTCGCTGCAAACACAGGCTTCTGGTAAGGAAAAATACACCATTCATTTAATTGAAAAGAGGAGAGACTTCAGATGTTTCCGAATTTGAAAGTGCTCCACAATGGCCCAAATAGATAATGGAAAACTATTTCAAAGGGGTGTGGCTTATTTTCCTTGAGCCCCTTTTTCCTTTTTAAATCTAGAATTTCAAAAAAGGAGGCCAGGATAATACTCAAGTGCACAGAATGTAAGAAATTGGAGGAGGTTAATGAACAAAGGGGCTGCTTCAGTTTCCTAGAAATATATATGCACTATGCATAGAGACTACAAAATGGTTCTTTTGAGAACTAGCAGCCGGTAAAAAGTAAGTGTCAAAAGAAACATCTGCTGCTTTCTGTGTCTGAACACCATGATCACACAATGTGTAGTTCCAAATATGCTGGTGGCAGTAGATTAAAGAGTTGGGGAGATGGAGGAAGGCACTCCATGCCCTGCCTATCAAATAGATGACCAGGAGAGATTAAGAAGTAGGTTTTAGTGGAACAAATGTGTAGTAAATGTTTCTGTGTCTTCTTTGTCAGATTCTTATTCCCCAGTTTTCAAAGATTCTGAACTGGAAATGTAACCATTCCTAAATCTGGAGTAACGCACCACCACCAGTAAATCCCTGCTGTGAGTTACTCTGCCCTGGGAAGGCAGTCCATGTACGTTGCCTGGGTGTACCCATGCAACTCCGATGGATTTTGACACATTCCCAGATTTACAAGAAGTTGCAAGCCTGGGTATATGTCAAAATGCTACACCTTCTCAGGGGAGGTGTAACTGGGAGAAATATCTTTATTTATCCACATTACTTCCTCTTTCTAGGTGTGCTGCATTCTACAGCACACCTAGAAGGAGCTATGTGCCTCTCAGGGTTTTTTGTGCAGGAAGGTGTCCCTTCCTGCGTAAAAACAATCCTGCATGCAATGTAATCACCCTTACATTATTGGTGCAAGGGTGCTTGCATTGGTGCTAGACTGCCAAAATGGAGCCAGTGCAGGGGGAAAGGCAGGAATGTGTGGTATTCTTTTAAATACCATATATTATTGCCCTTTGCCTGTGATGCAGCGCAGCAAGGTGACTTGCTGCTGTGCACTCTGTCACTGTTCCATAAATATGGCCCTAAGTATTGTGAACAGCCTAGAGGGACAAAATCGTCATAGCACACCAATTTCTTTGTAACACAGAAGACTGCGTGCACCAGGTACTAACCCATGTACATGTTCTTGCTTACCTTCAAAAGTTGAGCTTTCTGTGAAGTTTTCACTACAGTATGAAGGCTGCCGAAAGTATGATATTTAGCACCTTCAGACCTTGGTTATTTTAAGCAAATAGTTTATTTGTTGATGTGTTGCATAGAGTTTAAAGTGTATTAAATACACACTTTTCAAATACTTTGTGGTTTATTTCTCATGAGAGATTCATTGTCTGCAAACAGTGTGTTACAGAGTAAACTCTTTCCCAGTGGGAAACGCTGTATAGAGTACCCACTTTTCCCCTCATATCAATGTAATTTCTCAATGTAGGTTTGGTGACTGTGAGGGGTTTGATACAGTAAAAAGTTGTCCGTGGAAGGGCATTAGTTTTGAAACAGACTTTGAGTATCTTGAGGAACTTGGCTTTCTCTGAACACTTGTATGCATCTTTAACACCATGTGTAATGAGGGTTTCCCAACTATCATTGGTTCATTGTTAATGTGAACTAGGCTCCCCATTAAGTGTATGCTTGCTTCACCTACGGAAGCTATATGTGTGATGGCCTTAATGATGCTTCATATCATTCTGAGCTATTTTGTACTTACTTTCAGACCTCTAAATCCATACTAGTTTATAGAGCAATATGTGCAAAAGAAGCTTGGATGATGTCATCAATAAAGTCATCAGTGATGTCATTTGAGATGGCATCAGTGATGTCATGAATTATGTCATAGAACATGTCATAAGTGGTGTAATGTGTGAGGTCATAAGCAGCGCATTGCGTGGGTGTGACATACAGGTAGCTCTGCTAATTATAACTGGTACATTTCTGTGGCTTTTAGAGTTCAAAACACTGATTATGTCACAGACATATTCACCTAACTATAACGTTACTTTACCCTTTGTGGGTTTTTTCAGTGAATTTCTACAGGTTTTTTAACATACAGTAATATTTTATTACTGTTCATAAAGCCAACCCAGGGGCTGTGGAGAGGGTGGCAAAACCCCCCTCAGGCAGCCAACACCACAATATGCATTGTATTTGGCCATGCACAGCAGAGGGTTGGCAACAGTGGCCAACTCACCCAAAGGCAGCCAACCACACGCTGCACATGCCCTTTTGTCATGTGCAGAGTGGAGTTGGCCACATGGCCTGGCTTGCAGTCAGGTCCTGCATCCAACTCCCCGCAGGCAACCACTTGGAGGCAGCCAGCTACACCTCACTCAAAGCCTTTGTTGCGTGTGGTGTGCATTAGCCTCAGGGCCTGTTTTGCAGCCAGTCCCTGCTTCCAACTCCACACAGGCAGCCAACCAAATGCAGTGCACAGCCTTTGGCTGTGTGTTGTGGGGGGCTGGTTCCAGGGCTAGGGTTACGGGGACCATGAGACTCCCTCCCAGAGCCTCAATATGACTTGGGGACCCCATCCCCCAGGGCCTTATTTATTTTAGAAGGGAGGATAGTAATGTGTCCCCCCTCCCCAAACCTCATTAGTCCCAGCAGACCCCTACCCTGAGGCTGTTTTTATCTAAAAGGGGAGGGGGGCTGCATGACCCCGCTCCCTGAGTCTTATCTGGCCCCAGGGACACAATCCCCAGGGACATATTTTTTTCAAAGGACAGGGGGACTGCAAGACACCACTCCCTGAGCCTTATCAGGCCCTGGGGATCCTACTCCCTGAGCTCGTTAGGGTCTGGAAACACCAACGCCCAGGGCTGTATTTATTTGAAAGGAAAAGGGCTCTGTGTGCCCCCCCCCTTCCCCAAGCCTTATTGGGCCCTGTGGATCCCATCCCCTAGGGCTGAATGTTTTACATAAAGGTAGGGGGTTCCACCGCCAGTGCCTCATTTGGCCTTGGGGACCTAATCCCTCAGGGCCTTATTGTTTTTTAAAGGGGAGGAAGGATGCATGGGTCCACTCCCTAGGCCTCTTCAGGCCCTGGGAATCCTATCCCCCAGTGCAGGCTGTGTAACCCCTCTCCATGAGCATATTTAGCCTCAGGAATATCCCCCTGGGCCTCTATTTTAAATAGGTGGGTGCCCCAGTTCCCACCCAGCGCACCCACCATACATGAATTGGGGTCCGCTGGAAGATCCCCAGAGCCTTCGCAATACCAGCCAGCTCCTTGCATGCTGCGGGAGCCGGCATTGCTCCCACTAAGAGGGAGTAGCTATTTATGCTGCTTCTTCGAGGTGTGTACAAATCTGTTTATCTGTTTCCATGCCTTCATCTGTGTGGGCAGGGAAACAGATCACAGCTGGTGGGAGCATCTTTAAAGTGCAAAACCATAGAAATACAGCAGTTATTGTAATTCTTATCTCAAGAAACTTTCGCTCATGCCCTAAGGTAAGTATAACTCGCACCTCCGCCGTGCACCCTTTTCTCCTCAATAACTTTACTGCAAAAGTTGCAGTGACATTATTAGTTATTTGATAGGTGATGTCATCAGTTATGTAATATGTGGGGTATTTAGAAGTGCATGGCGAGACCTCGAGTTATAGTTACCTTACGGCACGAGTTATGGGTTCTTGAGATAAGTAGAACTATAACTCCTGAATCTCTATGGTTTTGTGTGTGCAAAATCTTAGCCTCACCACATTGTCCCTGTAACCTTTGTTTCTCTCAGTAGGTTTTATTTTTAATTCTATTTCAAAACTATAATATTCCTGTTGCCTTTATTTTTTTGAGTGAATTTCTAGGGTTTTTTAACATTCAGTAATATTTATTTGCCTCACATTAATTCAACCCCTCGCTGTGGCCAGACTCTGTGGTCAACCCCCGCTGGCACCCAAACCCATGCTTTGCACAGCAATCTGGAGGTCGGCTTCAGGGCCTGGACTTGGGTCAGTACCTCCTGCCAACCCCGCAGGTGCCCAACTCCATGCCAGGCCTCAGCCTCCACCTGTGTTTAGCGCAGGGGTCGGTCACAGGGCCTGGCCCATGACCAACTCCCTAAAAGCACTCACCCTTGGAGGGGGGTATGCAGTCTCCCTTCCCAGGCTGTAACTGGCCCAGAGGAACCATTCCCTCAGGACCCATTGCTTAATTTATGGGGGAGAGGAGCAAGCAGCTTCTGGTGCTGATTTCTGGCCTTGGGACCCCATCTTCCTGGGCCTGGCCATATTAGGAAGGGGGAGGGGGCACACAGCCCTCTTCCCCAGGCCAATATTGGACCCCATCCCCCGGGCCTAAACAATTATTAATTTGGGAGGGCAGCCAACCGCGACCCTCACTAGGTCCTTTTCAGCCCCAGGGACACCATCTTCTAGGGCCTGGCCATATTTTTAAGTGAGAGGGAGGCAGACAGTCCTCCTACCTGGACCAATATTGGACCCGGGGACCTCATTCCCTGGGCAAGGTCAAAATTAGTAAAGGAGCAGAGGGGGTTGGCCAGTTAATGGTGGGGACCTGGTCCCACCCAGGGCACCCATTGGCTCCTTGCTGGAGGCCGCAGGGAGAGCTCCAATGCCTCCGCTGTCCCAGCCGGTTCCACACCTCCAACGGGATCCAGCTTGCTCCCGCACGGAGGAAGCACAAAAAAATGCTGCTTCCTGCATGCAGGACCAATTTTTTAATCTGGTTCCATGCCTGCCACAGAGTGGGAAGGGAAATAGATGGAAAGTCAGCTCCCAGCGAGTGGGAGTATTTTTTATTCTCCTGCCACTGAGAGGAGACTTCCTTTTAACTCTTGCTTGGTGGGAGCTTTCAAATAGCTCCCGCCAATCAAAAGCGAACAGCTATGAACCTAGGGTGGGCACATCGGGACATAGGGAGCTGGTCCTGGGGGTTGGTGGTCCCCAGGGTCATTAATGACTCCAGGAGGAGGTTTGCATGCCCCCCCTATTTTAGAGTGCACAGACATTTCCTGGGAAGGTGGTTTGATTACTTCACATTAATCTAACCACCACCGCGCATGGCCTATGGCCGTGTGTGGCTGGTGTTGGCAGCAGGGCATGGTCTGCTGCCAGGCCCTGTGGCCAACCCCTAAACTACCCCAACGCACTCCACGCATGGTTTTTGGCCCTGCACAATGGGGTTGGCAGCACGGCCTGTGTCTCGGCCCTGTGACCAAACCCCTATAACAACCCAACCCCGTGCCACACATGACTTTTGGCCATGCATGGTGGTGTTCGGCCACAGAACCTGCAACCAACCCCATCTAACCACCCAATGCCAAGCCATGCACAGCCTTTGGCCATGCACAACAGGGTTTAGCCACAGGGTCTGGCCATTGGCCAGGCCCTACAGCCTATCCCACAGCACTCTTAAAGAGCTTCTTTGTTTGGTGGAGATATGATAATATGCCTATGCACCAAGAACGTGTCTCTAAAATCGGCGGGAAACACACTAGAGGGTGTCTTTTTGGTAAGCTGTCCATTTGTCACAAATGTATATGAGGTGGGGCCAGAAGGGCAGAGTTTCTATGTCACTTTACATATTGGTAGTTTTTAAAAGGCATAACGCTATCTGTGGTCTCAGCAGCAGATGACAAAAAAGAACCATCTTGTGACAGTCACTACATTTTTTTTAAAACATATTATTGCAGTTTTGGTTATCCATTTAACATGTAGTCATGATACAGTACAACATATAATAGCCTTGTGATCCAGTACATAGGTTCTACAGAATCCGTACAATCCTGATTCCTTAGATAGCTGAGACCCGATAACTCCCCCAACATCCCTCCCTTTATCCACCCCAACTTCCCCTCCCCCCCTTAGTGAGCCCTTTGATATATTGCTATAAAGCTAATGGAGCTTGGTGCGTCGGGTTGGAGACAACTTTCCTCCCCTTGTTTGTGGTGGTGTCGAGTTCCCTAACCATAAGGGGGGACCGTCGGTAGGTGGTTCACAATAGGGTCCCTATAGTCTGTCGGTCAGTTATCCGGTCCTGGGACGAGCTCAGTCGGGCTTTCCTGTCCTAAAGCATCTATCACTGCCTCCCAGCCTTGTGCTACTTCTGGTGGTCTCATTCCTCTGTTGGCCTCTCTATGAAGAATATTTCTCTTGCATCTAGCCCATTTATTCAATTCTCTTGTCCATTGGGATAACCTCGGTCCTGTCGGGTTCTTCCAGGTCATTGCAATTTCCCTCTTAGCCAGTGCGTAGGCCAAGTCCTAAAACCTGCTAGTTACTTTATTCTTGGATGAATGCGGGAATCACCCAAGTGAGCAATGACCCATTGTGCAGGGAATCTCTATACCCACAGCTCTAGTCACGGTCTGACTCACCACTTCCCAGAATGCCTCTAGCGGTGGGCAATCCCAAAACATATGCTTGAATTCTGCACCCAACAACCTGCATCTCAGGCAGCCCACTCCCTCTGCCCCAAAGGCCTGCTGATCTGTCCTAGGGTAAGGTAAGCCCGATGCAGCACATAAAAGTTAATGAGCTTAAATCTAGCATTTCGAGTCATTTTGGGGACCCCCTCAAAAATGTGCTCCCAGTCCTTCTCAGGTATATCAGCGCTCAGGTCTCCCTCCCAAGTCAATTTAAGTTGGGTCAATGGAAAGGTCTTATCAGCCCGAATCCTGACGTATAAATTTGACACTGCTTTATATTTGCAGGCGGAGGTCGCTAGATATGTACAGGTTATCTGCGTTGGGGGTTCTCCCAGTCCCGTCTGCCAGTGCCACCGAATACTGGCCGTGAGGGAGCCGTAAAGCAAGAAATGTCCCCTCTGTAAATTAAATTCCGCCCTGAGCACCTCAAAGGGTATCAGCGTCCCTTCTGTAAACAGTGTTCCTACTGTCTGAATTCCTGCATCCACCCAAGTCTGGAGCCCGTCCCAGTCACTCCAATGAGGCAAAGCCCACAAGAACAACAGAGGGAGCTCCGAGGAGTAGGGGGTCTTTATCTTAATTTTGCATAGATAGCTTTTCCAGCATTGAATCAAAAATTGTAATTCTGGGGAGTCCCTCGTACTGCTGCTCGGGGACCCCAGCAGTACCTCAAGTAACCTAGTCCCCGGAGGGGTGAATGATTTCACTCTCACCTAAGGGTCCATTCTGCTTGCAATCCATTGCGCAAACCACTGGAGCTGTGCTGCCAGATAATAAGCCTCAAAGTCAGAGACCGCTAACCCTCCATCCGTGGACTGCCTCTGGAGTTTGGTCAAAGGCACTCTTTTCTGTCCATTACCCCACAGGAATGCTATGACCATTGTCTCCAGCTCCTTAAATGTAGCCCTGGGTATCCCCACCGGTAATACTGTAAAGTGATATAATAGCCTTGGTAGGACTATCATTTTAAGGATCGCTACTCTACCTGCTACAGACAATGGTAATGTTTGCCAAAAAGCCATACTAGACCTGATGGACCTCAGTTATCCCCCTACGTTGCCCTCGAGGATGTCATGTGGGTCGTGGTATACCTTAGCTCCCAAATAGGAAAGGCATCTTGGCTCCAATTTGACCATACCCAGCCCCAATGCAGGCGCTATCGAGGGTTTTAGAGGGAACAACCTGGTCTTATCCCAGGTCACTCCCAGTCCAGAATGTCTACTGATCTGAGAAAGCATCAGCTGTGCCCGGGGTAGGTCTCTGTGCATATCCCCCAGAAAAATCAACAGGTCATCGGCATATAAGGCAATTTGATGTCTCTCGCCTCCTGCTCATACTCCCTGACCTCCTCCCCCACTGCACGCCGCGGCTGCCAGTGGCTCCATTGCCAGCGCAAAGAGCAACAGGGATAGGGGGCATTCCTGTCTAGTGCCACGCTCCACTGCATAGCTTCTTGATATTGTCCGCCCAGTTCGCACTCTGGCTGTAGGTTTAGTATACAAAATTCTCACCCATGCCATATATTCGGGACCCAGTCTTAGCCGGGCCATTACCGCGTATACGAATTCTCACTCTAGACTATCGAAAGCTTTCTCTATGTCTACCGCTAGCACCCCAAGTGCTATTCCATCCGAATTATGGTCCCTCATGATTGCTAACAGTCTGCGAATGTTATCCGCTGTGTTTCGACCAGGGACAAACCCCGCCTGATCCGGGTGTATTAGTGTTGTCAAGTATGGAAGGAGTCTTGTGGCCAAGATCTTACTGAGGATCCCATAGTCCAGGTTCAACATGGATAAAGGTCTGTATGCGCTACTCTACGTAGGATTTTTACCAAGTTTTAGCAGAGGTACTACTATTGCCTCACGTGCTGATGATGGTAATATTCCATGCTCCTTAGCGACCCCATAAAGAGTCTCCAGTCTTGGGGCCAGCAGCTCTACATATGTAGCATAAAATTCAACTGGGAAACCATCTGTCCCCGCTGTTTTCCCCCTAGCCAAGTCCTTGATGGTCCCCTTGATTTCTGGCTGAGTGATGGCTTCTCCCAACTGCCCCACTATATCTGGTGTTAATGTCGTGAGTTGCATTTGGGTTAAATAACTCTCTGTGGAGTCCCTGTCATTTCGGAGGTTACTTTTATATAGTCGTTCGTAGTAGGCTAGGAAATGTGAGTTAATTTGTTCCTGTCCCTTGCTCTCCTTTCATGTCCAGTATAACTGAGCTTTTTTGAGTCTGTGATATCACCCAAGTCAGCATCCAGCCCGCCTTGTCCCTTTCCCCATGGGCCCTTGTGATGTGGGTTCTGTAATCGAAACAGCGAAGACGCTCTACGCATTCCGCTACTGTTTCTCTAAGCTCCAGTATGGTGTGCTGCAAGTTTGGATTCTCCGGTCTATTTTTTCCACCTCTCTCAGCTTATATTCCGCCACCTCAGTGTCCCTAAGAAGTGTCCTGCGGACCCCCACCCCTCCTGCTATGCATCTCCCCCTCATCACCACCTTAAACGCATCCCATTCGATCAGAGGGCTACTGGTCGTGGCCTCATTATCCGTAAAGAATTGGGTAAAGTGTTGTTTCAACTCCCCCTGATAATGTACGTCCTCTAATGACTCTGGTTTCAGTCCCCAAGTGGGGATGCAGGGGGGGCTAACCCCACCGCAGTGATAGCAAGAGTGGGTTGTGATCTGAAAGCGTGCAAGCCAAATACTCAGCATTATATATATGTGGGAAAAAATCCGGCGTGCAAAAAAGCATATCCAGCCTGACATGTAGCTCATGTAAATGGGAGAAGTACGAGTAGTCCCTAGTGTCAGGGTGCAACCATCGCCAAGCATCTACCAAGCCCCAATTTGCTTGCCAGGACGAGAATTGTCATGCCATCCTAACTAGGGGGGAATCATGCAGCGGGGGATGCAAACGGACCATGGCGGGGTTTGCCATGCAGTTAAAGTCTCCCCCCAGAACCAGGGGGTGCTGCAGGTATGTGGCTAGGCGGCCTGATATGCATGTGAGGAACTCACCTTGGTCCGAATTTGGTGCATAGACATTAATCATTGCTAACTCTCTGCCCTCTACATGCCCCCGAATTGCCACAAATCGCCCCTCCGGATCAGTAAGACTATCCAATATCTGAAAAGGGACCCCGGCCCGTATCCATATCAAAGTCCGCCTTGCAAATGCAGAGTATGTAGTATAATATACTTGGCCTCTCCATTGCTTCTGTATAGCTTTCCCCTCTGCTTGTGTTAAGTGTGTTTCCTGGAGCATTGCAATCTGAATCCCCCTCCTCTGTAAGTATGAGAAAACCTTATACCTCTTGACCATCATATGCATGCCCTGTATATTCCACAAGAGGAATTTATATGAATCTAACGTAGCCATATCAGTGCACCACTCATTGCTGTTCTTGTGCCCCACACTGTACCACCCTCCATGATTAAGATCCCCACCTTCCCACAACGCTGCTCCAGTTCCACTACTGTCGCTCTCTGTGGCTTACATATCCCAATAAACTGACCCCAACAATTAACTTCCCAACTCCCCATCCCCAGGACAAAAGTTTGAATGTCTCTCATCCAAACCCAGTAGGTACTTCAACTAGTCTATCGAAACTGGGGGGTTCTCCTAGTTCTCAAAAGGATTATGACATATTGCCAATCCCCAGCCCCGGACTGCAAACCTCACAGGAGTTTGTGGGCCCAGTCTCCCTCTGACTGGTTTAGCCCTCTGCAGCCACGATGGTCATCGCTGCAGGGGGGCAGGTTGCTGCCGTACAAGTCGCAGTGGCCTTCCATTGCCATTTCAGATTCTCCGTATGAGCCCAGAATTGTGTCAGTCAGATGATACAGTCTGATGTCCCTGGGGTCACCTCCGGACCCGACCCGTCTGATGAGTGCAACACTTCTAATTCCTGATCTGATCCTGACTGTTCCAGCTCCTCATCTACCCTTATGGGAGAGCCGAGGTTTGAGCCACTTAGGGATGCCACTGCTTCCATTGCTTTTTGACGTTCCTTTTGCATCTCCATGTTGGAGGGACTTCCCAATTTACGGTTCTTGTTATGCCTGCTTCCCCTTTGCCATTTAGTGAGCGGGCCCCTCGTCGGAAGACCTCTCTCAGGTGGTGCCTGTTTGTCAATCCACTGCCACACTTCTTCTGCTGTAGTAGAGAACTGTGTGCCCTCTTTAGTCACCACTCTGAGTTTTTGCAGGGAACAACATCCCATATTGAAACCCCAATTGGCGTAGTCTTTGCTTTGCGTCTCGGAAAGTGGCTCTCTGTTTCTGTACTTCCTCGGGAGAAGTCGGGGAAGATACAAATCGTATGATTGTCGAAAGTGTGGTCTCCATTTTTCCTACTTTGGTTCAGCAAGTAGCCCCTGTCCCTGTAATGCAGCAACCGAGCCACAATCGGTCTTGGGGGAGCCCCCGGTGGCGGAACCCTACGCGCCCTTTCAATCGCAAAAAAAGGAGAGAGCCGATCGTCTGCCACTTCCTCTTTAAGCCAGTTCTCAAGGAACTCAACCAAGTTATTCTTTTCGATGAGTTCAGGCAGACTAATCACCTGGATATTATTTAGCCAAGATCTGTTTTTTGCGTCCTCTGCTTGCAGTTCCAGGTCCCGGATTCACTTCTCCATCTGCTGCGCAATCTTAGTTGTATCCCTAACCTCTGGCAAGAGTTCTTTAATTTGGTTGTCTGTGGTGGCTACCTTTTCAGCCAGACAGCGGTGGTCATCCCTGAGTATTACAAAACCTGTGGCCAGGGTGCCAATTTTCCCCTCCAGGGCTTCTTGGGAGGCTGCAGTCCGTGCTCGGAGCCACCTCTTTCCCTGCATTGGGGTGTCCCCTGTGCCTTCGCCCTTTATCAACAAATCACCCTCTTGTTCTGAGATGGCAGTGAATTAAGGGTTATCTCCTCCCTCCATGCAAGTCTCCCTTTCTGTAGTCTTATCAGGGTCAAGCCCCAGCAGTGCACTCATCAGGGTTCCACCCATTCACTGGCGTCTCTCGTATTACTCACAGTTCCGGGTTGTTTGGATAAGCCTCCTATTATTGCTGTGTATTTGCTGTACATCTGCTGAGCGGTGCTGTTGTCAGGGGGGGTCCCGTTTCATCGCCCCCTGATCCGAGGTCAGGGAGCCCCCGCCTCCTGGTGTCCTCCGTTGAGCCTGGGCCCCCGTCTCAGGAGGAGCGATTACTGCTTCCTCAGGGATTCTCCGGTTCCAAGCCTTCTGCTTTGCCTCAGACGTCCGCCCACCGGCTCATCTGGACCGCCACATGTCGCCGGGCCCCGTCTGACCAATGTTTCCACCTGATTCACCCCTCGCGTTGTTTTCAGTGGTTTTGCAGGGTGTTAGGTGGTCTTCCACGGCAGGGGGGGCGCCGGCTCCATCTCTTCGGTCGCGGCCGCAATCTTGATTTTCTTGTGGCTTTCGGCCGTGTGGCGTTCTGGCCCCAATCTCGGGGCTCCGTGTGTACCAATTGCCCTGGGTCTTCCCTGTACCCTCAGCTATGTGCCTGCGGGGACTGGAGGTCCTCTGTATATCAGGATGTACCGGGGTGGGGGATTTTAGGCGGGAGCCTCGCGAAGAGACTTCTTTCGCATTCGGCGCCTGGCCACGCTCCCCTCGTGACAATCACTATATGAGATATTGTGCTGGAAAAAAGCAAGGATGCAAACACCTCCATCAAGGATTACAGAGAACTTTTCACAGTGGAAATGCAAAGAAAACACACTTAGTTTGCCTTGACCTTGCACAAGAAATTAGTACTTCACAGAAGAGAAGCTTCAACTTGGGAAACTGCTTTATTTATATCTGTAAGTGTTTTCCATTGAGCTTTACTTTCTGTAAAATAAGAATCTTACCACAATGAATCCTGCCCTGCGTATTAATCTAATATAAATATGCAGGGAAAGATTAATTATTTTATTGATACATGTTAGGGACTGCGGGGGGAGCCTCAAGGCCCACATGGACGCAGCTGCCTCCCCGCCTCCTGCGGAGCCGGCTTTGCTCCCACTCACAGGAAATTGCTACTCCCTGCATGTGGGAGCAGTACTTCCATCTCTTTCCTTGTCCGCATACCTGCAGGCATGGAAAGAGATGAAATCTCCTCTTCGTGCAAGCAGGGGCATTTTTACATCTCCTACTTGCTGCAAGCAGAATGTTTGCTTTTGCTTGTCGAGAGCTGTCACACCTCCCACTAAGAAAAAGGAAACAGCTATCTCTCGAGGGTCAGCACATTGGGAGATAATTGGAGCTGGGCCTGTGACCCCCCTCCTTTGATCAGCACAGGCCCGGGAGGGGAGGCGCATGGCCCGCCCGCCCGCGCTTTAAAAATATAATTGGCCCAAGGGAGGTGGAGGTTCCTGGTGCCAGGGGGGTTTGTGCGGCCCCCCAACAATTAATTTATGTAGCCCCAGGGAGGTGGTGGTCCATGGGGGGGTCCACACAGCCCCTTGTATTTCTATTACATGTAGACCTGGGGATGTGGCGGTCCCCGGACCTGGGGGGCTCTGTGCAGCCCCCTAACAATTTTATTTATATAGGTCCATGGAGGTGGTGGTACGTGGGGTCTGGGCAGTCCGGCTGTCCGCACCCCACCCGTATTTTGATTAAATGTAGATCTGGGGAGTTGGTGGTCTTAAGGGCTTTTGAAAGTCCTAGGAAGGGGGCCCCATGTGCCCCATCACAATTTATTATATTGGGGATTCCCCCAGGACCTGGCCCACCTGGGGCAAAATTATTAAGAAGCGTGGGAAACTGTGCTTTTTAAAAATATTTTGGCAAAATCAGTGGATCCACCTACAGATTTTGCCCAAAAAATTAAAAAAAACTAAATTGTATGCCCTGGCAGGGTCCCAGTGGGACCCGAGGACCAAGGCTAGGGGATTAGGGGATTCCTACCACACCTCCTTTTCTTTTTTGCAGGTTTTTTTGGGGACTAGGCTAAAGCAAAGTCCCAAAATGGCTGCCAACACTTTCTGTTTGAAGTGTTGGCAGTCAATCAGATATCAGCATGGTGACTGTTGGATCCATTGAGGATCAGTGCCTCTAGATATCTATATTTTTAAACTTTTAATAACTTAGAAACTACTGAACGGATTTACACCAACAAAAACCTTAACCTGCACACCAAAATCTAGCTTTCTGCCAAATTTGGCGTAATTCTGTCCAGAAGTTCAGGCTGTAGGCATGTCTAAAGACCCTATGGGGAAATTTATGGGGAACATGTGTTTTGGGGCCCCCTTTTTCTCGGCCTCCCCAATTGACGGATCACCCCGAAACTTTGAAGACAGCAGCTGAACCTACTGTTTTGAAAATTTTGTGAAGATTCGTCGGACACGCGCAAGTTATTGGTACAAAAAAAACACTTTTCCAATGGAAACTAGGTCCTAACTATAGCTACCTACTAGAGACCGGCAGTAGGATATATATCGCCATGCACTGCAAATTACCACACACATTACGGCACTCAAGACATCTTTGATAACATCATTGACAATATCACTGTAAATTTGGACGAAAAAACTGTGAATGGCGAGGGCGAGAAAAATAGTTACCTTAGGGCACGAGTTATAGTTACTTAAGGTACTCCAACGATAACTGGGGAATTTCTATGGTTTCATACGTTTAAAATGTGAGCCTAACTATAACGTCCCTGTAACCTTTAGATTTTTAATTGAAGTTCTATGTTTTATTTAATGCTATTTCTTAACTATAACGTCCCTGTAACCTTTGTTTTTTTCACAGAATATATATATATATATATATATATACGTATATATATATAAAACAGTATTTTTTGTTTTATCAATAACGTTGCCTCTGCTTTTCAAATCTTCACTGAATTTTAAAAACGTATACTTCAGTAGGTTCAGCCGCTGTATTCAGGGTGATCCATCAAGCGGAGGCCAAGAAAAAGGGGAGCCCCAAGATGTGTTTTCCCCATGTATTTTCCCATAGGGATTTTGAACATGACTTCAGCCCAAACTGCTGAACAGATTTACACCAAATTTGGCAGAAAACTAGCTCTTGTTTAGGAAAGCATGCTTTTTGTGATTTGGTGTAAATCCATTAAGTGATATTCAAGATATTAAAGGGCAAAAATGTGATATCTAGGGACACAAATCCTCCACGGATCCACTGTTGTTCAATACCTGGATCCACGCAACACAGGAAGAATCTGATTGGCTGGCCACAACCTGACAGGGAAGTTGCAGCTGCCATTTTGTTTTATCAGAAACCGGTCCCCATGGCTGAAATGTGGTGGCCAATAAACATGATGGGGTCAGGATAAAGATTCCCTGACCCCATGGTGATGAAATAAAAGTGCTAAAAAAGTAAATAATTGACTTGAAATACGTAGAAACAATTATTTTGATGGTTTCTGAGATCCGTGGATCCATCCTCTGGGCTCAGAGCGGCCCCTGGTGTAAATCTGCAGATCTCGGAAACCGTAAAATTAAAAATGTATATATATATCTATCTATATATATATATATATATATATATATATATATATATATAGATATATATATATATATATATATATCTATATATATATATATATATGTATATATATATATATAGATATATAGATATATATATATATCTATATATATATATACGTAGTTCAGATAGGACCTAGTTTCTGTAGCAAAAGCGTTTTTTTACTTGCCTATATCTTTAGCACCGGTTGATGAATCTTCATGAAATGTAAAAAAACAATTTGCCATTCACATCAGCTGATGTCTGGAAAGTTTTGGGGTGATCCATCAAGCAGGAGCCGAGAAAAAGGGGGGGCCCAAAATGCTTTTTCCCTATTCATTTTTCTATAGGGATTTTGAACAGCGATAGCGCAGAACCCTCTGGATGAAATTACACCAAATTTGGTAGAAAGTTAGGGCCTGGTCCAGAAAGTGAACTTTTTGTGATTTGGTGTCAATCCATTTAGCGGTTTTAGAGAAATTAAAGAAAATCCAAATTTGTATCTATATATATATATATATTTTTTTTTATATATATATATATATATATATATATATATATATATATATAGACACGAAGAATTCACAACCGTTCTGACCTCATGCTGAGATCTGATTGGCTGATAGAGAAAGCGAGAGAGAGAGAGCAGTTATAGTTACCTTAGCTAACTATAAGTTGACCCCCCCAATGCACTGCTTGAAACATCACAGATTACATAACTCATGTCATGGTCAGTGACATCACTGATGACATCTAAAATGATATCACTGTTAACATCATCCAGTGACTGTAACTGATTGTATGAATGTGTAAGTGGGTGTATGAGTGGCTCTATGGGTGAATGACTGGTTCAATTATTAGGTGTATAAGGCAGTGCATGGATGCGTGCATATATGTATGGGTGATGAAATGACTGTGTGACTGCCTGTATTTGATTGAATGAATGGGTGTGCAGTGACTGTATTGGGGGGCACAAGTTATAGTTAGCTAAGGTAACTATAAATGCTGAATTTCTATGGTTTTGTACTCTTGAAATGTGAGCCTACTGTAACGTCCCTCTAACATTTGTTTTTTTCAGTGCATATATATATATATATATATATATATATATACACATATATATATATATATATTTATTCTTATCTACATATATACGTACATATGTGTATATATATATGTGTGTGTACAAATACATACATGCATATATAAAATATTATATATACATATATATATCTTAATATCACTCAGTGACGATTGCCACTGGGTAGTTATAGTTAAGATTGTGTTTCCATAATAAATGTCTTTTTTGTTTTGCTAGTAATTTTGGTGCCGCTTTACAAATCTTCACAAAACTTCCTATAAAAGTGGTCTTTTTTGCCTAGTTTGTCTATGGAATGTTTCTTGATGAACCTTCAAAAGGGGTCTGAGAAAAAGGGAGTCCCAAAACACTTTTTCCCCATTCATTTTTCCACAAGAATTGTAGACAACGCTATAGCCCAAACTACTGAACAGATTTACACTAAATTCAGAAGAAAGCTAGATCTTTGTACAGAAAAAGTTCTTTTGGAATTTGGTTTAAATCCTTTCCGTAGCTTTTGAGCAATTAAGGATGACAGATCTCATGCTGAGATCTGATTTGTTTCCACCACATCAGCAAGGATGTGGTGCCAGACATCAGAGGAGTTGGAACTCAGTCCTGATTCCTAAACAAACTTTGGGAAAAAAAGATAAGGATGCAGGATAGGGAGGATCTGTGAATCTGCGTCGATAAAAAAAAAATAAAAAACACAGGCTCCAAAACTGCTATTAAAAACATCCCTAGGGAAGGACAGGGCTAGGTCTGGGCAGAGTTTGTGGTGTTCCGCTATGCAGAACTCTCTGGAGTAAAGAAAAAACACAGCAAATTCTGCCTAACTCTGCCACAGAGTTATGTTTACCGCCCATTCATGCTAACTGGTGCAAGTTGTGCGCTCTGTATTGCAAGTGTGAACACAAATAGCACTATGTGGTTGCCCGCACGTGGCCATCTTGTTTTTCTTAGTCTGTGCATGGTGCTGGGTCCACTTTAATCACAACTGTATCTTAATCATCCTGTCTTTATCTAACTGAACCTCCCCTTTTTTGCATTTATTTCCTTAGTGTTTATATTTGATTTTGTGTATTTAATGTTTTTGCCTCTCTTTTTATTTTCAGTGACTGTTTGCTCCCTTTATTGGTTTTCCCCTAACTTCTCATAACTTTTCTCCCTCTCTATTCTTCCTTTTCTGTGTGTCTTTTTTTTTACCAAGGGGTGCAGCCTTGCACCATCTTTGGTGAGGAGGAGGTGGCTGCACTAGTCTTTTGTGCAGCACCACCTCCCATCCATGCTGCCAGCAGGCTGCAGGCCCAGCAGTGAGTATGGCCTGCAGGAGCATTGGAAGCTGTGGCGAAGGGTGCACTGTTGCGTCCGCAGATGCACTGAGGTTTGGGGCACCCAGCAGCAGCTGATGCACCACTGGGCCGATATCATTGACCAGTAGAGGGACCTGTTTGACCTGCTGGGCATCCAGGCTGTGGGGCTTGGTAAGTACTAGTAACTAATTATTGCTAATTTTGTTGTGTCTAGTCCTATAATTCTAATTTCTTTTCAAATAGAATGCTGCTCACGCTCAGAGGTAAATCAAGTTCACGTAACAATACGCATATTATGTAATGCAATTTGAGTGAGCCAGGTGCTCAGTGCCACCTACTTCTGCTTGTTGCTGTAGACACTCGCTTGGGCTCCTCATTCTGATTATGCTGCTTATGCTGACTCCTCTGTCCTCCTCTCACTAAGATAGTGGATCTGTGGTAGTAGTAGAAGTAAGTAATCTATATAAGCGAGTTAGCGTTCTCTATGACTTTCTTTTTATGTAGCTCAAATGGTCACAAGCATTCTTCCAGTGATGTATGCATGCATCTATGCATTAAAAGAAGGATATTAACTGAATTAGTTCATGAAAGGGAGTTTTGTGAATGTGATTTGTGAACCAGATTACTCGTTGCAATGCATTAGTATTTCCAAATGTAGTTTATGAAATTTGAAATAAGGCTTAGGTAAAATGGCAGAAATTAGAAATAGGTCAACTCAATCGTATTGTATGAGGCAATCATATTCAGAAACGTAGTAAAGTACAATATCAATAAGTTACTGCATTTGCCTTTGCCTGTCAAAATATTTTCTAGAACATTAATTGTATCCCTTATCTATTTTTTGTTATCTTCTTTATTTATTACATCAGAACCCAAGGGCAAGAAGAGGGTATTGGACGATCAGGTCGAGAAGGGTGGCACCACCAGTGCTGTGGCAGGTGGAAGTTTCACTGTCACCACCAGTGACGCGGCCGATGGCTCAGCTGACCCCTGTAAGTTCTTGTTAATAATTATTTCTCTAACTTTTAACTCTTACCAATTAGATTCATTTTCCCTCCTTTCTCTTATGCTGTCACTCTTTTCAAATGCTCTACGTTCTATCCAAAGTTTATTCATGTTATCCAGACCTGCATTGTCCTTTTTTCTTGTTTCTATAGCTGAATTGCTCCTGTTTCTGTAAACTGTAGCTTGAGCTTTCACTTGCTTGGTTATCGTGTCCCTCTGCCCTAACCTTTATTATACCCTGTGGACTGGCACTGTAAGCCTAAGACAATAGATTAGGTAGTCTACTGTGAACCCCTACCATCTATTTAGGCCAGGATATCTATTATCAGCATGCTATACATGAAGTGTGTGACATATAGGCCCTCATTAAGACCATGGTGGTAAAAACCGCCTACCGCGACGGCCGCCTAAATACCGTCACAGTGGCTACCAGTCGTCCGCCATATTATGACCACAGCTGGATTTCTGCCACTAGAAAGGGCGGAAATCCGGCTATGGCCATTATGACGGATGGCGGTAAGGTGGCGCTGCTACCACCAACAGCGCCACACCAGTAGACTGCCGCCAGCTTTATTATGAAATATAATATGGCCTGGCGGTGTTCTGCTGGCAGTAGCAGCGCCCTGTCCTGTCCCCTGTCGGAAGACCCCCTGGATCCAGGCAAGTAAGGTCTCTGACAGGGGAGGGGGGTGGGGGATGTTGTGTGTGTGTACGGGGGGTGCATGGATGTATGACTGCATGCATGAATAGGGGTGTGTGTTTAGTGTTGTGTGCGTGCGTGTAAGTAGATGTGTGAGTGTGTGAATGAAACAGTGTGAGTTTGTGTATGGATGAAAATGTGAATGCGTGTCTGCGTGTATGTTTCGATGTGTGTGCGGATGTGTGCATGGATGTCTGTATGTGTGCTTGTATGTATGTGTGGATGAGTATGTGTATGCGTGTATGTAGGGGTGAGTGGATATAGGGGGTGGGGGATGTCTTGGGAATGATGGGGTGGGGGCCTCCTATCAGTGACAGGGAAGGAATTTGCCATGACTGATAAGGCCTACCGCCATGGTTTTCAAGGCAATATGAATGTCAAGTAAACCATGACGGTAGGAAGGGTCGTAATAAAGCCGGCGGCACTATAGCGGCAGCTGGGGTTGGAGATGGTTATCTCCAGCCGGGCGGCTGCTACCGCCATGGCAGTCGGAGTGGTACCTTGGCAGGTTGGCTTCAGCCAACCCACCAATGTCATAATGTGGTGGTAAGTTCCCCTAGCCTGTTTGCGGTACTACCGCCACATTAACACCGTCTGCAGAGGTCATAATGACCCCCATAGTCATTGGCCTCTTGTTGGCAGAGTAGAATTGAAAGGCATTTGGAGAAAAGCAGGGCCATTGGAATCAAAGATAATGTTTTTGTCCAGTCCAGCTGCCCCCGCTGCAGACTGTGGAGATAAGCACATTTGTAGTGTACCCGATGCGCTACCTAGCATGCTTCCAGTTATTTAGCACAAGAATAGAATACTTGTACTCCATAGTGCATGATGCTTCTTTCATTAAACAGAGTTCTTTTAATTTTTTTCCACACAAAGATCCTCATTATGACCCTGGTGGTCTAAAGACCGACAGGGTAGCAGTGGTGGTCAGACCGCCGCCAATGTGGCAGTCTGACCGCCACATTACAAGCACGGCGGTAGCACCGAGGTTGGACCGCCAGCACTGCTAGCACTGCCAGCACCACCAGTTTTTCTCCACAGGATGTGCTGGCAGTGCTGGCTTTCCTAATCCACCAGAGCAGCGCTGCCCTGGGAATTACGGCTCCCTTCTCTGCCAGCGGTTTCATGGCAGTACCACTGCCATGAAATGGCTGGTGGAGACGGAGTGTAGGGGGTCCCAGGCGTTGCTCTGTACTGCCCATGCTCTTGGCATGGGCAGCGCAGGGGCCCCTCTGGCCAGCCCTGTCACAATGTTCACTGTTTTCTGGGTCAGTCCTGATAAGTGATGCAGAAAAAGGATAGGCATTTGAGGGTGGCAGGCATTTTCTCCAATGTCATGAAGGTATTTGGAGGCTTCTTCACTAAACACTGGTCCATCTCCAATCCGGCCATATTTGTGACTTCAAAAATGATGGGGCAGAATAAAATTAAATCTGAAAACAAAAAATGTTCCACTAGCTTCTATTTTTTCTTTTGCAAAAAAAAGAAGTTTAAAGAGAAATAATTAAAAGGTTCTGTGGTGGCACTGGCATACTCATTCCGGGAAAAAGAGTTTCTCCTCAATCTCAGGTAGTTTATCCTGAAGTTGGTCAGCTAATACACTTAGGCCCTCATTAGGACCTTGGCGGCAAATGCCGCCTACCGCCATGGCGCCGGCCACCAATATACCGTCGCTGTGGCTACCGACCGTCTGTGGCATTATGACCGTGGACGGAATTCCATCAGAAGGTTGGTGGAATTCCATCTACGGTCATTGTGGCGGGCAGCGGTAAGGTGGCGCTGCTGGCAGCAGCAGCGCCACGCCTGCAAAACACAGCCTACCGTATCATCACCCCTATCAGTGCCAGGGAAAGAATTCCCAGGCACTGATAGTGCCCACCGCCATGGTTTCAGTGGCGGTACAGAAACCAGTAAAACCATGGCGGTGGGTGGGGTCATAATGCCATGGGCGGCCTAGTGACGGCCACCGGGCTGGAGACTGAAGTCTCCAGCCTGGCGGTCGTTACCACTGTGGCGGCCGGTGTGGTACATTGGCGGTTTGGCTTTGGCCAAACCGCCAACGTCATAATAGTGGAGTTAGGTACCGCCAGCCTGTTGGCGGTACTACCTCTACTATACCACCGATGGCCAGGGTCGTAATGACCCCCTTAATTCTGACCAATCATCCTTCTGTTCATCCTGTGGTGTTTTGGGAATGGTGTAATCAGGTGGTAGGGAGTGCTTGTTCATTTTGATCATGGTTATTCTCACAACATTTTAAGGCAGGAGACTGGTCCTTCTCACTGTAACAACTGTGTTAGATGCACGGAACACATGTTCAGCAGACAGACTGGCAACAGGGCAAGCAAGATACTTTATTGCCAGCCTACTGAGCTGTGGCCGCTGGCGCTTATTCCCATACAAATACAGCAATGGGTTTTGATCCACATACACCTCTTTTGGATCATCCAGATACTCCTGGAATATCCTCTGAAAAGTCATTGGTGCTGCCACTTGCTCAATTTCTTTTGCCTTCGCCTCTGCACTGGACTTAAGATGTGCATATTCAAACCAAGCCAATGCAGAGGTTGGGTCCATTTCTTCTGCTGTTGTTGTTGCCGGTGCTCTTGTTGCTGGTGTTGACTGCTGTAAGACAAGACAGCCATCTCTGGAAGTTGAAGGCAGTACCACAGAACTGTGGAGTGGGACTCTAAGTTCTATCTGTTCTTCTTCCAGTTCTCCTGCTTGCTCAACAATCCAACTATTGTATTGTGAAACATTCCCTTCAGAAAAAGTAATGAAAGTGGGTAGATTTTTTTTGTAGCATGGATCAAGTAGAGTGGCACGAATGTACTCTTTTGACAAGATAATGTCATTTTGCTGCCTTGCATTGCAATTCAAGTGATATCTCAAGCTCTCAAACAAGGCATGCGTTTCTGGGTTTTTGTTCACACCTTCAAGTGCGAACGTTTCAGACACCTTCTTTAGATGGTCCTGTAGTAGATGCAACAACGGGATAGCTTGGCCCATTGTACTACCCTCCTTGCTAACTTCCTGCGTGAAAACCTAAAAGGGAGAAGCATCTGTGTCAGGCATTTGACAGGGTCCCATTTGTCTCTATCCATGGCCATAGCTTTCCCAATTGCATCCTCTCCTGTTTGAATGAGATAGTCATTGAACTGTTTGTACTGCTCAAACAGACATTGCAACATATATTAGGTTGAGTTCCAATGTGTTGGCACCTCCTGTATCAGGACTTTAACTGGCACTCTGTTGGCACTCTAAATAATCCACAGCTGCTTCTGGGCTTAATAAGAATGGCTGAAATTAGTGTAGATGCGCTGGAGGTGGTCAGTATGTTGCCGACTATGGGGGTTATTCCAACTTTGGAGGAAGTGGTAATCCGTCCCAAAAGTGACGGTAAAGTGACGGATATACCACCAGCCGTATTACGAGTCCATTATATCCTATGGAACTCGTAATACGGCTGGTGGTAAATCCGTCACATTTGGGACGCATTACCACCTCCTCCAAAGTTGGAATAACCCCCTATGTCTCCTTTTTTGAGACACTCTCAAACAACCAGGTTGATGCAGTACTCCAAACACAGGACCCTGAAATAGCCACTGTCTGCTGTGGCCTTGACTATGTTACTGCCATTGTCCTTGGCAACAAATCAAATTCGGAGACCTCTGGTTCGCAGCCATTTAGGCACCTTGCTATTAAATTTGTCCACGAAGTTTGCAGCTGTATGTGATTTCTCCATGGTGAACATGGTTACTGTTGCATGCCGCCGAACGTGCTTAAAATTATCTCCAGGGCTAAGACCTGTAGATAGTTTTTGCTTTACCCCCAAAAAAGAGATACAGTGTGCAGTGATGCACATATAATCAGTAGCCTGAAAACTGATCCACATGATTGTAGTCAGGTGGATGGTGTGGATAACACTTTGCTGCAAAGCTTGTCCAACCAATTGCAGCACATCATGATCCAGCGCTCGAACAGCAACTCTGGCAAAATAGGTTTAACTTGTAACCTTCCATTTGGGCAGATGGCTGCCACAGATTCTAAGAATCCCATTCCTTCCACAAAAGAAAAAGGAAGATTATCCAGCGCTAACATTTTTACCAACCATTGTGCAAACGTGCCGTTGGGTGGTTGCAGTCATAGGGCCCCTCCTGCCTAAACATACCTATAATAGTAGTCTGGTTTTTATTCTTTTCTGGGGTCACTGATGCAGGAGACTTGGTGGAGAGTAGGTGGTGGTAGACTCAATGTGTGTCTTGGGGCAGCCACGGTATGCAGTGTTGTCTCCATCTGACTCTGAGTCGTCCTGTGCCATTGTGAGGTTGCTGAGGTGGGTGATTCGGGTGCACTGCTGGGGAGAGGGCTGCTTTGCATGAGGATGTCACCCTCTTCTTCCTCGCCTCCCACCGTGATTGGACCAGTTGTGGCTGTGGTTCCCGGCTCTCCTTACCATCACCACCACATCCAGCTATTTTTTTAAGGTGCCCCGTCCCACCAGATTGCATGATGTTTTTTCAAATGGGTCGTTTGGCCTCCAGCACCACAATGTGTTCCAGGCTTACCCTGACAAACACTCATGTGGCAAATTGAACATATTACAATGTTCTCTGACTGTTTGATAAGTGTTAAAAAGTCCTAAACTGGGGAGCAATACTTTCTTAGTTGGCTACTGCCAATGCCTGAAGAAGAACTAGAGGTAGATTGGTGTGTCATCGATTGCCTCTCTGCAGTGCATACTTTTACTGAGGTAGGGGTTGGTGCTGGTCTCAGCTGAGGCTTTACAAATATGGAAGCTGGCAGTACTACCTTTGCACATCCCTCGGAGCAGGTTGAATAGTAAGGTCAGACTCCTCTGTGCCATCTTCCACAATGACTGGCTTGTCATCATCATCATCCTCATCATCCCCTTCCACAGTTCTAAGCCTTTCAAGAACTCTTCTTATCCCTTGCCCCTCCTGGCATCTCCCAGGCTCTGCCAGGGTCCCGTCCATGTCCCTATCATCATAATCAGAAGTGGTGCTTGAAGAAGATGGTGGAATAGTATCCTTCCTTTTTCATGCTGGAAATCTGAGAGCCATTAACTCTAAAAGAGGAGGTCCTTCCTTGGCAGGAAGCTCGGCCTCCTGTTCTGCTCCAACTTTGGAAAGATCTACTATTGCTGGCTGCAGCTTCTGTCCACTTTGCTCTGTTTCCTGGGATGATTGGGTACTACTTTGCGAAAGGGACAAATTCATTCAATGTCACTGCTCATCGGCGTAGTCATGATTGTAGTGGCTGCCTCACTGACAGGCATGGTCTTGGGCTTAGGTCGGGGTGGTGCTGTTGATGCTTTAGTGCTGCTCCTAGGTTACTCCCTGGAGGCTGGTGTGGCAGGCACATGTATCCCGAAAAGTTCTGCTGCCACCACACCACTGGTGGAAATCTGCTTCTTCTCACTGACCACTTTCTTGGGAGCAACTTTTTTTGGGGCCATGTTAAAGCTCTCAGTTGGCAGTGGCACTGAGTTGCACAAGTGGAAGAGATTGGAGGACTGAGCCATTGTACAGGCCTTCTCTTTGGCAGTACTGTGGGTGATGTCTCGTCTTATCTTGTGCACCTAAAAGCAACCTAGCAAGAAAAATATGTTGTTATTGAAACGTGGCATTGCCGCAGGTTGAAATAGGGAAGACAAATGCAATTTTAGTGTGGTTGGTTACTTATGTGATAAATATCAATTTAATAAAATATTGTAAAGTCAAACCACACCACCACACAATAAAATTGCATTTCGAATCATGTGACTCGACATGCAGATATGGCTCTTTACTTTATCTCCATCAGTTTTAACTGACACCTGTGATAGCCAGAGAGAGGTGCATGGGTAAATGGAATAATCCTTAAAAAACTTATGGTGGCAAGGTGGTCCAAGGGAAATGGAATAATCATTAAAAAATGCATTATGCTGCTGATGTATCTACAGTGCACTGCAACCAGGGTGTCCAGGAGGAAATTGAATTATACGCCTAAAGAAACGGAATGCTGTGGTGCAGCTCTGCAACTATGATGGATGGAGGGATGGATCAAGGCAAAATGCATAATCAAATAAATTGAAAGAATAGAAAAATTAAACAATTTAAAAAAATCCAAAAATCTATAATAAAAGTGTAAAAAATGAAACTAGAAATTCAAAATATAATTAAAAAAACAAGAAATTAGGTACAAAAATTAAAATAAAAAAATAAAATTAAAAATAAAAATACATTACAAATTTAAAACAAATTAAGAATATAAAATATAAACTTAAAATAAACAAATGATCAATAATTGCTGAACAAAAAATAAAATCTATTTGTGAGGAAAGGAGGCTCAAACTGAAAAATGCACAAAAAGGAAGGAAATAATATAAGCAATATTCATCAGATTCTTTTAGTATACATATACTACATGTAAGCCTATGGCCTCTAGCCACATAGTAAAGCAACAACAACGAGTAAGGAGGCATGGGGAACATGCAAGCCTATGCCAAATACACACTGGGTGGATGGACAAAATGGCCACCAGCCACATGGTCAAACAACAACAGCAAGAGCAAGCAGGCATGGGAAACAAAGAACACATGCAAGCCTAAGGCAAAGACATAATGGCTGCATGCACAAAATAGTCGCCAGCCACATGGTGAAGCAACAACAGCGAGCAAGGAGGCTTGGGGAACAAAGAACATATGCAAGCCTATGGCAAAGGCACGCTAGATGTGCAAAATGGCCACCAGCCACATGGTCAAACAACAACAGCGAGCATGGAGGCATGGGGAACAAAGATCACATGCAAGCCTATAGTAAAAACACACTGGCTGGATGCAAAAAATGTCTGCCAATCACATGGTCAAACAACAACTGCGAACAAGGAGGTATGGATAACAAAGAACACATGCAAGCCTATGGAGATAGACTATAAAAAATGGCTCCTGGTCACATGGTATGGAGAACAAAGACAAATGGTGGCCAATGATTCATACACTGGCCAGAAAAAGGAGGCATGGTGCTAATACTGAAGAAAACACTAACCTTTAAATGTAAAACATGAAAAGTTACCAAACTATAAAAATTTCACAACACACATACTCCTATGCCATCAAATATTACCCCATAACATATACACATTTTGCAAAAGAAAAAAAAAAGTTAAATGCAAACAATAGCCAACATTGTGTATTCAATCCAATGCTATCCCTGAACTAAATGAAGTTTTAAAAACATATACTACAGAAACATGTATTTCATGCACTACTAGAACTGGGCCTACTGGCTAGATGGCCCTTTGGAAGTCTAAGCTACATAGTAAAATAAATTAATATTGCAAGTGTAACAAACATGGAGGAAAAGTACTGAGCTGTTCAACAATTTTTATTTACAAAAGATGAAAAACAATGAAATGCAAAATAAATAACTAGGGGCCAGATGTAGCAAATGGTTTTACCCAGTCTGTGTCTATGGTAAAATGTGTTTGTACATATGGCCCTAGGTCCCTATTTAAACTCCAGGCCCCCCACCACTCTAAGTAATACTGGTGCATGCCCAAGCAAACAAAAAACACACTTATACAATAGTTTTTGAACTTACTTGTGTGATATCACAAAAACAAAGGAGCAGATTTATGAAAAGTGGTGCTGCAACTAGTGCAGCTCCACTTTTCTTGCGCCCCCTTCGTGCCCCCCTAACACCACCATGTGTGTGCCATATCTAAAATGTCCTGCACCTTGGCTGTAGTTAGGGGTACTAACGTCATAATTTTGTACGCTAGTCTGGCGCTTTGCAGGATTAGCGTAAAAAATGTTGACGCTAATCCTCCAAAGCATTCAGAGGCCCATTGAAACCAATGGAAGCCTCCTTTTAACACCTGCTATGAGCAGACATTAAAAAGGCCAAAAAAATGGTGCAAGGAAATCTCTTAGATTTCCTTGCGCTATTCTTTTGGCCCTCCTAACGGGGGATCGCCCCCTTTACATACAATAGGCCTGGTATAATATGGAGCAAAGGGTTACAAAGTGGCGCAATGAATGCATTGCACCACTTTGTACATATGGCCAACATTTTTGGCCTTCTAACACCACATTAACATTGAAACAATTATGCTAATATGGTGTTAGAATGGTGCAAGGCACTCTTAAACCTGGGCCCAGGTCCTAGAATCAAAAGGAACATCCAAGAGACATAGAGAGCGATCCTTCCACCTTCAAATCCAAGTGAAAAGTGACCAGGACATGGGCAGAGCTCTGGGAGATGCCTGCTGGACAGGAATAGGAAGTTGGAGTCTCTGGGGTACTTCCTTCCTGTTTGAAAAAAGAAAGGCTTCTCACACTAAACAAGAACTTGAAGGGTCCATTGGAGAAGAAAATCCACACAAAAACCTTTTTTGACTAGATTTAGATGCATCTCGAGTATCAAATCTACTCGAGGTGCATTTGTGCTGGTTAGCGTTACTGTTTTGGCCTCCATCCCGGCAGGAAGGAGCCCGAGCGGGTGAGAAGTCTTGCATGCACCAGCATGCTCCAAAAACAAATCTCACGCGTGTAACCAGAAAAATCTCTACTTCACACCACATAGCGCAGAATTTAGGAACTCCCCACTGTTCTGCATAGGGCGAAGTGACAGAATTCTGAAAACTCTTCGAGTGGAGATTTTTGCCCAGGCCTAGCCATATCCCACAAGGTGGCGCATAACATTGCTCTTGGGGAGAGATTTGTATGTCCCCTTCTCTGAACCTCTGAGAGGCTGTTCTGTAAAAAAAGGGGAGGTAGCACGCATCCCCTCTCCAGCCTTAATAGGTCCTGGGGATCCCAACCCTCACGGCTTAATTCCATTACAAAGGAGAAGGGGTGTGTTCCCCCCTTCTTGAGCCTTAATATGCCCCGGTGACCTTATCCCCCAGAGTCAAGTGTCAGAGAAAAGAGGAGAGGGGTGTGCTCCCCTTCCTGCATCTTAATAGGCCCTGGAGAACCAATCCCCTGGGGCCAAATTGAACTTTTAGCGGAAAGGAGTAGAGCAGCCCACCTCTTTAAGTCTGTAAAGGCCCCGGTACCCCAACATCTGGGATTGGCACAATTGCTGTGTCCCTGGGAAACCCACCCCAGGGACACAGTAGTTTACTTGCCTGCATTAGTGAAAGATGGGAAACATATGTCTGATCCTACCTGGGAGAAGAAAGTTAGATCTTTCCCCAGAAAGACTGCTTTTGTGATTTTGTGTAATTTATTTTAAGTAGGTTTTGAGCAATTAAGGCTCAGAACAAGCAGGGCTGATGGATCTCATGCTGTGCTCTGATTGGCTGCCACCACATCAACAGGGATGTGGTGCCAGCCGTCTTAGGAGGTGGGACTTAGTCCTGATTCCTAAAACAAACTTAGGAAAAAAGACATAAAGAAGCAGGATAGGGAGGAACTGCAAATTTGCATCAACATTTTTAAAAGGGCTCCAATGCCACTATTAAAAGCACCCCTGGTGCGGGCCAGGGCTCAAGGGGTGGTGCAAAATATTGCTTTTGGGGAGGGGGCTGCATGTCCCCTTTTTGAGCGTCTGGGAGGATGTAAAAAAACAGGGGAGGGGCATGTGGCCCCCCTTCCCAGCCTTATTAGTTCCCAGGGACCCCAACCGCCTTCATCAGAACTGAACTTCAAAGGGAGCAAACTGTAAAGGCCTCGGAGACCCCACCCTCTCAGGCTGACAGAATTGCTGTGCCCAGAGAGCCCACCTCAAGGACAGAGTAGTTTCCCTTCCCACATTAGTGCATGCTGGGAAACATATGTCTGCTCCCACCTGGGAGGACCAATTTTAAGTTCCCACCAGGTGGGAACAGTTATGCTTTCCATGCCTGCATGAACAAATGCAGGGAATGCATATCTGCTCTCACTCCACAGGAGCTTTTAAAATGCCCCGCCAGGTGGGAACAGACTTTTGTTTTCCTGCCCGGGCTCTTGCGGACATCACACCACTGGCCCTAGTGGAAGGGGACTGTGGGGTCTATTACGGCTTGGGGAGCAGGTGCATTGCCCCCTCCTCTTTTGAATGAAATTCGCTCCTGGAAAAAGACCCCGATGATTGGGTCCAGAGGGCCCAAAGTGGCTCAGGAGGGTGGTTTTGCACCTAAGGCAATGCAGGTGTGGGTCTGGATGCCTGCAGAGGTTGGACGCAGGGCATGGCCGTGGCTGGCAGGGACTTGGTTTTACGTATTGTACTAAAATATTATTTTACATTCGAAAGCCCTAGAAATTCACTGAAAAAAACAAAGGGCAAAGTAATAACCTCGCCATGCACTACTAAATACCCTACATATTATGCAACTCATGACATGTTCTATGACATCATCGAAAATACCATTTCAACATTTGCATCAATGATGACAAAACCTTGAATTGCTAGGGCACAAGGTACAGTTACCTTAGGACATAAGTTATAGTTACTAAAGGCATCTATAACTGGTGAATTTCTGTGTTTTTCAGTTTAAAAGTTTTGATTTCACTGACATTTTCACCCATCTATAAAGTTACTTTAACCTTTGTTTTTTTCAGTGAATATACATTTCAATAGATATTTATGTATATGTACATATATATTCACGGAAAAAACAAAGGTTAAATGGGCGTTTTATTTTGGTGAAAATGTCAGTTAAAACCTAATGTTTTTAACTAATAAAACCACTGAAATTCATCAGTTATAGTTATCTCAAGTAAATATAATTTTTGCCCTAAAGTGACTATAACTTGTGCCCCTGCCATGCACAGTGTTGTTTTCAATTACGCCATTTCAGATCTTATTCGGGATGCTATCAGTGCAGTTGTTGAATGTGTCATGAGTCATGTATTAGGTGCAGGTACAGTCAGTGAATGGAAGAGGTGCGACTTATCAGGGGATCAGACAGAGCATCACCATAGACAAAGCAGACCTATTGTGTTTGTGCAAAGTCACCACAATAATTTACTCTTATATATAACCCAGAGTATTCTTTATTATTACACACATATTAATGCTTATAAACAAACACGTTTTCAAAAAACGTTAAATAAAACATTTTTACTCAAAACATTCATAAACATTTGTTTGAGTCGTTTTTTAACTACTCTTCAGGATACAAAGGGGCATATTTATACTCCGTTTGCGCCGAATTTGCGTCGTTTTTTTCGACGCAAATTCGACGCAAAACTAACTCCATATTTATACTTTGGCGTTAGATGCGTCTAGCGCCAAAGTTCATGGAGTTAGCGTCATTTTTTTGCGTGAACACCTTCCTTGCGTTAATGATATGCAAGGTAGGCGTTCCCGTCTTAAAAAATTACTCCGATGCATATGCGTCGTATTTATACTCCCGGGCAAAAATGACGCCCGGGAGTGGGCGGGTCTAAAAAACCCACATTAGCGCCGGATTTTAGCGCCTGGGTCAGGGCAGGCGTTAAGGGACCTGTGGGCTCAGAATGAGCCCAGAGGTGCCCTCCCCTGCCCCCAGGGACACCCCCTGCCACCTTGGCCCACCCCCAGGAGGACACCCAAGGATGGAGGGACCCACCCCAGGGACATTAAGGTAAGTCCAGGTAAGTCTTTTTTTTATTTTTTTTTGTGGCATAGGGGGGCCTGATTTGTGCCCCCCTACATGCCACTATGCCCAATGACCATGCCCAGGGGACAGAAGTCCCCTGGGCATGGCCATTGGGCAAGGGGGCATGACTCCTGTCTTTGCTAAGACAGGAGTCATTTCAATGGGGGATGGGCGTCGTAAAAAAAATGGCGCAAATCGGGTTGTGGCGATTTTTTTGCCTCAGCCTGACTTGCACCATTTGTTGACGCCCATACGCCATTTTCCCCCTACGCCGGCGCTGCCTGGTGTACGTCGTTTTTTTTAACGCACACCAGACAGCGCCGGCGGCTAACGCCGGCTAACGTCATTGAATAAATACGGCGCCCGCATGGTGCTTCAGAATGGCGTTAGCCGGCGCGAAATTTTTAGGCGCAAAACTGCGTTAGCGCAGTTTTGCGTCAAAAAGTATAAATATGGCCCAAAATACGGCCATATACGCAAACACAATGGGTTCCTGTACTTCAGGAGAGCATACACCTCCCGCTGAGATTGCTTTATAATTCACAGTGAGTTCCCCTGAATACATGAATTCAATGACCCACAAGACTTATTATGAGGTTCTTTTACATGTCTCTAGGGGGCTCCCCCATATTTTTATTTTAAATGGTCGGCGGTGCCCCTGCCTTTTCTTGGGACACCTCTAGGTACTAAATGTATGTATAGTAAGCTCTCAGGGCATTATGAGGTGCTCCCTTGGCGCAATCACTGAATATGAAATGAGCGGCTGCTCTTTCATATTCATTTCATATTCCTGTTGCCATTTTTTATTTTTTTATTTGCTTTTGGTCCAGCAATTAGTGTGGGGTCACGGTGATGGCCCTGCCGGTCCCCAGCCAGAACCCATCTTAGTCACTGACAGAAGGCACACCTTTTTTTTCGTATGGCAGTACGGGGGAGCTCACTCCTTTTTTTGTAACTTTTTGGGTTTCTTTTTTTGGTTAGTGCCTGGGCTCCAACCAGTGAATCCACAACATGGTCTTGTGTTGGCTGATATGGTGGGGAGGAGGCACTTGGTCACTGTGGGCCCAGTGGCTCCCCTGTCTGCCCTCTTCTTTGGTAGCTGGTGGGAGCCAGCTTCTTTTCTTTGCTCCACTGGCTAGAGCAGAATTTCTCTGTGTTCCTGCAGTCGGGAGCAATCCTTTTCTCCCCACCCCCAGAGGGCCAGCAGGGAGATGCATTTTAGCACCCCCTGGCAGGAGCCTTTCTGGTCTTGCCGGGTGGGAACAATGAACACGGGACACTGTTATAATTCGGACTATGGGGGTTGGGGTCCCTTTGGACCAAAATCAGCTCTCCCCATCTAAAAGAATGGAGGCCCCAGGGTATGGTGTCCCAGGGGTATAATAGGCTCAGGGAAAGGGGGCCCATGCCCCACTCACCATCCAAAAAGAGGCAGACAGGAATGGGGTCCCTGGGACCGAAACTGGCACAGGCTGAACTCCCTCTATTCTTTATTCCATAATGCAGCCCCATGGGATGGGGTCCCTGGTGCCATGTAATGGCTCAAGAAGGGGGCCACAAACCCCTTCCCTAAAATAATGAAGATGCAACGACAACCCGGCCCTGGCCCACCAAGGAAGGATTAAAATTGAAAAGGGTGGCACACTGCCCATTTTGTTTAATGTGACCGCAGATCTAAGGATCCATTGCAGCTCTGAGATCCTGCCCTCGGGGTCAGGATATCCCTAACCTGCCCCTATAGCTTTTGAAACCTTTTTTCAGGAACTGGCCTGAGTCCATGAGTCCTAAAATGGCTGCCACTGCATCTTTGTTGATGTGATGGTAGCCAATCAGATCTTAACTTTAGATCTGTTGGCTCTGCATATCCTCTGCAGTGTGAAATATCTATCAAATGTGAGCCTCAATTTCTCAAAATACTGCCAAAATACACCAATTACAAGGAGAACACTTTCTGACATATATCTAGCTTCCTGCTAAATTTGGTGTAATTCAGTTCAGCCCTTCTTGCGGTATCGCTGTTCAATTTTCCTATGGAAAATTTCACTAGCACCTGCTTTTGGGGGGCCTTCTTTTTGGCTGCTGCTTGTCGATCACCCCAAAACTTTCAAAAAAAGAGCTAAGGTGGATAAATCTTTTTTTGGAAAGGTTTGTGAAGATTTGTCAAACAACGTCAAAGTTAAAACAACATCAAAGTTATTAGCAAACCAAAATACCAATTTCTTTAGGAAACGTGGTCCTAACTATAACTACATAGTGGTGACCAAATCTGGCAGAAAGCTAGATCCAGAAAGTGTCATAGATTCATAAATAATGCTCTAAAATGGCACAACAAAAAACATTATTAATTACAATGTTCTTTCCTTAAGAATGGCTGAAATCCATTAACTGCACCAAAGCATTAGCTGAATAATAGAAAGTAGAAACAAAAATTGTGTTTACAGTGCATACTTAAGTTACTAAACATAGAGCTCTCGGCTGAAAAACTGAAATGCCGGTGATAATTATTTTTTGCATCTTTATTAAAGTTTTCATTTGGTTAAAAGTTATACTATCAACAAGCCCTAAAAAACATTAACTCAGCAAATAGAGAACTGAGAGTTCCAAATAAAAACTTCGGTCTTCTGTTATCACACATATTAAGAAGTTATACAAATTAAATCCTGAAAAAATAAACTGAAACATCAGAAACATCTGGTTTACAGTCTTTTTGGCTTTGTGCAGCCCTGGGAAAAAGTACATACAATGGCTTAACCAAAATGATGGGTCTTCCTGCAAAATGTGATGACGGACCCCTGAATCTCCCATATCACACAGATATTCATTGACTTTGGCCTGAATGTGGTCCCTGAAGTTTGGGCCCCCCTGCAACCACAGGGGCTAATGGGGCCTTCATTATGCCCCTGCACAGTTATTGACATTTGTTCTGAAGAAACTTTTCCACAAATATACTTCCACTCATTTTTTCCAAATCAGTGTCTTTCACAGGGTGTTGAATCCATTCTGGGGAGGACAAAGGACCCTCTGTAGAGAGCAGATTCTCTAATTATTTAATCTCTGTTTGTATTTTTTGTTCTTCCATTTGCTCTTAAAAACATATTTTATAGGAATCCTTTCATTTCATCAGTGTAGAACCTGGCATATAGTCACTGCCTGTGTTGGTGTTTCTCTTTCCAGGTTACACAGTCTACAATATTGACTTTCTAGAGACAAGTTATCCCACACTACAGTGTATGGCCAATAAAGTTATTTTTGGTTATTAACATTTTTTAATATATTTAACCCACTATTTTAAGAGGCTGAACAGAAACCTCTCTCAAGGGTCAGTGCAGATTAGCAAGCCTTAAAAAACATCACCAGATTCATTTTGAGACAACTAAGGTCATGTTTTGCTTCAATCTATTGCTTTAAAGTCAAATTTCAATTTCAATTATTGTTTGCCAAGCTTTGTATTCGTGGTTTCTATAATGTGATAAACCAGTGCGTTAAATAATAGTAAACACAGCTCTATGGATCCAAAAGCACTCCTAATAATTGATGCTAGCTTACCAGCCTGTGGTGACTTAGGGCTTCGCAGACGTGGTATTCCGGCCCAAATGTGACGGATAGCCCGTCCACTGCTTTATTATTGCCTTTTATTCTATGGCACTTGCAATAAGGCAGATGGGATATCCGCCACGTTTGCGATGGATTAACCTGTCTGCCAAACTCTAAATCTGGCCCTTAATCATGAAATATAGGGTCTGATTTAGACTTTGGCAGATTAGGTACTCCACCATAAAGGTGACTGAGATCCCGTCCGCCATACAACAAGTATCATAGGATAAAATGTACTTGTAATGCGTCGGACTGGATATGCATCCTGTTTGTGATGGAGTATCCCATTCACCAAACTCTAAATCAGGCCCAAAGTTACTAGATTCTATGGAACGCTCAGTGATAAATTCTGAATAACATTTTTGACATTGGTGGTCACAAGCTTGCAAGTCAACACCAAAGTCTGTATTCTATTCCATGTGAAGTTGTAGGATGCCAATTAATAATGCAAGTGCTTAATATAAAAGGGAAAGTATTTTGGGTAAGAATGTTCACATCATTGATTTCGCAGACAAAATGGTCAAAGTGATTTTTAAAATGTGTTTAACCTTGTTGTGTACCACCAAACAATGCTGCAAACGATTTCTAATGTAACATTCTCCAAAAACCATGAGTGTTTTGTCCTCGTTCCACCAAGTATGGCATCTTAGACATCTTAGGGCAGTTTGAAAAGTCAAATAATAACATTCTGCTACGCTTGTTTTATAAATTTGAATGGGGAAATAATATTACTACTGGTCACAGTAGTGTGGAGGCGCATCGCCCCCCCCCCACCAGCAGCTGCAAACCTTTGACTGTAAAACAATAATAAATTATGTTTATTAATGTTTTATATTAAAAGGGGTGGGGCCACGGGCTATGACGGTCATGGAGGTGGAGTGCACAGCACTCTCCCTCAGTGCGCATGTATGTTTGGCCGGCCATCTCGGACCGGCCAAACACACATGCATAGTGGGCTCTCTCCAACCCTGCATTGTGTTGCCTGGTTGGAGAGAGCAGGTGGAGACTTTCACTCTGCCTCGGAGCGCACTGGCTGGGCACTCCGGCCAATCTGAATGCTGCTGTCATGGTGCCAGCAGCATGACAGCAGCATTTGAATTGGCCGCAGGGCAGGCTGGGAGTCTGTTCCTGCAGCTTCAGCAGAGGAGCGGCGCGGTGGGGGAGGCTGCGGCGAGAAAGGCATGTTTCTTAGGGGAGAGGGGTTTAATGAATTCTTCACCACCCTCCTGCACCACCGCACCACCCCTGCAAAGTGCAGCAAGCTGCTCCTGTTACCAATGAATGTCTTGCACCCTGATTTTGTGTTTTCCTGTTTGAATGGGGGAATAACAAGCAGTTTCTTTATAACCGACCAGTAATGTTCCTGATAATTCTACTTTACACACTGTTTTACACAAAGAAATGTTGTCCCTACATTATCTACAGTAATTTGTTTAGGGAAAGCACAACTCATGTCTGTCTCATAAACCAAAATTAGGTGCAAACACTGTTTACATTCGATTTGGATTTACCCTAGAACTCACAAAGAGCCCATTAGTGTAACAAGCATTGGCAAAGCCAATAGGTCTTGCCTATGCAATGTGTTGTTCAGCATGGCTAAAAGTTAGTGACGTAAAGGATAGTGGCATGGAGTAGAGTGGAGTGGATAGGAGTGTCGTAGAGTGTTGTAAATTGGAGTGGCATAGAGTGGAGTAGAGTGTCATAGTTTGGAGTGGCTTAGAGTGTCATGGAGTGGTGTGTAGTTGAGTGGAGTATTGTGGGTAGAGTGGAGTGTCCTGGAGTAAAGTAGAGAGTCATGGAGTAGAGTGGAGTATTGTAGAGTAGAGTGGAGTGTTGTGGGGTACAGTGAAGTGCCATGGAGTGTCGTAGAGTTTTGTGGCGTAGAGTGAAGTGGTGCAGAGTGGAGTAGAGTATTGCGGAGTGATGTAGAGTGGAGTGGTGTAGAGTGACGTAGAAGGGAGGGGCATAGTGTGGAGTAGAGTCATGGAGTGTCATTAAGAGGGGTGGCTTAGAGTGGCATATGGTGAAGTGGTGTAGAGTGGAGTAGTGGAGCAGAGTGAAGTAGTGTGTCATCAATTAGAGTGGAATGGAGTAGAATGTTATGCAGTGTTGTAGAGTGGAGAACAGTAGAGTGGAATACAGAGGAGAGACATGGTTTGGAGAGGTGTAGAGTGACATAGTGTGACATAGTGTGTCATAGAGTGGAATGGAATGGCGCAAAGTGGAGAGTTGCAGAGCAGAGAGTTGTAGAGTGGAGGGGCATAGGGTCAGATATATCAATGTTGTGACTAGCGATTACCTAAGTGCGATTCTCTGTGAATCATAATTAGAAAATCGCTATTCCTAATGTATGAAACTCATAGAGATTCATTTGGCGATTCCTAGTGCGTCGCAAATAGACCTACCTTATTAATATTAATGAGGTAGTTTGCAATTTGCGACCCATTGGGAATTGCTAAAAACACAGAGATGGTGGCTTGTTGTGGGCAGCAGACCACCATGACTGTGTTTGCTTTTAAATAAAGCAACTTTTTTTGTAATGCAGCCCGTTTTTCCTCTAAACATACAATTACAAGTTTTCTTTTCATTTTTTTAAAAGTAGCCTGCTGTTAAAAAACATTATTGCAACCATTCACAAATGGGAAGGGATCACCTGGGGTCCCCTTCCCTTTTGTGAATGGGTTACCACCAGCTTGAAGTTGGTGGCAAACTGTGAATGTTTTGCGAATGCATTCCAGTCGCAAACCATTCATACATCCCCCTGCAAAGTCGCTATTAGAAAAGGACATCCTTAACACGCCCCTTCCTAATACAGAACCGCAAACCTATTTTGTGATTCAGTATTAGATTACTGAGTTGCAAAATAGCATTTGTATATTTCAAAATTCTTTTTTGCAGACGCAAGTGGTCAAATTCTGCGAATTGGACCTTTTGTGACTGCATAAAACCTTCCTAAATCTGGCCCATATGGGGGACTAAAGTAGCATAGAGTAGAGCAGAGTAAAGTGTCGTAGAGTGGATTGGCATGAAGTGGAATAAAGTGGCATAGGGTGGACTGGCATTGAATAGTATAGAGTGTCGTAGAGTGGAGTGTCATACAGTAGAGTGTCATATAGTGGACTGTCATAGAGTGGAGTTGTATAGAGAGGAGTGGAGTGGCCTAGAGTGAAGTGGCATATTGTGGTGCACAGTGTCATCGAGTGGAGTCTGTTGGGTGTGATAAAATAGAGTGGCGTGGAATGATGTGGAGTAGAGTGTTGTAGACTGTGATGGAGTGAAGTACAGTAGAGTAGGATAGAGCTGAATGTCATGGAGTGGAGTATTGCAGTTTGGAGTGTTGAAGAGTAGAGTAGCCACGAGTGGCATAGTGTAGAGTTGTGTGAAGTGGAATGGCATAGGGTGGAGTGCATTGAATGGAATGGAGTAGAATGGAGTAGAGAGGCATAGAGTGTAGTAGAGTGAAGTAGAATAGAGTGGTGTAGAGTTGCGTAGTGTAGAAAGGTGTAGATTGGAGTAGAGTGGCATAGACTAGAGTGGCATATAGTGGCATAGACTGGATTGCTGTGCAGTGACGTAGATTGGGGTGGTGTAGACTATCATAAAAAGAAGGGGCTTAGAGTGGCATAGGGTGGAGTAGAGTGTTCTAGAGTGGAATGGCATAGAGGGGAGTAAGCATGGTATGGTAGTGCACTGCTATTACAGACAACACATTTTCAATTGAAATTACCATTACATTTGAAGAGACATACAGTTTTACTGATAAAGCATTACAGCACACAAATGATAATGTGTAAAATTGGCATCTCCTAATGTGTTGATTTTATTTTATTACATTCAAATATTTGTGCTCCAGCACACTTCAGAATTACCAAAACAGTGCTTCAGTTGTGATTTCTTAATTCTGATATATTCTGGAATATTTGCACAGTTCATTTACTCAAATGTGGTTGTGTGCTAGAAAAAAGCCTTTCCTCTCACATCCCTGGACTGTCAGATAAACCCTCTCACTTTGGAGTCGGAGAAAGAAAAGCAAACACCAAACTCCCTCGGAAGACAGAGCCTGACATTTGACCTCTCTCTTTCATTGCAGAGCAAATGAGACAAGGTTAGAACAAGGTGTAAAGGCCTGTTTACAAAAGGTGAGCACTCGTAGAAGAATATGATCAAAAGCATATGCCCCAAAGGAGTAGAAAAGATATGCTGGACAGCCTAAAACAAATAACGTCAGCAAACTGTAAGCAAATGTGAGTTACACACCACAAAGCCAATGATTAGCAATGGCTGGAATACATTCTTAGGTCAGCTTTCAGAATGTCCTCAACAAGTCTTCATCAAATAGAGTTCTGCTCTGTCTAGTAGGCTTTGACCTAAAAAGCACCAATCAAACCAAATACTCATGCAGGTTAACTGAGAAAATAGCTGATTTCATTAGATAAGTTCTGAAGTATCTGAGTAGTCAATAAATGCTGTACAGAAGTTCTATGCTGCAGGGTGAGATGATTTTTTGTCACTGGGCAAGTAGCCACGACATTATCTGCTGTACTTCAACCAACGCCACATCCTGTTTTATTCAAAGCTTTCTTTGCTTGCACATCATTAATACTGAGCACTCTAACGCTTGGTTCGAATGAGAAATGTAGCGAGCAAGACATAAACCTTTTGCTTTGGACATGATTGCATCCCTCCTCCAGCACTGAGATCACCATTCTTGTAAAAAGGCCTCAGTGTTCCACATAATGGCCTGTCCCGCGAAATGCACAATTCAGACATGGAATGAAATACTTACTGTAACCCATGTGGAATGACCACTATGCCACTAAATTAGAGTATTGAGGGTTCCCAAGGGTTTGCAATGTGGTGCCTAAAGAAATAGAAGGCTGTATCCCGTTTCTTTTGTTAAATCATCACTGATTAGCAGTCAGCAAACCACTCCTAAGAAAAGGGAATGGTTTTGTCACATAAGGAACAATAATAACAGACGGACAAGGACAACCTGGCTCTATTAGCCCCCCCCCCCCCTTGAAAAGCTTGGGCCCCTCAGTCAGAGCACTCTTTCCCCGTGCCTTATAACGTTTCTGGTTATTGCAACAATAACGCATGTCTCTGTGTCGTGGCTGGTGTTTCACAAGATGATTCTAGTTGGCTACTTGCAGGCATCAAAACTCATATTATAACATGAGCCCGATGATCCACCATCTGAATTTCAGTTCTGGAAACACAGGACCTGCTTTTACGACCTGCGTTTATAAGCACGAAAAGCGATATGGTAAAATGGGATTAGGATTTGAAAGCAAATCAACCTAACCCCACTCGATTTCTAGTAAAACTTCGGGGGAACATGCAATGCTCCCTCCGGCCAATACACATTCCTGCTTTCTACTAGTCTCCCTAGCTCAGCCCTGCCAAGTGTCACACATCTCGAGTTAGAGTAACACACTATAGGTGTATTTACTGCATTCCTTCAAATGCAGACATTGTTATGCAAATCACCTTATCAAAAATGTGGACGTGTTATCTTTCTTTATGACTTGTGGTGTCTGCCTTCACAATTATGCCTAAGCTTCACAGTGAGATACAAGGTTTCAGGCCGCTCCCAGTACTGATTTGCCTATACCAATACCAGGCACATACCTGCTGCTATGCATCTCTCCCACCATAAGGGGACATGAAGTCGTGCGGATTATGGAGAGCGTATGATGACAAGATTCAGGAGTGCCTCTGAGAATGGCCTGATGAATAAGTGTCAGAGCTGCTGCAAGAGAGACTGGCCGGTACAAGGAACTGTTGTGGCACCACCAGTGTCAGCTCCTCTGCAATGGCTCATGCCCAGCAGCTGAAAAATAAAGTTATATTTTATTATTGTTTTATTTTTCAGCTGCTGGCTGAGCAACCGTGTGCAGGGCGGGGCCTGGCCGTGAGAGGGGGAAGAGGAGTGGTGTGCACTTAAATGTGCATGTCTATTTGTCCAGCCGTTCTAGGTTGTCCGAACAGACATGCCCATTAGGTTTCTCCAACCCAGCTGTATTTGACAGCCGGTGGAGAAACAGCACAGACTCCCTGTGCCTGTGTGAGAGGTAAACCGGTCCATTCAGGCAATCCCTGCACTGCTCTCAAGCTTGATAATATCATGAGAGCAGCACAAGGACTGCACAGGGAGTCTCTGATGCTGATGGTGGTCATGCGGTGCCCCTCACCCCATGACCACCTCCTCGGATTCACTCACTACCACCTGGCAAATGTGCCCTTCATGTTTCCATAGCCCCCCTTTTACATACAGTCATTTGTTTTAAAGATTGCGTAAAGGCTTGCTTTACTATTCCACTCAGCTATCCACATAAAATATAGTTCTGTTGTTTGCAGCAGGCATATTAACTCTCTACGCTACTTTATAGTGAGCCAAAGCTGCTTCTAGACAAAACTCACATATCTCGCCCTAGCAGGAACATTATTCACAGGAGGTATCTTGACATTTTAATTGTTTCTTGAAGGCTGGAACCAAAGGACCTTTCAGCAGGTGCTTTTAAATCACAAGTTTAGTAAGTCATTGCTAAACGCAGTACTCCCTTGAGGTCAGCACCTCCCCACCCCGGATCCAGGTCAGCACCCGGTGCGGCCGCACCACTCGCACCACCCTAGAGTGGGCCCTGGTCCTTGGCCTCTCTCCAACGTGCACACAGACAGCAATTGACAAAGGCAATCATCCAGGCTGGACTTAGGTATATATCAGTTGTTTTGTTATCCTATCTGGAAGTAATAATAGAAAAGTCAGAAAGACCCCGAAATACGGGTCGGGTGGCACACCATGCAAATCACAGAAATGTAGTTAACAGTTCAAGCAACACCTATAACTACATAGGCCACTGCCCTTTTAGATATTCCTTAGGGTGACCAGGCGTCTAGACTCGCCAGGACAGTCTGGTTTTTGATCAGCTGTCCTCACAGATTTCACTTAAATCATCACTTGTTCTGGTTTTTTGAGAGGATCCACTCAACAAGCTTTTATGTGTTCCAATTAAGTACCAAACTTTTTTAGAAATCAAGTTAAGTAGCACTTATGATAGCCTGTGTGAAAGCTGTATTTATTATATCCCTCATAGTGCCTCGGTATCCGTGGTTTCTATATGGGTGGGCATTGTTTTCTAAGTCATTCTGGTCTCCTCGATCAAAGTAAATTATAGTCTTACTTCTGTTTTTATGAAATGTCCCGGTTTTTGGATTTAAAATCCTTGGCACCCTCATACGCCCTCACTTTTTTAATCGCACTTAAAATCCTGAGCGAAGCCACGACTGTTGTAGAGGCAGAGGGCCTCCAAGGCCCGCCAGTAAGGTCGGACCACAGGGTGCGCTGACACAGTAGCATGCACATGTTGGCATCTGAGAGAAGCCTTTCTGCCATCCACCAGGACTTCTGAGATCGCCGGTTAGAAAAGGTACAGGTAGCATGAACATTAAGGCCCATATTTATACTTTTTTAGCACTGCATTTGCGTAATTTTTTTACGCGAAAGCAGCACAAACGTACAAAATAAAATTGTATTTTGTAAGTTTGCGCCGCTTTTGCGTCAAAAAGCAGAGCAAATGCGGCGCTAAAAAAATATAATTATGGGGCTAAGTAGTTGCTCAGTAGCTCGTTATTTTCCTAGCTGTAGCACCGGGGTTTGCCCCTTTACTGAAAACTCTTGTGCTGCGCACGATTGAAGTGAGGTTTGACGTCCGATGCAAACCTTTATTGTTGTATTTAAGTAACCACTATTGCAATGCGAAGTCCGAGTGACGTCCTGCGCTGAGTACTGTTTGCTTAGGTACACGGTTTCACACTACGAGGCAAGAGTGCATCCTTCTGTGCAGTGGCAGGGCTGCCCTCACGTGGCTCAATCTCCTTTGCGTTAAGTACAACTCCTATAGACACACTGTTCCCCCGGTCATTCTTGAGAATGATGCCACATACACACTAACCTCTTCTACTATCACACTGAGAGGTCAGTTTTGCTGCCCATTCTCCCATGAGCTGAGGATCCTCAGAAAAATAGACTCCTCGGGACGGATATGTGCAAATTAGTACTTGTGAAAAAGAAATATGCCCTTTGATGAAGCAGATGTCTTATTTAGAAATTATTAATGAGTGTTTATGTATTTTGAATAATGACATGTAGAAAATGAATAACGCAGAGAAAAATAATGTGCACATTTGAAATTGTGATCTCGAAGAATGGCCACCAGTGTTCACGAAATGTGCTAAATAATTTGTAATACTTAGGAAATATTGAAAATGTATTAGATTAATGTAATAATATGTCATATTGAGGGTTATGAAGTATACTTTAGCTTAATAATTTTAGGCCTTAACTTAGCGAGTGTCTTGGCCAAGTTGCCAGGCCTCATGCAGAAGCTGTATTTCTTAGCATTTAAAAAAAATGCTGACAGAGTGAACTAACTGTGAAATATTCATTGTCTTGTTAAAAGTGCTTAGCAGAAGCTGTCCATGAGAACAAACTACCAGGAGACAGTGTCCTTAAAATGTAACAAGCTATGTGTAATATGTGTGAAAAGTTATTTCTCAGGACACGAACAATGAAGACACTGACTGGAGACGAAGATGCAACAAATTTGATACCTGACGAGCTGGATGATGAGGACATCGTAAAGCGGACCAATCAATCTTGTGTGAAGAAAGAAATATTAGAATTCATAGATTTGGTATAGAAAAATTATTGGATAGAGTAATAACGTACAAATAATTGACCAATAGGGAATTAGGGGATAGTTTAGGTGACTTTGATATAACAATGCGACAGAGTAGAATTAGTCAGATGATGAGACCAGAGATCTAGAGTGACTTTGGAAGAAGAAGAGATTCGAGATTTTGTCATTGGGTTCATACTCTCTGACTGAGAGCCTGATGCTTTGCTGATCAACTCATGACCTGAGGACGAAGACTGACTCTGCTTGCTGACCCAGACCGTAGATAGGTAGATATGAAAATGTGACTGAATTGCATTTTTATGCCTTTTCTTTCTAGGTACCAATCGTGCTGTCTTCATAGTTTTCCTAGCTAGGAGATTTTACTAAATTATGTGTTCTAAATTGTTTTGCATGAAGCCCCACATGCTGATGCTAATCTGGGTTAGTTGAGGTTATTCACATGACGACTGACAAATTGCAGGGACAATTGTTTTACGAGTTATCTTGCTAAATTCGATGTACATGATTACTTCATCTCAACTGACTTTGTATTGATCTGCACCGTTGCTTTAGAATGTGTTGTGATTCAAGTCTTGATTAGATTGCGTTTCTTTCGTTGCTTTGGTCAACTTGTATTGTTTTTATATGTGTTTCATTTGATTTTGAGATTAATCTACATGACTTTAGCATTGTTAATGTAAGGGAAATAAACTTACTAAACTTTATTAAAGGTGTTGTTACTCATGGCTGAAAAGTCATGGTGCATGACAATTACTGACTCCATTGATTATTGATTAGCTAATGATTATTGATTGTTGTGTATTGATTATTGTTTCTGTTCTGGAGCTAAGGTAAGAACATCTTAAATGAGTCAAAAGGTTCATCGACCTATATGCGTCCCCTTGTAAGTTTACTTATTAAGGACCAACGCCCCAATAGTTATGGCAGCAGACTGATAGTTTGCTCTCTTTCAGAGCTTGCCATAGACATCTGGTACAGAGTGATAGGTGTTATGGTTATGGTAGTAGTTTGAAGTTGGTCCTTTTGAAGATTCAGTATTTTTTAGATTTAGATGTGATTTTCATTGATGATATTTGTAGAGAAAATGATGTCCCCTTAAGTCCAGAAATGACTTTCCAGATAGATCCTGGATCCTGCTAAGTGGTGTTGGGCATGTTGCTGGCGTTCTAGTGATAGAGTGAGAGAGAGGTTGCGCTTGTACGCATATGCAAATCACAGGTGAATTGTGACGTATGTGAGAATTTAGGGAGTTTGCGTTCTCCAAATGAAGTTTTAGTAGGAGTGTGTGTACTCCGCAGTATGAGAGTAGGGAAGTCATCGAACTTCACATGTGTTTGGCACTTTGTGCTCAACAATTTTCCACGTGGTTGTTGATGTTCGGACCCTGCGTGGTCTAAGACTCCAGAGTATATTGAAAAGTGTATGAGACAATTGGTTGTATGTTGTAATCTGTCTGGTTTAGTAGGTTGATCGGGCGTGGTCAACAAGTCAGCGTGTGAGTTAAAGTGGGCAAGAGAAGAATTTAGACTGAGATTTGCGAGTACTGTGTGCACCAGGATAGACCCATTGATCAGTTGAGAGTAAAATTTGCAGGCCGAATTTTGCTTGCGAATCTGGGAGACCAAAAAAGAGGAATAGCTGCATAAGCAAAAGGGCCATCAGTGAAAATCCACAAGGTTTCTGAAGCAATTGTGTTACCTTCCTGTAGTAAACCAGCAGGTTTGTTTTTGTTTTTTTGTTTTTTGATTAGTGCTTGCAATATTTTGCATTTAGTTTGAGTGAATTGGAGTTTACGTGAACTAGCAACAAGACTTTGTCAGCCGCAGCACGTCTGAGTGTGACATCATTGGAGCCACGCTGGGATAGGTTGGTTAGTGAGAAGGGTCGCTCACGGATTGGCAACCATCTGTGAGAGGCAATTGGTCAAGAAACGTGGGTGAAGGGAATCTTGGGAGTAAAAATCATTTCCTGATTTGATTCAAATAAACAAAAGTAGAAAATATGAAGTTTTTCAAGGTATTGAAAAGTGCCCTAAGGGGAGATACGTACATTAGAGCGAGTGTAGGAGAGCTTACCCCGCCAGAAAATACACCAGCTTACATTGTAATGGAGGAGAGAGGTGTCACGCCATGTCTGTGGTTAAAACAATGGTGCAAGTTGACAGAGAAAAATGGGAGCTTATCGTTTCCTGAGAATGGGACGTTTAATTTGAGGATTTTGGAGCAATTGCGGATAGCGCAATATGAATCGAAGCCCCTTCCGAGATCAGCGCAGTTTGAGGCGTTAGCAGTTTGGGAGCTGGTAGCTAGGCAGCAACAGTAGATGAAAATCAAGAAAAGAATAAGAAGGGTAGAAAAGACTTTAGCAGAACCAAGATGGGATTGGGAACAGAAAAAATGGAGATCAGTGACATTGCAGAATGTTAAGTTGTTTCCAGCAATTACACAGGGAGATGAGACAGAAGGAAATAAATCAACTAGAAAGACTAATAAAAGTCAGTCTGAGAGTAAGGAATCTAGAAGGTCTTCCGCAGTGGAGGAGGAATCAGATGCCGAGGATCTTGTCACGCAGATATTGAGAGATCGATCACCACTGTATGTGGTTCATGAGAGTGGTCCGAGTACTAGTGCTGATCCATCAGCCCCGGCACAGGCGATGGGGACAGTGAGTCTGGTGGAGGTTAATGCTAACCTGACACAGGGTGCGGTGCAAAGTAGCCCTAATGTGTTGACTAATCCTGTAGTTCAGACACAGATGCAGCCACCACCGATACAGAGAATTCATCCTGATGTGCCTATTCTAGAGACAACTTTGAATTTAGTGGTGCCTACGGAGCAAGTGGTTCAGAGACCAATGCTGATCCAGACTGAGCCGACTCTGATTTTGTTGCCCCAAGTGCAGCCACAGGTATTGCCGAGGTTTACGCCACTGACAGGGACACAGTCAGACTTGACTCCGGTAATGAATCAAAGTATGGGAGCTACTCTCCCACAGAGTACAGGTGCCAGAGCAGCCCCAGATGCAATATCGCTGCTGATTACTGTTGGTTCAGTGGTACCATTATTTGCGCAAAAGAATCCGATTGTGAAGGAACAAGGAGTAAAGTCTCAGAGTTTAATGAGGGGACCAAATGATCAAGTGGAGGTAGTCTCTTCCGTGGATCAGACTTTTGATGGGTCTAGATCATTGTTAGATCTCAGTTCACTTGTTGCACTTCCAGATGCTACAAATGGACCGAATGCAGGTCAGAATCTGAAGCTATTGACCATGCAGACTCCGAGTGCAGTGGTACAGCAAGTGCCACCAGTTCAAGCAGGTAACATTTAGTTACAGGAATTGACAGCTCAGCAGTTGACTGAATGGTTAGACAAGCTGAATATCCCACAGAACCCTTCCAAGGGAGAAGAGCAAATAAATTGTGTCAGATTAAGCATGGAAGTGGGTTAATAAGTTGAGGGAACAAGGGGGGAGAATAGATTAGAATCCTACACAGAAGCAGAGTTGAGATTCTTATGCCCAAGGATTACAAGAGAGGTGGGAAAAGTGCATCAGAGTTTGGCAGATTTGGCAGAAAAACATGGCATAGAAATCGAGAAAACAAAGCATTTGAAGAGAAGTTACGGATTAGATGTCGTGGCAAAGGATTTTGAACACATGAGGTCAGCCGCAATGAAGGTGCACCTTAAAGAATTACTGCAGAGTGCTCAGGTTTGGGGAGCATTAGAGAAGTGGGAAGGCAGATGGGTAAAGAAAACAGATGAAAGGAAAAGAGATTCTCCAGAGGTGACAGGAAATGTACAGCAGGGCAAGGATCCGGTGAAGATTTTACCAATGAGGGAGATTCTAGGGGAAACTTTTGTCCATGTTCCCTGGAGTAGGAGTGAAATTTTGTCATTTACAAATGATTATCCAAAATTGAGAGAGAAGCCAGTAGAGTGGTACCAGCAGACAGACAGGTTCGTGAAGCTTGCAAAATGTTTGTGGGAGGACTTGAACACATTACTGGAGATAGTGGTTCCAGCTGATTTGTGGGTTGAGTGTAAGAGAGCTGTAGATTGGCCAACTAGTGAACCAGAGAGAGATAAGAGTACAGGTGCACCGTCTTCTGAGGTAATGAAATATTACTATATGGTGATTGAGTTTCTAAAAACAAGGATTTCGCCCAAGAATATTGATTGGCAGAGGATTGACAGGACAGTGCAGGAAGTAAAAGAGTCGATACATGCATACTATGAGAGATTGTTGAAGGAGTTTAAGGAATACAGTGGAAAAGAAGCAATTAAGCCAAAAGACATGCTGCATTTCGTGTTCAGGTTTGTGGAAGGATTAAGACCTGAGATAGGTCAGATGATTAAGAGTCATTTGATTTGCTGGCAAGCAAAGCCGATTGATGAGGTATTGCAGTATGCAAAATGCTATAGTGATGAGACTGAGTTGAAGCAGAAAAAGTTGAAAGAGAAGGCGATGGTGGTGCATATCAAGGCAGCTCAAACTGGAGTGCAAGAAAAGTTTGTGCAGCAGATGCCGCTGCAGCAGGGAAATATCATGTTTCAGCCTCAGATGAGAGGCAGGGGTCGTGGAGGCAATTTGAATCGTGGTCCAGATTTGAATACTGCTGTGGTTCAGAATGATGTGCAGGGAATGAAGAAGCTATTGCCGTGTCACATTTGCGGAGCCGTGGGACACTGGAAGCGGGCGTGTCAGATGATGGTGCAGGAGGGTGCTGTTCAGCGAGGTAATGACATCAATACATTTCAGAATACAAGAGAACCAAGAATGAGAGATCTAAATCCAAATTGTCAGAATAATGTGAATCAAATGCAGAATTTCCAGCCCATGCAGCAGGTGCAATTGCCGTGCACAAGTGTCACAGTTGCAGCCCATGCAGCAGCAGGTTGCTATGGTACCTAGACAGCAAATGCAGATACCTCAAGCTCCAATGGAGCAGCAACAGATGATGCTTTCTCAACAGGTCACAGGTCAGAGACAAGACAGAAATCGTAACGCAGTGCACCAATTCCAGTTACACAGTGAGAATGAAATAAATGGTGAATGGATGAGTGACAGTTCGGACGAGGAGCCATGTGTGCTTGCAACTTCCTTAGAAGTATATCAAAGGGGACCCTATGTGTAAGGAAAGGTAATGGGCCACAGAGTCTCATTTCTGGTGGACACGGGAGCTACACGCTCTGCAGTGAGAAGTGAAGACGTTCTGAATCTGCCCCTTTTAGGAAGAACAGTTCAGGTTGTGGGAGTAGCAAACCAGTATTTGACCACCCCAATTACAGATCAGGTGCAAGTTGAGATTGGCAATTTCCAGGGACTACATAAGGTTGTGGTCTGTGATTCAAGTCCAGTATCCCTCCTGGGAAGGGACTTGTGTAAAACAAAGTGTTCGATTACTTACTCAAATGATGGAATTGAGATCCAGACAAATAGTGATGATGAGGAAGACCCAGCCCCAAAAACGGAGTGTGAAACTACAAATGAGGAGTACCCCTTGATTGAGTTTTTCCCGATGTTCACAGTGAAAGAGCTTTATTCTGATTTACAAGGAACAGTACAAGAGAACGTGTGAGATTTGACAGGAAAAGAAGTGGGTTTGATCAAAGGAGTGGAGCCGTTTAAGGTTACTTTGAAGCCGAATGCAGTGTTTCTGAAACTTCCACAGTACATTATGACACAAGATGTCCTGATGAAAGTGGCTCAGATAATTGTAGATTTTGTGAAGCAGGGAGTTTTGAAGGAGGTGTTGAGCAGTCCATGTAATTCACCAATAATAGATTTGAAGAAACCATGTGGGAAGGTTCGAATTGTTCAGGATTTGAGAAAGGTAAATGTGATTGTGGTCAAGTGTTGTCCCGTAGTGACCAACCCAGCTGTAATAATGTTCCAGATTCCATGTAATGTAGAATGGTTCACAGTTGTTGATTTGTCACAAGCCGTCTTTTCTGTGCCTCTTCATGAGGATAGTCAATTTCTCTTTTTTTTCAAATTCTTGGATCGAGCCTACTGCTTGAGTAGACTTCCTCAGGGGTACACAGAGTCACCTTCCTTGTTCAACCAGATCTTGAAAAAGAATTTGGAGTCATTAGAGTTACCTTTTCAGTTGACTCTAGTACAGTATATTGATGACCTACTGGTCGCATCCAAGACAAGGGAAGAGTGTAAGTATGACTCAATTGCCCTGTTGAATCATTTTGGAAAGTATGGTCATAAAGTGTCCCCACTGAAATTGCAGTACTGCCAGAAGGTAGTGAAATATTTGGGTAACCAAACTGAGAAAGGGTCGAGGAAAATATCCAGGGAGAGAATCACAATGATACTGCAGATAAGTCCCCTGACCACACAAAGAGAGATAAGGATGTTCCTGGGAATGGTGGGCTATTGCCGCCAATGGATCCCGAATTTTACAGAAATTTCAAAACCATTGCAGAAGTTGACACATAAGGATGTTACAGATCCACATTGTTTTGTCATGAGCATTATGCATGTTCATTGTCGGTCTGGACTCAGGTCCATGGAGGTGCTCATCGTCTTGTAGCATATTTTTCAGCTACCTTGGACCCAGTTGCAGCAGCCTTACCAGGTTGTTTGCGTGCAGTGGCCGCAGTTGCTCAAGGTCTTTCACAGTGTGAAGGCGTGGTGATGGGATATCCCTTGACTGTAGTGGTCCCTCACTCAATTGAAATTTTGCTGACAAGGACGAAAACCCAATACTTGACTAACGCTAGATTGACTGGGTATGAGACGAGTATTTTGGGTGCACCAAACGTGACACTGAAAAGATGTACAGTGCTGAACCCGACAACTTTACTTCCAAGTGATACCACTGAAATTGAGAAAGAGGAATATGTTGAACATGTTTGTCTCGAAGTAAAGGAGTTCTGCACAAACAGAGACCTCACATTAGAGATACTTGATTGGAAGAAAATGACCAAATTGTTTTTGTTGATGGTTCTTGTTTGAGAGACAAAACAGAGACATTGAAAGCAGGATATGCTGTTTGCACAATAACAGGTACCTTAGAAGCTTACTGGCTTCAAGCAGTGTATTCTGCCCAGGTAGTACAATTGGTCGCTCTTACTAGGGCGTGCCATGTTTCGGCTCGATTGAGTCACTATCTCCACAGATAGTCAACACGGATTCGGAATAGTCCATGCTTTTTGTCAATTGTGGTCACAGAGAGGTTTTCTGACCTCTGCGGGGTCACCAGTGAGAAATGGTGAGAGAATAAAGGAGTTGTTATATGCAATTCAACTGCCTGAAGAAATTGCCGTGGTGAAATGCAGTGCATATCTAAAGTCACAGGACTACGTGTCCTTGGGAAATGGAAATGCAGATCAAGTCGCAAAGTTTTGCGCATTGACTGTATACCATTCAAAGACAAGTAGTAATTGTTATCTGAAGAAGACACAACATGTACGAGTTTTGCATTAAAAATAATTGACACTTTAAAAGAGTTAAAATCTTTACTGAGTGATGTTGACAAGGAGGAGAAACGTTCATGGAGCAAAATGAAATGTGCTCAAAGACAGGATGAATTGTGGGTTTCAGAAGAGGGTCAGTTGGTTTTGCCAAGCAGCCTGTTGTCCCAGCTGGCAAGGTATTATCATGGTCAGGCACACATTTGGAGGGATGCCATGGTACGTCTGTTTAAAATTGACTGGTTCAACCTCAAGTTTAGACAAGCAGCTAAAGCAGTATGCCATAGCTGTGTCATTTGTCAGCAATTAAGGGCCAGATGTAGGAAGGTTCCCTTTTGCGAGGTGCAAATTGCAAGTCCCTGCGACTTGCAATTTGCACCTCGCAAAAGCGAATGCAGAAAGGTGTCTCAGACACCTTCTGCGACTCGCTATGGGGTCGCAAAGACCCACCTCATAAATATTTATGAGGTGGGTCGCAGTTTGCGACCCCATAGCGAGTCTAGGCACTCACGGGGATGGTGGCCTGCTGGAGACAGCAGACCTCCATGTCCGTGACTGCTTTGCAATAAAGCAGTTTTTTTTTTTCTCTTTGCAGCCCGTTTTCCTTAAAGGAAAACGAGCTGCAAATAGAAAAAATACCGAAACCTTTTAGTTTCGGTTTTTTTCAGAGTAGGCAGTGGTCCATAGGACCACTGCCTGCTCTGAAAAAATATTCTTGTGAGCATTCACAAAGGGGAAGGGGTCCCATGGGGACCCCTTCCCATTTGCGAATGAGTTACCATCCACTTCAAGTGGATGGTAACTGCAAGTTGATTTGCGACCGCTTTCGCGGTCACAAATCAACTTACATTGCGGTGCGACTCGCAAATAGGTAGGGAACACCCCTTCCTATTTGCGAGTCTGAAACACATTTTGCGAGTCGGTACCGACTCGCAATATGTGTTTCTGCATCGCGTGAGGGCATTAGCGCCTCGCAAACGGCTTTTTTCGCCCTTTGCGAGGCGCTAATGCCTTCCTACATCTGGCCCTAAATGCGGAAAAAGGGACAGTGGTTAATTTGAGCCACAATGGAAGAGCAGGAGGTCCATTCAGCAGAATGCAATTAGACTTTAATGAGATGCCTGCGTGTGGAGGTTTGAGATATGTGTTGGTGATTGTTTGCATCTTTAGCCACTGGATTGAAGCGTACCCGTCACGGAGAAATGATAGACTCACAGTAGCAAAATTGTTGCTTAGGGAATTGATACTGCGCTTCGGACTTCCAATCTCTTTCGAATCAGCTAGGGGAACTCACTTCAATAATGAAGTGATTAAACTATTGTGTGCAGCATTGAACATCGAGCAAAAGTTGCATTGTACTTATCGCCCTGAAGCATCTGGATTAGTGGAGCAGATGAATGGTACCTTGAAGTCAAGAATTGCCAAAATGTGAGCAGATACAAATTTGAAATGGCCTGATGCATTGCCTTTGGTGTTGATGTCAATGAGAAACACACCTGATAGGAAGACAGGATTGTCGCCCCACAAGATCCTCATGGGCAGAGCCATGAGGTTGCCAGCAGTACCAGCCAATGCACTTGTCAACATTACAGATGATATGGTGTTGAATTACTGCAAGGGTCTGGCTGATATAGTCCGCTCTTTCTTTCAGCAGGTGGGGCCGCCACACTGCCACCGATCCGTGATCCATGACCCAGGGCTCCCAACCTGAGAGCCGGCGACTGGGTTGTTGTCCGAAAGCAAGTGCGCAAAATGTGTTTGGAGCCTCGTTGTAAGGGACCCTACCACGTAGTCCTAACTACTACAACAGCTGTGAAGTGTGCTGGGATCCCAAACTGGATTCATGCAAGTCATACAAAGAAAGTGGCATGTCCACTGGGTCATGAAGAAGCGTTGTTGAGAGTACCAAAAACTGTGAGACAAATTACAGCACCAGAACAGGAGCAAGGAAGAACTGAAGCTGATCCTGAGCTCTTTGAAGGCGGTTCCATCACTCCTGTGAGAGACAAATGTGGAGAACTCCAGGAGGGTGCTGAGGAACCTATCTCAACCGAAACAGCAGGAGAGCCTAATGTAGAGGGGGCTCTCCCAGAAGCAGATGATTCCGAGAGACAAACAGAGCAATTGCCTGACCCAGAAGGGGAAGGAGTTGAGGTGGATCAAAGTCAGAATGATCTGACTCCTCCTGAACCAGTTGCAGGTCCACCAAGAGAAAACACCACAGAGAAAGAAAAGGTTTCAAGTCCAGTCCTGAAGCAAATACTGACAGAAGGTTTGTTGAAAGAAGACAAGTGGAGAAAAGGAAAGAGGTGGTTGTCAAACCAACAATAGAGGAAGAAGTAGACACTACGAGAAAAGAAGAACTAAGTGAAGGAGATCTGAATGGTGATCGAAAGTTGAAAAGAAAGAGAATAGCAAGTCGAAGATATGGAGGTTCTGAAGGGGCGTATGCAACTACAAACAAATGGCAACAAGAGTTATATCTTTTTGTTTCAATAGGGAAGTTCCAAGTCAATATTTTGAGGTGACGTGAAGAAGATTGATGAACTGAACTGTTGAATCAATCTGAGAAATAATTTTGAGAAAGAGACTGTTGCAAGAAACAGGAAAAGAAATTGATAAGCTGATTTGACTTTTGAAACCTGATTTGACAAAGCTGCTGACTGATTTTTACAAGGAGGAAGGAAGAGAAACTGAACTGCTGAAAGAAGAGTTGTCTATTTTTAATTTTTACTGCAAGTTTTCCCTAGTTATTTCTGATTTCTGATTCTTTACAGATCATGGCTGATCTAGATAAGCAGGTTAGAGATGCTAGGTGCTGTAAATATATGAGCGTTGGTTTGGCTGTTATGTGTGGAATATTGTTTATAGTATTGATTGTGGGTATGTCTGTTCTTGACGTGAAAGAAGCCAACCATACTTCTGCTTTTGAGACTATTACACTCACAGCTGTAGAGAAATTTAAACTAGATGAGAAGTATTTGCATGATTATACTAATGCGAAGGGAGAACTTTCTTCTAACGTCTTCTGTCGCTTGTTAAGTGAGTATGTTGAGATGAAGGATGAAAAGGATTGTCTTGTGTGTACGCAGATTCCTTCATCAGTCGAGGTAGGAGTCACCTATTGCAGTCTTCCACTAACCTACGGAATAAGTTGTAGTCTGTTACTAACAAGGTTCTATAACCAGGAGTATATTCAATATTTTTACTCTAATCATGATGTTGTGTTTTTGTTTGTTCCTATCATTAGGTATTTGAGTAGAGTAGTTAAGGATAATGACATAGTATTAGTTAGACGATTCTTTGAACCTAATTTGACGTTCGGTACAGCTTATGCATATAAAAAACAATTTGACATGCTTGCTTACACCTTTAGAGAAGAGCTTCTCAGATCATACTGATGACAGGAGAAAGGCGCTGAAGGAGAAATTAGAAAAGGGTTTAGAGAAGAGAAATTACAAGAATGATTATGCTTACAATGCAATTAAGATGCAAGGGAAATTAGCTTTAGATGCCGTACATGTAGGGAAGCTTTGTATATATAGGCCAAACTTTATTTGTGGGTATGAGTGAATGTAGGCATGTGTTTCTGTTTCAGAGTAAATGGCCATTTATGTTGAATGGGCAGGACCCTGTGATTCCGGGGATATATTATATTTGTGGGCTTAATGCTTATTACCGTCTTCCAAGAGGATGGTATGGAACATGTTATTTGGGAATAGTTTTCCCAAAGATTTACCAAGTAGAAGATTTGAAAAAGTTTCAGAAAATGACTGAATTACATCATTAGAGATTTCACTTAAATCATCACTTGTTCCGGTTTTTTGAGAGGATCCACTCAACAAGCTTTTATGTGTTCAAATTAAGTACCAAACTTTTTTAGAAATCAAGTTAAGTAGCACTTATGATAGCCTGTGTGAAAGCTGTATTTATTATATCCCTCATAGTGCCTCGGTATCCGTGGTTTCTATATGGGTGGGCATTGTTTTCTAAGTCATTGTGGTCTCCTCGATCAAAGTAAATTATAGTCTTACTTCTGTTTTTATGAAATGTCCCGGTTTTTGGATTTAAAATACTTGGCACCCTCATACGCCCTCACTTTTTTAATCGCACTTAAAACCCTGAGCGAAGCCATGACTGTTGTAGAGGCAGAGGGCCTCCAAGGCCCGCCAGTAAGGTCGGACCACAGGGTGCGCTGACACAGTAGCATGCACATGTTGGCATCTGAGAGAAGCCTTTCTGCCATCCACCAGGACTTCTGAGATCGCCGGTTAGAAAAGGTACAGGTAGCATGAACATTAAGGCCCATATTTATACTTTTTTAGCACTGCATTTGCGTAATTTTTTTACGCGAAAGCAGCACAAACGTACAAAATAAAATTGCATTTTTTAAGTTTGCGCCGCTTTTGCGTCAAAAAGCAGAGCAAATGCGGCGCTAAAAAAATATAATTATGGGGCTAAGTAGTTGCTCAGTAGCTCGTTATTTTCCTAGCTGTAGCACCGGGGTTTGCCCCTTTACTGAAAACTCTTGTGCTGCACACGATTGAAGTGAGGTTTGACGTCCGATGCAAACCTTTATTGTTGTATTTAAGTAACCACTATTGCAATGCGACGTCCGAGTGACGTCCTGTGCTGAGTACTGTTTGCTTAGGTACACGGTTTCACACTACGAGGCAAGAGTGCATCCTTCTGTGCAGTGGCATGGCTGCCCTCACGTGGCTCAATCTCCTTTGCGTTAAGTACAACTCCTATAGACACACTGTTCCCCCCGGTCATTCTTGAGAATGATGCCACATACACACTAACCTCTTCTACTATCACACTGAGAGGTCAGTTTTGCTGCCCATTCTCCCATGAGCTGAGGATCCTCAGAAAAATAGACTCCTCGGGACGGATATGTGCAAATTAGTACTTGTGAAAAAGAAATATGCCCTTTGAGGAAGCAGATGTCTTAATTAGAATTTATTAATGAGTGTTTATGTATTTTGAATAATGACATGTAGAAAATGAATAACGCAGAGAAAAATAATGTGCACATTTGAAATTGTGATCTCGAAGAATGGCCACCAGTGTTCACGAAATGTGCTAAATAATTTGTAATACTTAGGAAATATTGAAAATGTATTAGATTAATGTAATAATATGTCCTATTGAGGGTTATGAAGTATACTTTAGCTTAATAATTGTAGGCCTTAACTTAGCGAGTGTCTTGGCCAAGTTGCCAGGCCTCATGCAGAAGCTGTATTTCTTAGCATTTAAAAAAAATGCTGACAGAGTGAACTAACTGTGAAATATTCATTGTCTTGTTAAAAGTGCTTAGCAGAAGCTGTCCATGAGAACAAACTACCAGGAGACAGTGTCCTTAAAATGTAACAAGCTATGTGTAATATGTGTGAAAAGTTATTTCTCAGGACACGAACAATGAAGACACTGACTGGAGACGAAGATGCAACAAATTTGATACCTGACGAGCTGGATGATGAGGACATCGTAAAGCGGACCAATCAATCTTGTGTGAAGAAAGAAATATTAGAATTCATAGATTTGGTATAGAAAAATTATTGGGTAGAGTAATAACGTACAAATAATTGACCAATAGGGAATTAGGGGATAGTTTAGGTGACTTTGATATAACAATGCGACAGAGTAGAATTAGTCAGATGATGAGACCAGAGATCTAGAGTGACTTTGGAAGAAGAAGAGATTCGAGATTTTGTCATTGGGTTCATACTCTCTGACTGAGAGCCTGATGCTTTGCTGATCAACTCATGACCTGAGGACGAAGACTGACTCTGCTTGCTGACCCAGACCATAGATAGGTAGATATGAAAATGTGACTGAATTGCATTTTTATGCCTTTTCTTTCTAGGTACCAACCGTGCTGTCTTCATAGTTTTCCTAGCTAGGAGATTTTACTAAATTATGTGTTCTAAATTGTTTTGCATGAAGCCCCACATGCTGATGCTAATCTGGGTTAGTTGAGGTTATTCACATGACGACTGACAAATTGCAGGGACAATTGTTTTACGAGTTATCTTGCTAAATTCGATGTACATGATTACTTCATCGCAACTTACTTTGTTATTGATCTGCACCGTTGCTTTAGAATGTGTTGTGATTCAAGTCTTGATTAGATTGCGTTTCTTTCGTTGCTTTGGTCAACTTGTATTGTTTTTATATGTGTTTCATTTGATTTTGAGATTAATCTACATGACTTTAGCATTGTTAATGTAAGGGAAATAAACTTACTAAACTTTATTAAAGGTATTGTTACTCATGGCTGAAAAGTCATGGTGCATGACAATTACTGACTCCATTGATTATTGATTAGCTAATGATTATTGATTGTTGTGTATTGATTATTGTTTCTGTTCTGGAGCTAAAGTAAGAACATCTTAAATGAGTCAAAAGGTTCATCGACCTATATGCGTCCCCTTGTAAGTTTACTTATTAAGGACCAACGCCCCAACAGTTATGGCAGCAGACTGATAGTTTGCTCTCTTTCAGAGCTTGCCATAGACATCTGGTACAGAGTGATAGGTGTTATGGTTATGGTAGTAGTTTGAAGTTGGTCCTTTTGAAGATTTAGTATTTTTTAGATTTAGATGTGATTTTCATTGATGATATTTGTAGAGAAACTGATGTCCCCTTAAGTCCAGAAATGACTTTCCAGATAGATCCTGGATCCTGCTAAGTGGTGTTGGGCATGTTGCTGGCGTTCTAGTGATAGAGTGAGAGAGAGGTTGCGCTTGCACGCATATGCAAATCACAGGTGAATTGTGACGTATGTGAGAATTTAGGGAGTTTGCGTTCTCCAAATGAAGTTTTAGTAGGAGTGTGTGTACTCCGCAGTATGAGAGTAGGGAAGTCATCGAACTTCACATGTGTTTGGCACTTTGTGCTCAACAATTTTCCACGTGGTTGTTGATGTTCGGACCCTGCGTGGTCTAAGACTCCAGAGTATATTGAAAAGTGTATGAGACAATTGGTTGTATGTTGTAATCTGTCTGGTTTAGTAGGTTGATCGGGCGTGGTCAACAAGTCAGCGTGTGAGTTAAAGTGGGCAAGAGAAGAATTTAGACTGAGATTTGGCGAGTACTGTGTGCACCAGGATAGACCCATTGATCAGTTGAGAGTAAAATTTGCAGGTCGAATTTTGCTTGCGAATCTGGGAGACCAAAAAAGAGGAATAGCTGCATAAGCAAAAGGGCCATCAGTGAAAATCCACAAGGTTTCTGAAGCAATTGTGTTACCTTCCTGTAGTAAACCAGCAGGTTTGTTTTTGTTTTTTTGTTTTTTGATTAGTGCTTGCAATATTTTGCATTTAGTTTGAGTGAATTGGAGTTTACGTGAACTAGCAACAAGACTTTGTCAGCCGCAGCACGTCTGAGTGTGACATCATTGGAGCCACGCTGGGATAGGTTGGTCAGTGAGAAGGGTCGCTCACGGATTGGCAACCATCTGTGAGAGGCAATTGGTCAAGAAACGTGGGTGAAGGGAATCTTGGGAGTAAAAATCATTTCCTGATTTGATTCAAATAAACAAAAGTAGAAAAGATGAAGTTTTTCAAGGTATTGAAAAGTGCCCTAAGGGGAGATATGTACATTAGAGCGAGTGTAGGAGAGCTTACCCCGCCAGAAAATACACCAGCTTACATTGTAATGGAGGAGAGAGGTGTCGCGCCATGTCTGTGGTTAAAACAATGGTGCAAGTTGACAGAGAAAAATGGGAGCTTATCGTTTCCTGAGAATGGGACGTTTAATTTGAGGATTTTGGAGCAATTGCGGATAGCGCAATATGAATCGAAGCCCCTTCCGAGATCAGCGCAGTTTGAGGCGTTAGCAGTTTGGGAGCTGGTAGCTAGGCAGCAACAGTAGATGAAAATCAAGAAAAGAATAAGAAGGGTAGAAAAGACTTTAGCAGAACCGAGATGGGATTGGGAACAGAAAAAATGGAGATCAGTGACATTGCAGAATGTTAAGTTGTTTCCAGCAATTACACAGGGAGATGAGACAGAAGGAAATAAATCAACTAGAAAGACTAATAAAAGTCAGTCTGAGAGTAAAGAAGCTAGAAGGTCTTCCGCAGTGGAGGAGGAATCAGATGCCGAGGATCTTGTCACGCAGATATTGAGAGATCGACCACCACCGTATGTGGTTCATGAGAGTGGTCCGAGTACTAGTGCTGATCCAACAGCCCCGGCACAGGCGATGGGGACAGTGAGTCTGGTGGAGGTTAATGCTAACCTGACACAGGGTGCGGTGCAAAGTAGCCCTAATGTGTTGACTAATCCTGTAGTTCAGACACAGATGCAGCCACCACCGATACAGAGAATTTATCCTGATGTGCCTATTCTAGAGACAACTTTGAATTTAGTGGTGCCTACGGAGCAAGTGGTTCAGAGACCAATGCTGATCCAGACTGAGCCGACTCTGATTTTGTTGCCCCAAGTGCAGCCACTGGTATTGCCGAGGTTTACGCCACTGACTGGGACACAGTCAGACTTGACTCCGGTAATGAATCAAAGTATGGGAGCTACTCTCCCACAGAGTACAGGTGCCAGAGCAGCCCCAGATGCAATATCGCTGCTGATTACTGTTGGTTCAGTGGTACCATTATTTGCGCAAAAGAATCCGATTGTGAAGGAACAAGGAGTAAAGTCTCAGAGTTTAATGAGGGGACCAAATGATCAAGTGCAGGTAGTCTCTTCCGTGGATCAGACTTTTGATGGATCTAGATCATTGTTAGATCTCAGTTCACTTGTTGCACTTCCAGATGCTACAAATGGACCGAATGCAGGTCAGAATCTGAAGCTATTGACTATGCAGACTCCGAGTGCAGTGGTACAGCAAGTGCCACCAGTTCAAGCAGGTAACATTTAGTTACAGGAATTGACAGCTCAGCAGTTGACTGAATGGTTAGACAAGCTGAATATCCCACAGAACCCTTCCAAGGGAGAAGAGCAAATAAATTGTGTCAGATTAAGCATGGAAGTGGGTTAATAAATTGAGGGAACAAGGGGGGAGAATAGATTAGAATCCTACACAGAAGCAGAGTTGAGATTCTTATGCCCAAGAGTTACAAGAGAGGTGGGAAAAGTGCATCAGAGTTTGGCAGATTTGGCAGAAAAACATGGCATAGAAATCGAGAAAACAAAGCATTTGAAGAGAAGTTACAGATTAGATGTCGAGGCAAAGGATTTTGAACACATGAGGTCAGCCGCAATGAAGGTGCACCTTAAAGAATTACTGCAGAGTGCTCAGGTTTGGGGAGCATTAGAGAAGTGGGAAGGCAGATGGGTAAAGAAAACAGATGAAAGGAAAAGAGATTCTTCAGAGGTGACAGGAAATGTACAGCAGGGCAAGGATCCGGTGAAGATTTTACCAATGAGGGAGATTCTAGGGGAAACTTTTGTCCATGTTCCCTGGAGTAGGAGTGAAATTTTGTCATTTACAAATGATTATCCAAAATTGAGAGAGAAGCCAGTAGAGTGGTACCAGCAGACAGACAGGTTCGTGAAGCTTGCAAAATGTTTGTGGGAGGACTTGAACACATTACTGGAGATAGTGGTTCCAGCTGATTTGTGGGTTGAGTGTAAGAGAGCTGTAGATTGGCCAACTAGTGAACCAGAGAGAGATAAGAGTACAGGTGCACCGTCTTCTGAGGTAATGAAATATTACGATATGGTGATTGAGTTTCTAAAAACAAGGATTTCGCCCAAGAATATTGATTGGCAGAGGATTGACAGGACAGTGCAGGAAGTAAAAGAGTCGATACATGCATACTATGAGAGATTGTTGAAGGAGTTTAAGGAATACAGTGGAAAAGAAGCAATTAAGCCACAAGACATGCTGCATTTCGTGTTCAGGTTTGTGGAAGGATTAAGACCTGAGATAGGTCAGATGATTAAGAGTCATTTGATTTGCTGGCAAGCAAAGCCGATTGATGAGGTATTGCAGTATGCAAAATGCTATAGTGATGAGACTGAGTTGAAGCAGAAAAAGTTGAAAGAGAAGGCGATGGTGGTGCATATCAAGGCAGCTCAAACTGGAGTGCAAGAAAAGTTTGTGCAGCAGATGCCGCTGCAGCAGGGAAATATCATGTTTCAGCCTCAGATGAGAGGCAGGGGTCGTGGAGGCAATATGAATCGTGGTCCAGATTTGAATACTGCTGTGGTTAAGAATGATGTGCAGGGAATGAAGAAGCTATTGCCGTGTCACATTTGCGGAGCCGTGGGACACTGGAAGCGGGCGTGTCAGATGATGGTGCAGGAGGGTGCTGTTCAGCAAGGTAATGACATCAATACATTTCAGAATACAAGAGAACCAAGAATGAGAGATCTAAATCCAAATTGTCAGAATAATGTGAATCAAATGCAGAATTTCCAGCCCATGCAGCAGGTGCAATTGCCCGTGCACAAGTGTCACAGTTGCAGCCCATGCAGCAGCAGGTTGCTATGGTACCTAGACAGCAAATGCAGATACCTCAAGCTCCAATGGAGCAGCAACAGATGATGCTTTCTCAACAGGTCACAGGTCAGAGACAAGACAGAAATCGTAACGCAGTGCACCAATTCCAGTTACACAGTGAGAATGAAATAAATGGTGAATGGATGAGTGACAGTTCGGACGAGGAGCCATGTGTGCTTGCAACTTCCTTAGAAGTATATCAAAGGGGACCCTATGTGTAAGGAAAGGTAATGGGCCACAGAGTCTCATTTCTGGTGGACACAGGAGCTACACGCTCTGCAGTGAGAAGTGAAGACGTTCCGAATCTGCCCCTTTTAGGAAGAACAGTTCAGGTTGTGGGAGTAGCAAACCAGTATTTGACCACCCCAATTACAGATCAGGTGCAAGTTGAGATTGGCAATTTCCAGGGACTACATAAGGTTGTGGTCTGTGATTCAAGTCCAGTATCCCTCCTGGGAAGGGACTTGTGTAAAACAAAGTGTTCGATTACTTACTCAAATGATGGAATTGAGATCCAGACAAATAGTGATGATGAGGAAGACCCAGCCCCAAAAACGGAGTGTTAAACTACAAATGAGGAGTACCCCTTGATTGAGTTTTTCCCGATGTTCACAGTGAAAGAGCTTTATTCTGATTTACAAGGAACAGTACAAGAGAACGTGTGAGATTTGACAGGAAAAGAAGTGGGTTTGATCAAAGGAGTGGAGCCGATTAAGGTTACTTTGAAGCCGAATGCAGTGTTTCTGAAACTTCCACAGTACATTATGACACAAGATGTCCTGATGAAAGTGGCTCAGATAATTGTAGATTTTGTGAAGCAGGGAGTTTTGAAGGAGGTGTTGAGCAGTCCATGAAATTCACCAATAATGGATTTGAAGAAACCATGTGGGAAGGTTCGAATTGTTCAGGATTTGAGAAAGGTAAATGTGATTGTGGTCAAGTGTTGTCCCGTAGTGACCAACCCAGCTGTAATAATGTTCCAGATTCCATGTAATGTAGAATGGTTCACAGTTGTTGATTTGTCACAAGCCGTCTTTTCTGTGCCTCTTCATGAGGATAGTCAATTTCTCTTTTTTTTCAAATTCTTGGATCGAGCCTACTGCTTGAGTAGACTTCCTCAGGGGTACACAGAGTCACCTTCCTTGTTCAACCAGATCTTGAAAAAGAATTTGGAGTCATTAGAGTTACCTTTTCAGTTTACTCTAGTACAGTATATTGATGACCTACTGGTCACATCCAAGACAAGGGAAGAGTGTAAGTATGACTCAATTGCCCTGTTGAATCATTTTGGAAAGTATGGTCATAAAGTGTCCCCACTGAAATTGCAGTACTGCCAGAAGGTAGTGAAATATTTGGGTAACCAAACTGAGAAAGGGTCGAGGAAAATATCCAGGGAGAGAATCACAATGATACTGCAGATAAATCCCCCGACCACACAAAGAGAGATAAGGATGTTCCTGGGAATGGTGGGCTATTGCCGCCAATGGATCCCGAATTTTACAGAAATTTCAAAACCATTGCAGAAGTTGACACATAAGGATGTTACAGATCCCATAGTGTTAGATCAGGATGAGATGCGAGTGTTCACTGAGTTGAGAGAAAGTTTGTGCAGAGCTCCACGTTGGGTATGCCTGACTTCACGAAACTGTTCACATTGTTTTGTCATGAGCATTATGCATGTTCATTGTCGGTCTGGACTCAGGTCCATGGAGGTGCTCATCGTCTAGTAGCATATTTTTCAGCTACCTTGGACCCAGTTGCAGCAGCCTTACCAGGTTGTTTGCGTGCAGTGGCCGCAGTTGCTCAAGGTCTTTCACAGTGTGAAGGCGTGGTGATGGGATATCCCTTGACTGTAGTGGTCCCTCACTCAATTGAAATTTTGCTGACAAGGATGAAAACCCAATACTTGACTGGCGCTAGATTGACTGGGTATGAGACGAGTATTTTGGGTGCACCAAACGTGACACTGAAAAGATGTACAGTGCTGAACCCGACAACTTTACTTCCAAGTGATACCACTGAAATTGAGAAAGAGGAATATGTTGAACATGTTTGTCTCAAAGTAAAGGAGTTCTGCACAAACAGAGACCTCACATTAGAGATACTTGATTGGAAGAAAATGACCAAATTGTTTTTGTTGATGGTTCTTGTTTGAGAGACAAAACAGAGACATTGAAAGCAGGATATGCTGTTTGCACAATAACAGGTACCTTAGAAGCTTACTGGCTTCAAGCAGTGTATTCTGCCCAGGTAGTACAATTGGTCGCTCTTACTAGGGCGTGCCATGTTTCGGCTCGATTGAGTCACTATCTCCACAGATAGTCAACACGGATTCGGAATAGTCCATGATTTTGGTCAATTGTGGTCACAGAGAGGTTTTCTGACCTCTGTGGGGTCACCAGTGAGAAATGGTGAGAGAATAAAGGAGTTGTTATATGCAATTCAACTGCCTGAAGAAATTGCCGTGGTGAAATGCAGTGCATATCTAAAGTCACAGGACTACGTGTCCTTGGGAAATGGAAATGCAGATCAAGTCGCAAGGTTTTGCGCATTGACTGTATAGCATTCAAAGACAAGTAGGAATTGTTACCTGAAGAAGACACAACATGTACGAGTTTTGCATTAAAAATAATTGACACTTTAAAAGAGTTAAAATCTTTACTGAGTGATGTTGACAAGGAGGAGAAACGTTCATGGAGCAAAATGAAATGTGCTCAAAGACAGGATGAATTGTGGGTTTCAGAAGAGGGTCAGTTGGTTTTGCCAAGCAGCCTGTTGTCCCAGCTGGCAAGGTATTATCATGGTCAGGCACACATTTGGAGGGATGCCATGGTACGTCTGTTTAAAATTGACTGGTTCAACCTCAAGTTTAGACAAGCAGCTGAAGCAGTATGCCATCGCTGTGTCATTTGTCAGCAATTAAATGCGGAAAAAGGGACAGTGGTTAATTTGAGCCACAATGGAAGAGCAGGAGGTCCATTCAGCAGAATGCAATTAGACTTTATTGAGATGCCTGCGTGTGGAGGTTTGAGATATGTGTTGGTGATTGTTTGCATCTTTAGTCACTGGATTGAAGCGTACCCGTCACGGAGAAATGATAGACTCACAGTAGCAAAATTGTTGCTTAGGGAATTGATACCGCGCTTCGGACTTCCAATCTCTTTCGAATCAGCTAGGGAACTCACTTCAATAATGAAGTGATTAAACTATTGTGTGCAGCATTGAACATCGAGCAAAAGTTGCATTGTACTTATCGCCCTGAAGCATCTGGATTAGTGGAGCAGATGAATGGTACCTTGAAGTCAAGAATTGCCAAAATGTGAGAAGATACAAATTTGAAATGGCCTGATGCATTGCCTTTGGTGTTGGTGTCAATGAGAAACACACCTGATAGGAAGACAGGATTGTCGCCCCACAAGATCCTCATGGGCAGAGCAATGAGGTTGCCAGCAGTACCAGCCAATGCACTTGTCAACATTACAGATGATATGGTGTTGAATTACTGCAAGGGTCTGGCTGCTATAGTCCTCTCTTTCTTTCAGCAGGTGGGGCCGCCACACTGCCACCGATCCGTGATCCATGACCCAGGGCTCCCAACCTGAGAGCCGGCGACTGGGTTGTTGTCCGAAAGCAAGTGCGCAAAATGTGTTTGGAGCCTCGTTGGAAGGGTCCCTACCAGGTAGTCCTAACTACTACAACAGCTGTGAAGTGTGCTGGGAACCAAACTGGATTCATGCAAGTCATACAAAGAAAGTGGCATGTCCACTGGGTCATGAAGAAGCGTTGTTGAGAGTACCAAAAACTGTGAGACAAATTACAGCACCAGAACAGGAGCAAGGAAGAACTGAAGCTGATCCTGAGCTCTTTGAAGGCGGTTCCATCACTCCTGTGAGAGACAAATGTGTAGACCTCCAGGAGGGTGCTGAGGAACCTATCTCAACCGAAACAGCAGGAGAGCCTAATGTAGAGGGGGCTCTCCCAGAAGCAGATGATTCCGAGAGACAAACAGAGCAATTGCCAGACCCAGAAGGGGAAGGAGTTGAGGTGGATCAAAGTCAGAATGATCTGACTCCTCCTGAACCAGTTGCAGGTCCACCAAGAGAAAACACCACAGAGAAAGAAAAGGATTCAAGTCCAGTCCTGAAGCGAATACTGATAGAAGGTTTGTTGAAAGAAGACAAGTGGAGAAAAGGAAAGAGGTGGTTGTCAAACCAACAATAGAGGAAGAAGTAGACACTACGAGAAAAGAAGAACTAAGTGAAGGAGATCTGAATGGTGATCGAAAGTTGAAAAGAAAGAGAATAGCAAGTCGAAGATATGGAGGTTCTGAATGGGCGTATGCAACTACAAACAAATGGCAACAAGAGTTATATCTTTTTGTTTCAATAGGGAAGTTCCAAGTCAATATTTTGAGGTGACGTGAAGAAGATTGATGAACTGAACTGTTGAATCAATCTGAGAAATAATTTTGAGAAAGAGACTGTTGCAAGAAACAGGAAAATAAATTGATAAGCTGATTTGACTTTTGAAACCTGATTTGACAAAGCTGCTGACTGATTTTTACAAGGAGGAAGGAAGAGAAACTGAACTGCTGAAAGAAGAGTTGTCTATTTTTAATTTTTACTGCAAGTTTTCCCTAGTTATTTCTGATTTCTGATTCTTTACAGATCATGGCTGATCTAGATAAGCAGGTTAGAGATGCTAGGTGCTGTAAATATATGAGCGTTGGTTTGGCCGTTATGTGTGGAATATTGTTTATAGTATTGATTGTGGGTATGTCTGTTCTTGACGTGAAAGAAGCCAACCATACTTCTGCTTTTGAGACTATTACACTCACGGCTGTAGAGAAATTTAAACTAGATGAGAAGTATTTGCATGATTATACTAATGCGAAGGGAGAACTTTCTTCTAACGTCTTCTGTCGCTTGTTAAGTGAGTATGTTGAGATGAAGGATGCAAAGGATTGTCTTGTGTGTACGCAGATTCCTTCATCAGTCGAGGTAGGAGTCACCTATCGCAGTCTTCCACTAACCTACGGAATAAGTTGTAGTCTGTTACTAACAAGGTTCTATAACCAGGAGTATATTCAATATTTTTACTCTAATCATGATGTTGTGTTTTTGTTTGTTCCTATCATTAGGTATTTGAGTAGAGTAGTTAAGGATAATGACATAGTATTAGTTAGACGATTCTTTGAACCTACTTTGACGTTCGGTACAGCTTATGCATATAAAAAACAATTTGACATGCTTGCTTACACCTTTAGAGAAGAGCTTCTCAGATCATACTGATGACAGGAGAAAGGCGCTGAAGGAGAAATTAGAAAAGGGTTTAGAGAAGAGAAATTACAAGAATGATTATGCTTACAATGCAATTAAGATGCAAGGGAAATTAGCTTTAGATGCCGTACATGTAGGGAAGCTTTGTATATATAGGCCAAACTTTATTTGTGGGTATGAGTGAATGTAGGCATGTGTTTCTGTTTCAGAGTAAATGGCCATTTATGTTGAATGGGCAGGACCCTGTGATTCCGGGGATATATTATATTTGTGGGCTTAATGCTTATTACCGTCTTCCAAGAGGATGGTATGGAACATGTTATTTGGGAATAGTTTTCCCAAAGATTTACCAGATAGAAGATTTGAAAAAATTTCAGAAAATGACTGAATTACATCATTAGAGACAGAGGAGGGAGTCCTCTTCTGCGATAGCGGGAGGTATATTTGGTGCGGTTATTCCTTCAGTGTGAGTCATCCTGAATTCAATCAAGATTCAAAAGTTGTCTACTATTGTGGATAACATGTTGACAAATTTTTCAGAGGCTATACTCCTGTGAGATACTGAATGAGCTGCAGATGGAGCTATGACTCTTCAAAATCATCTTGCTTTAGACAGTCTTTTAGCGAAGGATGGCAGAGTCTGTAAAATGATTAACTCTAGGCATTGTTGCTCATACATCGCTAGCAATAGTGAAGAGATAAGAGACTTAGGGCCTGATTACAACTTTGGAGGAGGTGTTAATCTGTCCCAAAAGTGACGGTAAAGTGACGAATATACCACCAGCCGTATTACGAGTTCCATAGGATACAATGGACTCGTAATACGGCTGGTGGTATATCCGTCCCTTTACCGTCACTTTTGGGACGGATTAACACCTTCCTCCAAAGTTGTAATCAGGCCCTTAATTAGTAATCTGGCTAATGCAAGTAGTGATTTGAAGGAATTAAAAGAACCAGGTGTTTGGGAAAAGATTGGTAAGGGGTTTGCTTCAGTGGGAAATTGGCTTAGTAGTATTTGGAATGGGGTACTATTGAAAAGAATACAGTTGTGAGTTGTTTATTAGGATTATGGGGATTATGCAAATTATGCAAAATAATTAAATTGAAAAGATCTAAGAATAATCAGAGGAGGGAAGAAAAGTAAAGGGGAAGAATTTATAGAGAACATTCAAGGAGAAGACAAAATTTCGAAGAAATAGAATTATAAAACTGTGGGTGGTAATTAGTGTGATGACTCATTTAGTCATCAGAGGAAGGATTGCTGAAGCAGATGTCTTAATTAGAAATTATTAATGAGTGTTTATGTATTTTGAATAATGACATGTAGAAAATGAATAACGCAGAGAAAAATAATGTGCACATTTGAAATTGTGATCTGGAAGAATGGCCACCAGTGTTCACGAAATGTACTAAATAATTTTTAATACTTAGGAAATATTGAAAATGTATTAGATTAATGTAATAATATGTCATATTGAGGGTTATGAAGTATGCTTTGGCTTATTAATTGTAGGCCTTAAATTAGCAAGTGTCTTGGCCTAGTTGCCAGGCCTCATGCAGAAGCGGTATTTCTTAGCGTTTAATAAAAATGCTGACAGAGTGAACTAACTATGAAATGTTCATTGTCTTGCTAAAAGTGCTTAGCAGAAGCTTTCCATGAGAACAAACTAACAGGATACAGTGTCCTTAAAATGTAACAAGCTATGTGTAATATGTGTGAAAAGTTCTTTACCAGGACGCGAACAATGAAGAGACTGGCTGGAGAGGAAGATTTAACAAATTTGATACCTGACGAGCCGGATGATGAGGGCATCGTAATGTGGACCAATCAATGTCGTGTGAAGTGAGAAATATTAGAATTCATAGATTTGGTATAGGACAATTATTGGGTAGAGTAATAATGTATGAATACTTGACCAATAGGGAACTAGGGGACTATTTGTCGGCACGACCGCAGTACTTGGAACCACAGATACCTTTCCGCTACAAACTTGGTCTTGGACTTATCATGGTCCAACATACTGACTAACCTGTCTCTACCTTGGACATTTTCGCATGCTAGAACTTCCAGATTTGGAATAGCCCAAATTCAGACGCAAAGACTTACATTACCTTTAGGATTGACTCATTGACTTTGTCGTGCCAGCATCACGCCTAAATAGCCTTGAAAAAGTCACCAGAGTGACGAAACACGTGTTGGCTCTGTCTGCAGTGAAGTACTTTGTTTACTTTAATACAACGCTCTCGATAATAAAGACATCATCTGTCAAGAATACTGATGTGTACACCGACGTACATTTTTGTTTCATCTATTCAATGGAAACCAGACATTACATATTGTAACAGACTTGTGTTATACTAGAATTGATTGTGTGCGGTGTTCTAACCTTGCTTAGGGAACTAGGGATAGTTTAGGTGACTTTGATATAACAATGCGACAGAGGAGAATTAGTCAGATGATGAGACCAGAGATCTAGAGTGACTTTGGGAGAAGAAGAGATTCAAGATTTTGTCATTGGGCTCATACTCTCTGGCTGAAAGCCTGATGCTTTGCTGATCGACTGATTACCTGAGGACGAAGACTGACTCTGCTTTCTGACCAATACCGTGGATAGGTAGATAAGACAATGTAACTGAATTGCATTTTTATGCCTTTTCTTGCTAGGTACCAACTGCGCTGTCTTAATATAGTTTTCCTAGCTAGATGTTTTTCTAAATTATGTGTTCTAAATTGTTTTGCATGAAGCCCCACATGCTGATGCTAACCTGGGTTAGTTGAGGTTATTCACATGACGACTGATACATTTCAGGGACAATTGTTTGATGAGTTATCTTGCTAAATTCGATGTATATGATTACTTAATTGCAACTGACTTTGTTATTGATCTGCACTGTTGCTTTCGAATGTGTTGTGATTCAAGCCTTGATTAGATTGGGTTTATTTCTTCGCTTTCGTCAACTAGTATTGTTTTTATATGTGTTTCATTTGATTTTGAGATTAATCTAGATGAGTTTGGGATTGTTAATATAAGGGAAATAAACTTACCAAACTTTATTAAAGGTGTGGTTATTCATGGCTGAAAAGTATTGGTGCCTGACAATTGCTGACTCCTTTGATTACTGATTGACTAATGATTATTGATTATTGTGTATTGAATATTGTTTCTGTTCTGGAGCTACGGTGAGAACATCTTAAACAAGTCAAAAGGTTCTTAGACCTATATGCGTCCCCTTGTAAGTTTACTTATTAAGGACCAACACCCCAACACCTTTGAGTGTCCCATAAAAAGGCTGTCAAGCCCCATGTCTATATTAAAAGTTAGCGCAAATAAGTTTTTCCTTATGTCATGCTGATTAACATATTACTTCTTTACCATGTTTACAAAATCCATTCTTTAATTGCTTCAATCAATCATCTTCATAAAAGGAGCTATGCTAAGCTTGCTAAGTTTTTCTAAGGTGACGTTTACCTGTTTGAAAGCATTGAGCGGTATCTTTCGACCTGAATTCAACCAGAGTGAGGGGCCAGAAGTATGACCGTTTTTAGATGTTGCAAACGGAGAATTGGGCCTTTTGTGACCGCAAAAAGGGTTATAGCACATTTCAACTCTATTTTGCAAGTCAGTAACCTGTTACTTACTTGCAAAATAGGGTTTGCGAGTCACTATTAGAAAAGGGGGTGCCAAGGGCGTCCCTTCCTAATAGCAAGTTGCAGAGGATATATGATTGCTTAGCATCTGGAATGCGGTCACAAAACAATCAGTTTATTGCCTTCTTCAAGTAGGTGGTAAGCCAGTCGCCAACAAGAACAGCAGCAAAAACCTTTTTTAAGAGTAGGCAGTGGTCCCAAGAACCACTGCCTACTCTTAACAAATTAAAGAGAAATGTTTCATTTTTAAGTCGAGCCTCGACAGTGTGTATGCACTGTCTGGAAGACCTGTTGTTAGGGGTATAGGCATTTTTGTCCCGGCTGCTGCTGCCTGCCACTTCCAATAGTCTGAAGGCAGTGTTGCTCTTCTTCTGCTGCCTTCTAAGTGGTTTGGCAGCCGATATGTCACTTCCTGTACTTGGCCAAGTACAGTTTACTTACGCCTCACATGTTTTTCTGTCGTTTGGACAGACTATTTTTCTTTGTTTCCTGTCTCTCATGTTTGTCAGCACTCATGCGCGCAGTTCATTTTCTGTGTTTGCCTATCACTGGGTCATTACTTTACGTAGTCAGCAATAACATGTAGTTCTGCTGTACCTGTGTTTTGTACTTTTTTGTTGCAATATAAAACATGAAATTGACCTAGGAGTGAATCCTCAGGCTCTCCCGGCACAGCAGGAGAGCTGATACTACAATATTCACTGCACTCGGGAAACCTCGACCCACAATGCTTTGCAAGCATTTGTTTTACAACACATTTGTGCCCATAACTCAGCCTGTAGTGGTCCTAGGGCAATGGGACCACCCCCATAACATTTAGAACAATGTGCTCTTTCTGTTCAAGCAATATTGTGGGTCACACTGGGAGAGAGGGGGCTCAAATAGAATAACCTCTTCATCACTCAGTGTATACTTAAATTCTCTTATAGCTGAAACTTTTTATTATTGTACAGCTAAGTGGAGTTTGTGTAACAAAGGCCTTGTTAGTACTCTGACATGCACTTGCTTTTGATATTGGAAGAATGCTTGTTCCAAAGAAGTACTGATTTAGTTGGCTTGATAGGGACATTTAGCCACTACCACTGATACTGCACCAACTGCTAAAGAACGAACACAATTTATTTCTGATAAAGGTTTAATGTATTCATGGAAACTCAGTCTATAATGCTTTGCAGGCATTTGTTTTACAGCACGTTTGTGCCCATAACTCAGCCTGTGGTGGTCCTAGGGCAATGAGACCACCCTCAAAACGTTTAGAATGACTAGCTCTTTCTGTTCAGGCAATCTTGTGGGTCACGCTAGGTGAGAGGGGGCCCAAATATCATAATCTCTTCCACCACTCAATGAATTTTTAAATTCTCTCATTGTTGAAACTTTTGTGTTTATAGTTGAGAGGAGTTTGTGTTATAAAGGCTTTGTTAGTGTTCTGATAAGTATGCCTGGCCTATAGATGTGTAATGTGCTACGCTTGCTCTCTATGCAGCACTCTGATAAAAAAAAAAAAAAAAGTTCCATGGCATTAGTGATTTCATTGGCTTGACAGGGACATTTAGCTACTATCAGTGGTCCTGCACCTTCTGCCAATGGGATATCTAGCCACTACCAGTGGGTACTGAACTTTCGGCTAATGAACTAACCCATTTTGGGTCTGATTTATACTTTTTTAGTGCCGCATTTGCTTAATGTTTGACAAGCAGTGCAAATTCATGGAAACTCAGCCCATAATGCTTTGCAGGCATTTGGTTTACAACACATTTGTGCCCAGAACTCAGCCTGTGGTGGTCCTAGGGCAATGGAACCACCCCCAAAACATTCAGAATGATGTACCCTTTCTGTTTAGACAATCTTTTGGGTCACACGTGGAGAGAAGGGGCCCAAATATCATAACCACTTCCACCACTCAACGAATCATTAAAATTCTTTCATAGCTAAAACATTTGTTTCTATGTCTGAGAGGAGTTTGGGTTATAAGAGCTTTGTTGATATTAGTATTCTGATAGTCTTGGTTGGACTATAAATATGTAACATACTATGTTTTATTTAAAAGAATAATTGATTCTAAGGCATTATTAATTCAGTTAGCTCAACAGGGACATGTAGCTATCACCAGGAGTACTGCGCTTTCTGTTTTTGACTTTACAGGGACATTTAGCCACAACTACTGGTATTTCACCTTTTGCTATTGACTCTACAGGGACATTTACTAATGATCTGTGGTATGGCACCCTCGTGCCACTGACTCCACAGTTAAATGATATTTAAAAGGCCATGTTTCCTCCAAATGCTATTTTTACTGTGATGCTCTGTAGGGGCTCTTCAGACTGTCGCAGTCTAATGCCAATTGTATGAAGGAATGTACAAATGCAGTTTATTTCTGAAAAAGGCTTAATGTGCTGCATGGCTAAATATTTATAAGGTCCCAAATGAGAGGTTGTCATTATCATTTACAATGCCAACAGCTCTAACTCTCCCTAATGCGAGACCTATTGCATTGCAAATGCTTGTTATTTTTTAAATGAAGCCTGTTTTCCTTTGAGGAAAACTGACTGCATTTAAAAAAACTGCATTATTAAAAAAACAGTCACAGACATGGTGGTCTGCGGACCCTAGCAGGCTCTATCCCTGTCAATGCTGGCCACTCCCAAATGGGTCGCAAATTATGACCTGCCCATGAATATTAATGAGGCAAGTCCCCTGTGACCCATTTGCAAATTGAAGTGTCTGAGACACTATTGTATTTCAGCTTTTGCGACGCACAAATTGCGAGTCGGTAAAAATTGCAATTTGCGAGTCGCAAAAGAAGACCATCGTACATCTGGCCCTATGTGTTTTATGTGTCTTTAATCTCTCTATAACTGTGTACAATGAAGCCTTGAGCGTAGAGATCCAGTGTATTCTGTGATGCTGAGTTGAGAGTTGGCTCATGATCTTTATGCCTGAAGAATTAGTGTAATTATGTAATCTCTTACCCTAAACCCAAGATGACAGTATTATATGCTCTGGCTCGGTGTTTCTATGTGTCTGAGAGTGCTGAATCCATGTGTTTAATCATGGTACACACTTTATGAGAAGGTAGTCCTTGATCCTTGAGGCTTTGTGTATTCAATGGGCCTGAAAACATTGAATCTACCAGTTGCTTGGTGTCCATTGCTCAGTATCTCTGACATCTGGATCTATGCCTACTCTGCTCAACTAGGGTGCTCTGCATATTCTGTGGCCCTGGATGATGAGCTTTCATTCCACCCCTTGCTCCATGCATTGACTACACATTCATAGGCCCCTTCCCTCCAATTAGACTACAATGGCAATAAACCATGCCATATTAACAGTTTTTGTAGTGAATGCTCAATTATACATCCTTTTCCTAAGTACTCTGAGAAAGATACATTGTTGCTACTAGAATAAATGAGTTGTGAACTGCTAACAGCATTTAATAACCCTTTAGGATGCCCAAGAGTAGATTGTTTCTTAAATTAAGATTATTACGTGGCTATATCTGTTTTATTTTGCTTACAGTAAAGTGTCACTCAAAGTGTCACTCATAATTCATAGAAATAGCACATAGTAGCACACTGTAAATGCAAAAATGTCACACATCAGTGAAAGAAAACTTGGCAGCTACCTCCACCTCACACTTGCCTTCCAGCTCACATTTACCCCCACGCTCAGTCAAATAGTAAGTGTGAGAGTAAAATCCTACAAAATTCGGAATTATATATGTAATTTGACCTCGTAAAAAAAGATTGTGCAGTTATTGACCATTATTGGAGTTTAACTCATCATACGAGTTGTCAGGTGCAGAGATACCGTCTAGAAATGTTAATATTGGCCACCCAGGACCTCTACAACTAACATGAGGGAGTATGTGCCAAGTTCCAATCTCTGGGCCACCGTCGTGGTCCCTTACTTATCTAGCAACTCTATGTGGGTCACACCAGCAAATTTGAGCAGGATACAATGGGGCATATTTATACTCCGTTTGCGCCGAATTAGCGTAGTTTTTTTCGACGCAAATTCGGCGCAAAACTAACGCCATATTTATACTTTGGCGTTAGACGCGTCTAGCGCCAAAGTATGGGCAAATAGCGGCATTTTTTAGCGTGAACGCCTTCCTTGCGTTAATGAGATGCAAGGAAGGCGTTCCCGTCTAAAAAAATGACGGCGACGCAAATGCGTCGTATTTATACTCCCGGGCAAAAATCACGCCCGGGAGTGGTCGGGTAAAAAAAACCCGCATTTGCGCCACTTTTTAACGCCTGGGTCAGGGTGGGCGTTAAGGGGCCTGTGGGCTCAAAATGAGCCCACAGGTGCCCTCCCCTGCCCCCAGGGGCCCCCCCTGCCACCCTTGCCCACCCCAGGAGGACACCCAAGGATGGAGGGACCCATCCCAGGGACATTCAGGTAAGTTCAGGTAAGTATAATTATTATTTTTTTTTTTTTTGGGTGGCATAGGGGGGCCTTATTTGTGCCCCCCTACATGCCACTATGCCCAATGACCATGCCCAGGGGACATAAGTCCCCTGGGCATGGCCATTGGGCAAGGGGGCATGACTCCTGTCTTTACTAAGAAAGGAGTCATGTAAATGGCGTCTGGGCGTCGTTAAAAATGGCGCAAATCGGGTGGAGGCGTTTTTTTGCGTCAACCTGACTTGCACCATTTTTAAGACGCCCTAGCGCCACTTTTCCCAACGCCGGCGCTGCCTGGTGTACGTGTTTTTTTTCCACGCACACCAGGCAGCGCCGGTCTGCTTGCGCCGGCTAACGCCATTCAATAAATACGGCGCCCGCATGGCGCTTCAGAATGACGTTAGCCGGCGCAAAATCTTTTGACGCTAAACTGCGTTAGCGCAGTTTCGCGTCAAAAAGTATAAATACGGGCCAATGTTTATATTCTCAGTCTTTGTTTATGTATGCGGTTGGGTTGCCTACGTTAGGCTAAGATACGCTGATACGCTTGGCTTCTTCCTCAGCAACCGTTGCTATACCGTGGCCATAATTAAAAATAATCTGCAACCGTTGCTCCCCTTTCCATACCTGGCAAAGCTACCTCTCATGCAATGTCCATGACTAACGAGTGCCACTCCTTCAAAACCCGGAGAGATAGAACTGAGAACACTCTTAAATATATTCACAAAGGACCTTGCCCTGACTCTGGTTCCAAGTTTTATGGCCTCACAGACTACAGTGGTATGTCTAGTACAATTCCATGGATCTGGATTTGATAAATACAGTGTATGCAGGAGAGTTGTCTTGGGCCTCCACAGTCATTATTCGTTGTAGGAAGTGTGCTACACAATTTCCTTGGAAGCATGCCATTACTGTACGTATGCCCAATATTACTGTTCACTCCTGCAATATAGGCTAACCAGATTTTAACACAGGACCTAAGTATGAGATTTTGTAACACTATGAAAATATGGTAATTGTTAAAACTGAATTCTAGTATTTTAACCACATTTTGGCCCTTACAGTTAATGACTGTCTCAGCCACAGATACAGGTGCTGCCTTACAGAGGGCCTCACATGGAGTGCAGTATACATAAACAGCACAATGTAATAATAACATCACATCATCTGTTAGGAGAGCACATATAACAGTATTTACAGACTGCTCTCTGTGCTGTGCTAAAATATGTATTCAAATAGATGGCGAAACATGAAGTAGTCATTAATAAGAATTATTATGCAATTAATACTGCTGGAGTGGTAATAAATATACCAACAAAAAAATACTCCATCAAGGTAACCAGTCAGTACTTATATTTCCCTGGACCTTTCTGCATTGTTCCAAACAATTGGTGAAATGCTGGCCTACGATTCTGAGCAAATGGCATGCCATAGCATATTCAAGCACAAACTAAATATAATTGCTTTACTTAAAAGCACGTACAGCAACAGCAATAGCTAAAATGACATTTGCCTTTGCTATAATGTTAATGTATCTGATTTAACCCTTTTTGTGAGATTTTTGTGAGATTTGCATTTACTGCCTGCTGGCATATGGAGGCATCTTTTGCACGGATGTGGGTAACTCGTGTAATTCCGTGTAGCGTAATCATGCAGAATTACTTACAAATTCCACAGGTTTCCACTTGAATCACGCAAGAAGAGTAATTCTGCATTTAGTGCTATTTCTTAGTGCAAAAGTGTCCAAAATGGACGTGAGGATTTATTTTGTGCTTAGAAATAGTGCGAATTGCAACACAATATAAATAGCAAGAATGAGCTGCCACTCGTGCTCACTAACTTACTTTTAACACAGTTTTGCATCAAAAATTTTAACGTTGGCTAGCGTAATTTCTTAACGCCACCTGGGAGCCAAATTTATACTTTGACCCTGGGTGGCGCTAAGAACAGGTTAGAGTCATTTGTCCTGACGCTAACTATTGCGCCTTGTCATAAGGCAAAATGACGTTAACGCAAGAAAAATTACTCTAATCAGGTTTGAGACATGGAAAAATGTTGCAAAAAGGATATGTGCCCTTTGTTTTTACCACAATAGTGACAAAAAGAGACGCAAACACAGCAAACAGTGCTAAGGAGCACCAAAACGGATCCCAGAAGCCAGGAGAGACCCCAGGGAGACCCCACATAACCAGTAACCAGCCAGGAGGACACAGACACGACCCAGTGGAGAGACAAGAAGAAGAGGAAGTGTCACTTCAGCGCAGAGGAGCATGAAATCCTGGTCAGAGAGGTGACGGAGCACCGGCATCAACTCTTCATCACCTCTAAATTGTCAATTGGGAGGAGAGAGGCAATTTGGCAAAAGATTGTGGACAAATTAACAGTATTGCAGAGGTCAGGAGAACTGCCACAGAGTGCAAGAAACGCTGGCATGACTGCAAGTGCAGGACAAAGGAGAAAATGGCTAGGAACAGGAAGGCAGCACTGCAGACCGGAGGTGGGAGTCCAGCATCCCAAGAGGACCTGGACGAGATGGAGGAGATGGTTGCAGCCGTCATACCGGAGGAAATTGTCACTGGTATCGCAGGACAGGACAGCGCAGACTTTCAGGAAACACACACATGCAGGGTAAGTTGCATGGGGGACAAAAATGTCTAAATGTCAAGTGCAAGAAGGGGGAGGCACATACCTACTAAACAATGTATGTAAGCCATGAAAATCAGGCAGCGAAAAGGGCAAAGATGCAAGGCACGGGACTCCCTGCACTGCCCATGCCGGGTGCATGGGCTGTGCAGGGGCATCCAGGGGCACAACACAACACTAGAAACCTTTGTACGGGGGTACACCACCATGTCAAAGCTGCTGGAAATGCTGAAGCAGACCAGGAGGGTACGGTAGAACATAAAACTGGTCTGCTGTCACAGGACAGCTGGTATTGTCAGAATGTAAACTAGAGGGCAATACTCAGTCTCAGGCCATTGGCTCAAGCGGCATTTACCATTGACAACACTTGCCACTACTACCTGTGCTGTGTGTGCTGGTCAATTAGGAAATAGCAGTTAGGTGCCCATGGCACAAACACACTAAAAATGAGGGTTCAATATGACTACTTGATCAATCCCCATCAATCCCTATCCAAGTTCAACTCCTGTCAACTGCTCATGTCCATAGACTCAATAACAATCAGGCAATGTCACATACATTATGATGTACACAGCAGTAATCTCATAACCATGCTGCTCTTTCCAGGGTTTACCCCTGTGCCTGAGTCACAATAGCTGCAATGCCACCATGCAACATCTCAGGAGTCATACTGCTAAGAAAACAGCATTGGGGGGGGGACATATGTGTGTAGCTAGGCAAACACACCCGCACAATCATAAGAGGAACTGGAACTTGGAAGGCCCATCAGTGCAATGCAATGTAGCACACATACGCAAACATCAACATGAGAATCTACCAATGGTGACCCCTGGATTGTTTCATGGAAATGCAATACATAGTATGGTGCTAGGTCTCAGAACCATATAGGTGTATGTGAAAAATGATAGGCTGGGACAGGGCCATATTGCTATGTGTGGTGCATGTGGCATCAGTACACCAACACTCATTGCAAAGCCTCACCATGCTAATGAAAGCGGAGTGAGGGTTGATTAGGACAAGAAGGTGGCATGCCACAAAATGGACAGCACTCACACCTAGAAGATGTGATGCAGACAATTACCGAAACTGCCCATACTACATGTGACATGCAGGTGGGGAATAGGGCTGAGAGACTGCAAACATGAATGAAAGGAGCAATGCATGGGAACCAAGATAACAATGTACCATCAATAGGAAGTCAGTGATGTCACATTACAACTGGCACAACACAGCACACTAAGGGGGTCATTCTGACCAAGGCGGTCTTAGACCGCCGGGGCCAGGGTCGGCGGGAGCACCGCCGACAGGCCGGCGGTGCACCGCAGGGCATTCTGACCGCGGCGGTAAAGCCGCGGTCGGACCGGCAACACTGGCGGTCTCCCGCCAGTGTACCGCCGCCCTTTTGAATCCTCCAAGGCGGCGCAGCTAGCTGCGCCGCTGAGGGGATTCCGACCCCCCCTACCGCCATCCAGTTCCCGGCGGTCCGCCTGCCGGGAACCGGATGGCGGTAGGGGGGGTCGCGGGGCCCCTGGGGGCCCCTGCAGTGCCCATGCCACTGGCATGGGCACTGCAGGGGCCCCCGTAAGAGGGCCCCTACAAGTATTTCACTGTCTGCTTGGCAGACAGTGAAATACGCGACGGGTGCAACAGCACCCGTCGCACCTTCCCACTCCGCCGGCTCGATTACGAGCCGGCATCCTCGTGGGAAGGGAGTTTTTCCCTGGGCTGGCGGGCGGTCTTTTGGCGACCGCCCACCAGCCCAGGGAAAAACTTAGAATACCCTCCGCAGTCTTTCGACCGCGGAGCGGTATTTCGGAGGGGGGAACTCTGGCGGGCGGCCTCCGCCGCCCGTCAGGGTCAGAATGACCCCCTAATTGTACAACATCTCATTGCAGAGGACGATGGCTCTCCTGTGGATCTGTCTGTCCTGGACTACCCTGATGACCTGTATGACCAGCAGACAACCATCAGCCAGGAAACCCTCCAAGATGTCCTGGGAACCCTCCATACACCACCTCCAGTCGCAAGGAGGAGCACACATGTAGCAGCCATCCCAGAGGAGCCACCCACCATCCCAATAGTACGACCTGCCAGCTCAGACACAGCTGAAGACTCTGATGACACAGGGACCACCTTTGAGAGGGCAGTAGTGGGAGTCCAGCGGGAGCTGGCGAAGGAGGTGTGGGTGGGGATGCAAACTATGGCAGCCAGCCTTGAGGGGATGCCCATGTGCATGATGACGTCTGCATAACAGTCAGCAGCCATACAAGTCACACAATTCCTACTGCAAGGAGTCCAACAGTGTATGAGGGACCTCACTACTCCTGTGAGGAAGTTACCACAACACCTGCCCTCCCAGTCTTGCAGCTACATGCATGACAACAAGCCGGACTCCATGCATCAGGAACTGGCCTCCCTCAGGGCAGACATGGTTGCCTTCCACAGGGATGTCGCTGCCATACTCAATAATCAGCAGCTCTTCCTTGCTGTAGTTATGCTGCATTAGTTTCACAGATGGCAACTGCTGGGAATTTGGAGTCAACTTCTCAAACCCCTGAAGTGTGTGTTGCCCCCTCAAACCCACCACCACCACCATCAAGGGCAGAGGAGATGACACACACATCAAAGGATGAAGATGTGGAACAGATCATGTTCACCCGTAGGAGTACCCTGTAGCACCAGCCCATGCCACATGGGCACTGATTTTCCTTTGTCCTGTACTTGACAACATACCAGTGTTGCTACAGTTGATGACATGCACTCTTCACCGACACACTGTTAACCTTACCACTATGGACTGCAATTGTTTCTCACTACTCAATTGGCAATTCATGTTCCTCTGCACTGAATGACACTTCATCTCAGCATGTTCAATGACATGTTGTTCAACCTTGCCCTCCTAAGAGTCTTCTTTATGGATTTGAGCCTCTGGGTATTTTTGTCCATGTCACGCTGTAGAGTGTCAAGCTTTTTCAAAACTTTTTGCATGTCCCTCCGGAGCTGGGAAATGGCGGCCATGTCCAATGCTGCAGATGTGGTGGTCTGTGTTGCAGAGGTTGTTGCTCCTGAAGGTGTGGTGGTGCTGAAGTGGAAGGTGCAGCAGGTGTGGTGGTTGTTGGTCCCGAGGTTGACGGTGTAGCAGGTGGGGCTGATGTGATGGTGGCCGCTGTGCTACTGGATGCAGTTGTGGTGGTGGCTCCAACCGTTGTGGCCAATGCCGGTCCCCGTTTGCTGAAAGCCCACCATTCTCCTGTGGCTCTCTCTCTCTCTGATAGCATCTTGCCATCCCCGGTACCCAGACTCGACATCCAAGATGTGTCTGTACCTCGGTGCCCGCTTCTGGAAATCCTTGATCTCTGCTACATTCATGTTGGCAGCTGTACAAATTAGGCAGTCAACCATCAGTGTCATCATTGTGTGATGCATGTACAGATGATAATCTAACACTCAATTTGCACATGCAGTCCAAATCACAGTGCAGAGGATATCATATCATTGACAAATTAAATGGCAACGCTGCCTACTCATCAAGTATTCAACAGCACAGCAAAGCACAACAAAAGGTGTACCAAATAAAGGGATCTGTGCATTGATGTAGTTCAATGTGTCACAATGCAAATGCACCAAGTAGTTCACATGGGCCAGGCGGACTAATCTTTATCATCTGAGTCAAATTCAAGGCACCCAAGACCAGTGATGTTTAGATGTAATTGGCAGGATGTTATGCAGTTGCTAATCATAAGAGGCCAGTGTTGTCTGGGACACATGCATGCCTGAATGAGATGACTGTCATCTACACTGTGACCATCACATCTACCTACATATATGTTCTTCCCCTACTCCTGTGCCTCAGCAGGAATGGGCATGCAATACATCATCACAACTGTCGAGGAGAACCATGAAGCCATGTCCACTTATACATGGATTTAGTGAGTGGAACACATGTGAGGAGGGTTGTCACCTAGGAATGAGATATCCATAGGTCAATCACATCTACAATCATGTGTCCTGTTGTGGACAACCATCAACACCTGATCTGCCAATACAATTCCTAAATCACCCACATTGATGCCAGCACACGCCTGGCCTTGACCTGCATGCACGCCTATTGCATACCACATAAGTGTCACGTAAATGGAGTACAACATATGGGGCTAGATGCTGGGGACAGTTACCCATACAGTCCTACACGTACATTACAATACAGGGATGCACAATTTTGTGCAGAAAACTGATGCATCACTGTCTTGTGAAAATAAGGGTATGACTCGGTGACAATATTCTGATGCTGGAGTTCTTCCAAGTCACATGTGGGCCTACATGTGGCTACTAATCACCTTGCTCACATGCTGCTGCCTATTGAGCAGCACAAGACTCCCAAGATATGACTCTCTGCCTATGAATGTCGAATCCTTGCATGGAACACTATTTCAACATCCAGTCAGGTAATATATCCGATTACGTGCCAGCTCATCATATCTTGCAATGAGTGCAACACACAAGAGTCACTCACACAATAGCCTCAATCACTACACAGGACACGCATTATCACACTTACTGGATACGTCTGCGTCCTGAAATCGAGCCACTTCCCCGATGGTATAGGGGGCCGGTCCACCTGAAAGACAGGGAAAGGAAATACATGCTCAATGTCTGATCACTATACAAACATGTGGACAACATATCACAGTGTGTAACATTTTATATGAGTGAGCTGCTGATCCTGCATGTAGACACTCCAACAGACATACCACTGCTAACTCACATTGACACTGGCACGCCAGTGAGTGATAGACATACATCTGCACACATGCACTGGGCCTAACAATCATGTGGTGCTAAACCTGACTACAAACATTTGTGGCTCATCCATTTCAGATCGTACTCCATGTCATGATTTGTAATTGGGTGACAATTTCAATGGCACTTCCCTGGTGCACTGCAGTACAAGTAAATCTGGTATTGTGGCTTGTGCATCAAGGGACACTGAATTACTGTGTGATGGATGTGTGGCTCAATTTTCAGTTTGCAATTATCATGCATTCAGTGGTCCATTACAGATGTGGCACAGTTGTATGTAGGTAACAAATGCCCCATTGGCAGTGTCCCCTAAACCGTATATGCCCCCTTTGCCAACATGATGGCAGGGATCATGTGTGTGTGTAATGATGACAATGTAGTGCTAAACATGGAAAGCCCACTATGCTGTCTCAAAACAGTGAAATGTGGTATGCTGACAGTGTCTTACCTGATCATCATTGACAGAACGCATGGGCACAGGTGTTGTCATTGCACCTGAAATGTGTCACTCAGGGCCACATGTACCAAGATCAGGTTTTGTGAGTCACACATTGCGAGACTTAGCAACTCGCAATTTGCAAGTAGGATGACCTGAAGTACAACACTGTCAATCACACCGTTTGCAAATCACAAATGGGGTAGCAAGTGACCTACCTCATGAATTTTGATGAGGTAGGTCTCATTTTACAAACCCCTTGGGAATGGCGGCACTCACAGGGATGCTGGCCTGCTGGGCTCAGCAGACCACCATGTCTGTGACTGCTTTCAAACAGAGATGTACATTTTTGTATAAATGCAGCCTTATTTCATCAGGGGTAAACAGAAAGCATTTAAAAAAACAATATTATGATTCAAATAGTTTTTTTGAGGCAGTCAGTGGTCCATGGGACAACTTCCTGCTCAGAAACACGTTTTTGAGCATACATTCAAAAAGGGGAAGGGATCCATTGGGGACTCCTCCCCTTTTGCAAATGGGTTAGAGCCAACTTGAAACGGCTGGTAACTGCAATTGTTTAGTGGCAGCATTTGCGGTCAACAAAGTATCAATCAGCGGACTGCGACTCACTAATAGGAAAGGAACGCCCCCTCCTAAATGCCACTAGCAAACCCTGTTGTGTGATTGGGCAATGTGAAAGCAGAATGGCAAAATTGGAGGTGTGCATTTGAATGAACATTTTTCCCGACGTAAACACACTAAGGCCCTCATTCTGACCTTGGCGGGCGGCGGAGGCCGACCGCCAAAGTCCCGCCGTCAGGTTACCGTTCCGCGGTCGAAAGACCGCGGCGGTAATTCTGACTTTCCCGCTGGGCTGGCGGGCGGTCGCCTTCAGACCGCCAGCCAGCCCAGCGGGAAAGAGGCTTCCACGATGAAGCCGGCTCGGAATCGAGCCGGCGGAGTGGAAGCTGTGCGACGGGTGCAGTTGCACCCGTCGCGTATTTCACTGTCTGCGCAGCAGACAGTGAAATACATTTAGGGGCCCTCTTACGGGGGCCCCTGCAATGCCCATGCCAGTGGCATGGGCACTGCAGGGGCCCCCAGGGGCCCCGCGACCCCCCCTACCGCCATCCGGATCTCGGCGGTCCGACCGCCGGGATCTGGATGGCGGTAGGGGGGGTCGGAATCCCCGCGGCGGTGCAGCAAGCTGCGCCGCCGCGGAGGATTCAATGGGGCCGCGGTACACTGGCGGGACCCCGCCAGTGGTGCCGGTCCGACCGCGGCTTTACCGCCGCGGTCGGAATCCCCATTGGAGCACCGCCGGCCTGTCGGCGGTGCTCCCGCGGTCCTCCGCCCTGGCGGTCAAAGACCGCCAGGGTCAGAATGACCACCTAAATCTGAAAACTAGGCAATTTGTGATAATTAAAAATAGTTTGGTACATGTTACCCGAAGTAATAGTCGAACATGACTCAACAAAGCCCAGGACTGCATTGTTAACATGTATAGACATGTGGAATACATCTCAGTACTGGGACACTAACAATTTGTTCTTCTTGCATTCAACATGGCCACAAACATTGCATGCAGCACGTCAAGACCCCTTGCCTCTGTGTGATAACCCTGTATCACACGCCCACCCATCTCCACCATCAAAAGCAGAAAGTGGCACACCAGCCACACAAAGGCCCCAAGCTCCTCCTCACCCATGCGAGTCTGCATCGCCCTTCCTGACATATCCGTGCACAACAATTTAAGACAGAAAAAGGGAAAAAGGAAGGAAAATAAATGTGAAAAAAGGAAACTTACAACCCAAACTACGAACCCCAACTAACCCAACTAATGTAACCCCCAAACAGACACCCGACAATACAAATACAATCCAAAAAAAACTAAACTACACAAAAGCACTTAAACAGGTACAATATACAAATAGAATACACAAAAAGACACAAGAGAGACACCACGAGATACAAGAAACGCAATCCAGACACAAGCAACACCAAGACACAGCCACAGAGTCAAGAAAAAGCACAGACAGTAAAGTGAAAGTAAAAGTACACCCACAGTACCATGTCTGTAAACAGGATTTCCTGTTACATCACATCCTGTCCCCTTTGTAACCTATTTTCCGTCTTGCCTGTATTTTTTTTTATGCATACTATGTTTGTGTCAATATTTTCAACGCATAACCTACATGTGCGGCAAAATACGATGCATTACTGGGAAACTTCTATTTTAATTGATATCCGCATGCCTGTGGTGTGCTGGTGGAATTAACGCTAAGGGCCCATGGAGGTTTAGTCAGCGTTTGCGTTGTTTTTCAACGCATTTGCATACATTTTTTTGACTCGGACTGTGTTTGTGTGATTTTCAATTATTTAACATGCATGCACCCTGTATCAAGATGGAGATAGGACAGTATGGCCTGCAGTGTGTGGTATAGTGGTTGGCCACATGTGGTAGAGCATGCAACTGTGGCCCAGATTTATACTTTCTTTGCACCGCACTTCCTTCATTTTCTGATGCAAATGCGGCACAAACTTACAAAATACAATTGGATTTTGTAAGTTTACGCTGCTTTTGCTTCAATAAATGACGGCGATGTGGCGCAACAAAAGTATGAATCATGGCCTGTGTGTTTTGTGTGTGACTGATCTGTAACAACAATATGTGTGCTTCTGAAGGAACGGCATGTAATACATTTGATGTAATGCTCATGTATGAATGTGTTACAAATGGGTATCTATATCAGATGGCAATCAGTGATGTACAACAGTGATGATATGTGTTTGGAATATGTGTTGACTCATTTGATGTGTGTAGTTGTTTGACTTTGGGGACATTACATTTCACACTACAAACAAAACTCATTGATGATTGAGGATGGCTGATGAGTGCTAGGTCGGATATGTTACCCCTCATATGTCATTAATTGTTGGCTATGACTTCATGGTAACTTGTGTGTGAACTACCCATATGTCGGCCATGTGTACATGTTTGGTACGTAAAGTGTTTGAGACACTGTGCCTTAATTCCACCTATAAAAATGTTATGTACAAGTCAGTTTGACTCATGAAAATTACCGATGTTACTCATGTTGCTGTGGTGGACCTGCTGCCCTGGTTGCGTGTGTTCACATATTTTCAGATGTGCATTCCACAGAAGTGTCCAGTTCAAGTGTGTGGGCATGTGTACCCTGTGTCAGGATTGGGCTCCATGGTGTTACGTTTTCGTGCGGGTCTAGTCAGGAGTCTGTTAAAGGCAAACCTTGAGTTCACAGAGTATCTTTTAAGGAAGAAGTGTACCAAAGCAGAAGAGCAGCTAAAGGCATACAAGGGCATAGGGCAGCTATGGTAAGGCAGATAAAACAGAAAAGTGAATACAGAGCAACCTTAGTGTGGACAAATATGGAACAGGTCAGTAATAGACAAACTTGCAGGGCTTATCACTAAGATTATACACAGGGTTGGGCTCAGAACTTCCTAATGCAACAGGAAACATCAGTGCCTCTGTGCAGATTAATCTCACAGCTAGTCACCATGCATGCCCCATAGAAAGTTGGCAGCAGAAGTGAATCTGTGTCTTGACCCTCAGGGCACATACAAGGATTGTACTTACATACACAAGATTAGCCCTTGTTGGTCGGACTGGAGACACAGTAACAATTCCTGGAATAAAGACAAAGCACACTGTCACTGTTAGGCACTAATGACTACATGCAACACTAGACAAAGGATGGGGGCTGGATTAGCTTTCTGGAAACCAGGTACCAGACCAAATAAAAAGTAGAACACTTCTAAACAGGTGAGGAATGATAGGACAATTACCAGACATGATAACCCAAGAGGAAACAGAAAGCAAGGGAACCAACTAGGAGGCAAAGCCAGGCACAGGGAGCAGGCTCTGGTTGATGCAAAAGCTGGAACAGGTCTGGGTAACAGAAAGCAGGCTCTGGCAGAAACAAACATGAACAGGGCTGAGAAACATGGAGCACAGTCTGAATGGAACAAGCAGGAACAGAAATGGGTAAACAGAGAACAGGTTCAGGCATAATCAGGATTGTAACACAATCCAACAAGGGGTCTAGAACACAAAGGAATCGTACTCCAGTGCACGATGAGGAGCTTCAGGGCATGGCAGCTTCTAAGTAGTTCCAGGCAGCAGCAAGACCAGGGCAGAGTCATGTGGCTGGGCTGCACAAGAGAGGTCACAGGTGTGTGCAGCTTCAGTCTCTCACAAGTCCTGGAGGAGAGAATCCAGTTTAAGGGGACAACCAGACTTTTCCCATGGAAAGCTATGGACAGAAGATTACAGGTCTTACTGACTACCAGGCAGTGCATTATGTGACCTGAAGTAAATGCAGGCCGATATAGTTCTTCTATAACATGCCATATGGAAAAGGGAAGCAAACAGGAGTCAGAAAGGGAGTCTGGGTGAGTGTTAATGATGATTCCCAGGGTACAGATAGTCCACTTACAGCACCCTCTAGAGATGGGAGGGTAGAGACTTAACACATGGCAGTGACAGGACTTATTTCCAGGGATGGACTGCGCAGGGCATGTGTTGTGAACATTGCTTGCCATACCTGGGCCACTCATGCTATCCATTTTCAGAAATGATACACCTCTTGTCACACAAGCTCCTTGCAGAGATAGCAAATTTCACACTTACTAATGTCAGGAATCTGTTCATACATTCCTGTTACCACTGATATTTCACATCCACTGCCTCATGTATGGTGCGCTTATTTACCTTATGATTGAAGATGTCATAGTTGTGTGTCATGTGCTACAGTAGACCATGTTGGCAACGTGGATGGTGTCATATGCTGGGGTCCCATGATTTTGACCTTCAAATGTGAAAGTCAAAAGATGAGTTTGTTTTTATATGTGTGTGATGTTTTCTGTACAATCATATGCATCACATGTGATGTTGCATCAGAAGTAGTCAGATTTGTCTTTGTGACATGCTCCCTGAGGTAATGCACACATTCCTAAAGAACATGTGATGGAGAAATGAGGCACCAGAGCAGGATTGTGTGATAAAGTAAGGTGTTTAATTACATATCCTAACAAGGTGTTTAGACTGACTATTGGTTAAAAAGGTTTTGAAGAATATGCTGTCTGCAGCACATTCCTGCAGCTGTGTTTTGATGTTCCCCTCATTTTCCCTGGCACCATCCTCCTCCTCCTCCTCAGGCCGTTCTTGCTCAGGCTCATATGGGGGGATGTTCCTCCTCACACAAATGTTGTTCAGAATAGAATGTAAGTATTATTTTACACACAATGTGTGGGGCATATAGGAGGCTGCCTCCTGTGATGTCCAGGCACCTGAATCTGGACTTCAGGATGCCAAAAGTGCCAAAGGTCCTTTCTACAGTGGTGCATGTTTTACAACGTGCCTCATTATAGGCACGCTCTGCTGCTGTGCTTGGGTTGGGGAATGGGGTCATGATCCATGGCTGAATCCCGTAACCCTGATCAGCTGAAAAAGAGAATAGGAGTGAGTATTTTGTTAGTGCTTGCAACAGGAATGTCATGTAGCATGGCAGTTGATACCTTGTGTCATCTTGTGTCATCTGTGACTCATATGTGTTTGTGGTATTGTGTCGGATCCTGGGCTTCTGTGAGGTTTTTTCTGCAGTGGTTTGTTTGACTTGACAACTTGTGTTTGGCTCATTGACCTGGTATCTATGATTTTGTTTCCAACTTGCTGGTCAGTATGTATGTACCATGCGTTGTGTAGTGAGCAACATGTTTTAATGTGCTTTCACTGGAGGGGACATGATACTTCCTCATACACAATAGATTCTGATGTGGTGGTAACATGGTTGCACTACACGGCCTGGACATCCCATCCAATTAGAGCATGGAGACATTGGTCATCTCTAAAGGGCTTCATTAATCCTTTCAAACAGTTGAAAAACTACTTGTCTAAACATCTTTATACTAGGTACCTAAATATCACCCCCATGGTGACAAAAGTAGGAAACGTTTTTTGTTAGGGATGAAACCGTCTATCTCAGCTTGGCAAAGAGTAATTTGTAAATTCCCTGAATGCTTTTGCAGCACACCATTTTAGCTGCATGTTCGGGAGGCCAACTGGTAGATCAACAATAGTAGGCATCCCACATCAGATTTAAAACAAATATTCAAATAGTTTGTGTTAAATGAAGGGCAGGTTGTGGTGCTCTAACAGGACCATGGTGCTGGTGAGGTGCTTACAGGGCTTCTTCTAGTCCTTTGACTGGCACTGCATCTTAATGCCTTTGGGAATGGGCGACATGAGGTTTGCACCAGGGGACCAAGGTATGACAGAGCTGGCCAGGCACATATCTCAGAAGGGTGTCAAGGAATCCCAACTGGGCTGATTTAGGCATGGTACTCTGTTCAGAATCTGAGCAGGCCCTGCTGCTCTGTAGGGGAACAGAGTGATTCATCCAAGAACTCAGCAGGGCTCTTTGATCTGAGTAAGATGCCATGAATATGCAGTGCGGGATGCCCAGATAGGTGCTGGACCATGAGTCTACTCAGTATTTCCTGGGAGGCTGCTGTTAAAGTGTTGCAAAGTAAATACTTTTGTTCACTCACAATCTATTGCTTGAGGTGTAAAATGAAAATGGTGGTGCTGTAGTGTAGCCATTTTTAATAAAGCTTCATGCACGTTAGGTTAACATATAGGCCACTGTGCACTTTGCCCTAGATACATTTTATTCAACCTCGCACTGTTATTTTACAATAACCAGTTTTACGGTCTTGTTTTTATTTCCTTCTATCACACTGTTTAGCTTAATTCAGCACTGTGTTCTCAAATAATGCATTCTTGATCGCCCTGTGCTTCAGTCAAGGCTACAGTCTGGTACATTGCCAGTAAACGTGGTAGAAGTTTAGTCTCCAGTATTCGTAGAAGATACACATTCTTACGTAGGGACATTTTCTTAGAACATCTGCGTGCTAGTTATAAAAACACTTATTAGTCCTAGTACGGGTCAGAGGGAGATTCTGGCCAGGAACCTACAACTAGATGCTGACTGCCCCATTGCAGATGCTGATGCAGTTTACAGGCCTTTGCTCAGGTATGAGGGTTGTTGTCATCCCGAGGGAACCTAAAAGGCAGGCTTAGAGCTTAACATGCTGTGCACGAAATATAACTTAGAAAGAACATAATCTAGCGGCACTATGATAGCCTTATTCTTGTGCTTCACTTTAATCCTACTGTGTTGTGTAGTTCTGGTTATTGCAGCTCACGCTTTACTATCTAAAATGCAGTCGTTTTATTAAACCAATCTTTAAAACTTAAACTGCCTTTGTCATTTCTATATGATACCGTACTGTGTATGAGAGACCCGGTTGTGACCTGAGTGACCACGACTTCCCTGGGAAGTGCTAAGATGTCATACACTTGGCTGCCCAATTGTCTCTTCTCTTTGGGAGAGATGAGGCACTGCTAGTTAGCCGGAGCAAAACCCGGATTTAGAGTGACAAGGGTCCTTCACCGTGGGTCAGGCTTAGTCCCCCACAAAGTGAACGATCTTGCCGCTCAAAATCCTGCAGTCTCATTAGGATAATGAGACCCTATGCGACATGGTGCCGCCAACGTTTGGTCAGGCTCTAATTTTCGGGTCCACCGGTATATCTCAGTCTCATATAATATAATGACTCCTCAGTTCCGAATACGGAGACGTCCGTGGTACTGAGGATTTCCACCACCGCCATATAGGTAACCCCATTTTACAGCGGGTGGTTGTTCAAGCTTGAACCTTAAAAGGAAAAAAGACCCTGTCTTGGTGTGCCTTCTATGAAACTTTGGTGCTTTATAATGGCAAATCCCCAGGCTGTACAAATAGCTCTTAATATGAGAAAACCACTTACGACACATTTATTAGCACATGGATTTACAGCTCAGGGTGGTCCAGTCACATTTGTGGTGGATGCTCACGCAGCCTATAGAACAGAACTGTTCTGTTCTTGGGTCACATTTCCAGCAGTTGATGGGAACACAAATACATTCCATACATATACAGTTGCGAACGCGCCTGGGCAGTACAGGGCGTACGCATACTTAGAGATACCTCTATCTTATCAAGAACATAATAATTGGCTTGATGGCACCCTACCCCTTACAATATTGCCAGTAAGGTTAGGTCCACTAAGTAATGAAGGTCCTACCTGGCCTTTATTGGCCACATATACACCTTATCCTGAGGTTGCGAACATGGCGGTGGCTGAGGTTCGACGCTTATATACTGAATTAACAGCAATATATAGACGATTAGTACAATTTGTGATGCAGACACTAAATACAAACCCAGCGCGTGCTGCTCCAGCACAACCACATGCAGTAACACCAGGTATAAATCCGGTGACTGTACACTCTATTATGGGTAAGGTCCCAGCAAAATGAGAGGAGACTCCGTTTTAACTGGCACAAAAAATTAATACGCTGGAGGCGGTATTTTCCCATACGGGACCTCAGGATAAACATAGAATATTAATTATGTGATTGCCCTTTGGGATGGTTCCCACAGTTGAACACTGTAATACATGGGGCACGGTATTTGCCGCGCTCTATACGACGGAACACGGTACACCGACACTAGCCAACCTACCGGAATGCTTAAACAAATTCAAGACGAATACGGGGCTGCCCCGGCCTCAGATTTAGGAATGCAACTGATGGGCAACTTTGCCACGGTTTCTTCAATTATCCTAAGTAATCTTAAAGGGGAAGCAGTTGCACTTGCAGTGCGCATGCGTCTTCGTGACGTTCCCGCAAAAAGATCAGGAGCGGGAACTGCCTAAAATAATAGCGGAAACATCTTCCAGTATCGGTCGAGATAGCCTTGGGGCTAGACCACAAAAACTTCAATTTCAGGGTAAAATTTATAAAGACAATCCTAAACAACAACCTGAGGGTAATAAAAAGCGCTGGGAGAAAAAAAAAAACCTAAAAAAGAAAGGGGAGAATCTCCACGCACGGAGACCCCACAGAATAGGCATATTCGCAGAAATAGAGAGAGAATATAAAAACGCCTGATAGATATCAATATACTGATACACGCTAATCTCGTTCCTTTCAGGACTCATCGGAAAAGAGAAATGAGAGAGGTGGGCGATCAGAGCGGAGAACAGAGTATGTGAAACCGAGACAGGAATCACAACGCTCTTCGGAGGTTTCTGTTAAAAAGGAAGAGAAACCAGTACAACAAAAACAACAGTTTGAAAAGAAAAAAGTGTCAGCAGTCTCAGTTAGACATGCCACTCAGGAAGAGGGTTCTCCTGAAGAACAAAAACTGAGCTCTAGCACTGATAGACAGCGCAGCAGAGGTCACAATAGTTCGCCGGAATCTTCTAGAGCATCTGGAGGTGAAAGCAACTGATGACTTCATACAAGTGGAAACAGCGGATATGCGTGTCTCCGAGCCCGATAGGGTGTATAGAGTAACTCTACAATTGGAGGGAGACATTGAACGCACCATACACGCAATCTTTTGGGATCGTGTAGTTAAAATATATGACTTTTTGTTGGGGGAACAAGATTGGCCGCCTGATTTTGTCCGCACCTGCCAAGCTGGGGAGGAGGTTACTAAACCTTCCTTCTCGCCCCTTGTTCCAGAGGAACTCACTGAGTCCTATTCTATAGAATGGGCTCTCGAACAAGCACCTGCGTTATAGAGAAATCACGTGGGGTGGGATAGGGATTTTCCATACCATGTAATTCCCATTAAAGGTGAACCTCAGCCACAACCTCAGTATCCCATAAAACATGAAGCAAGGCCACCGGTGAGAGAAATACTTACACAATTAGAATACCAGGGGGTAATTGAACCCTGTGTCTCGCCGATGAAAAATTCCTTATTCCCTGTAGCTAAACCAGACCATTCATATAGAGTAGTTTTAGACTACAGACATTTGAATGGACATATACAAAATGTGCATAGCACTGCACTAATGAGCAACATTGTGCGGAAAAAATATAAAACAACTTTGGATATCTCGAAACGATTCTTCTGCCAGAATAAAGCGCCTGAAAGCAGAGACTTAACAAGCTTTAGCGCACTAGGCTCCCAGAATAAATTCTGTTGTTTGCCTCAGGGGTATAAGAACAGCCCAGGACTGTTTGCAGCTCGTGTGACTGCTATTTTACACAAGTTGGACCCTGAAGCATTGTCATATGTGGATGATATATATCTCATGGATGACGAGTTACTACAACATTTAAGATGGGTAGCCCTCATTGTTGTAAGGTTTGCCGAACCCGGCTACAAATTTAATTTAAAAAAATAAAAAATTGCCTACCTCAGCGTCCTGTTTCTGGGATACGAGCTGTTGAATGAAGGGAAGAGCTTAGCGTCACAATTTTTAGAAAAGTGTGCATAATTGCAACCACCAAATACAATTAAAAAACTCCAATCATTGTTGAGCTTTCTAAATTTTGGCAGAACATACATTTCTGATTATGCTACACGCATAAAACCTTTATATGAATTGATACATCCTGATTTTTCAAGCAAATTCTGGACAATTGAACATACACATACTCTTCGAGAGTTACAGGCAGATATGTTAGCTGCAAAACATTTACACACACAGGACAATAAGACCCATTTGGTCATTAGGGTGATAGCTGGGGACTTTGGGTTTACATATGTCACATTTAATGAAGGTGAAACAGTCCCGATTGCATACAAGTCACACTTGTATTCCGCTGCTGAACAACGCTTTGCTCCCACAGAGAAAATTCTCACTGCTGTACAGATGGCTGTTATTAAAGAGAGACCTCTTGCCCAAGGAAAACGCATTATTGTTGTTTCTCCTATTCCGGCCCTGGAGGCTGTTACAAAAGCTAGCGTCCCGAACGCAAAAGCACTTCACCCACGATGGATACAATGGGCTACGTCTTTAACAGCCACTGATGTAGACTACATTTTTGACCCAAAGTTACAAACTCAGGAATTTCTACAATATGAAGTTAAATATCCAGTTCCCTCTGACACATTGCCTATTGATCAATATCAAGTAGTCATGTACACCGATGGCTCTGCGCAACCAGCGATTGGAGCAAAACATCAATACTCAGCTGCATGTGCGGTTGTGAGTGGCTATATGGAGGGGGAGAAATTCTGTCCCCAACATACCTATACACAGACCTTAGGGGATTGTACAGCGCAATTGGCTGAGCTAAAAGCTCTACTAATGGCTCTAGAACATACAGATCCGACACAGTTCACTCTGATTGTTTGTGATTCATATTATTGCGCCCAGTCTTTTAATGAATACCTGCATTACTGGCGCTTGAATGGGTTCAGAGATTCGAAAGACAACACCATAAAACACATACTAATGTGGGTGAAGGTAGCAGACCTGAAAGAGACGCTACCCAAAGTCCATGTTGTGCATACACTTGGACACCAGCGCGTTGGAATACATGTAGCTGGAAATACTTTGGCTGATGAAGCCGCAAAGTCAGCAGTGGCAGTTGCCACTGTAGCTTCAGTGACTCGTTCGAGTTCCAAACCAGACACAGACATTATGGCTGCCATAAAAGCTAAGGTTGATGGTTCGCCTTATCCTAAAGGATTTCCTAATAAATATCAATACTTGATGGGAAGTATGCTGAACGCTGAAGTTAAGATTCCAGGTGTAGGCGTACGCGACATCCCCAATAAAGATGTAAGAGCACAATTGATTAGAGCAGTGCTTGAGGAAGTGGCATCTGCACATGCTGGCGTGGCTGCTACAATTTCACTCTTACAGGCCCGTTATTGGTGGCCTGGTCTCTATAAAGAAACTAAGCAGTATGTCCTTTGTTGTGACATCTGTCAACAAATTAAAGTTTCCACAGTTAAGCGCCCGCCGCAGACACCCCTATTATTATCAAACAGACCATTACAATGTGTGTACCTGGATCATTGCGGTCCATTAATACCGGACAGTGCATTCAAATATATATTAGTCGCTGTTGATTCTTGCTCCAGATTTGTGTGGGTGTGGCCACAATGCTCGGCTGACGCTCTAACTTATTAAAGATTTGCGAGTCTTTGTCGGTACATATGCAGTTGCGGCAGTTCCATTCGGACCAGGGCCCTGCTTTTGCCTCAAGGGCATTCAGGGACACCATGGCTTTGTTGGGGGTCCAACTCCAGTACTCGTCTCCATTTCATCCCGAGGGAAATTCTGTTGTGGAGCGATTAAACTGTGATTTAAAGCAATCCTTAACAGCCAGAGTCTTAGGTATGGGTCGTAGTTGGCTATCCCACCTGTATGGAGTTCAGAGAGCACTGAATAACCTGCCTAGAAGGTCCCTGGGGGGTCGTACTTCATATGAGTGCCTGTTCGGAACACAAATGTTTGTTCCAGATCTTGATGGTCCTGGTGTGGAGGCGGCGGAAACACCTTTTGACATAAATGATCGTGTCACTGCTTTACAGGAATTACAGGAGTTCTGTGAAGATAACTCTTCTAAAAGTGCTGCCTCCACAGGAATCACGGATGTGCCAGTAACACCTACCGGCTGGATTCCCAGGGTTGGGGATCTTGTGCGTGAAAAGGTCGCTGTGAAAAAGGAATTTGGCCCTTCTTTTTGTGCACCAGTCCCCGTGTTGGGGATACACGGAACAAGAACTGTTATCCTACCCCTGTTGCCAGGTGCCAAAGGAAATCGCTTTGTTTCTATTGACAATGTCAAGTTACAACATGTGAACGATTCTACACAGCCGACCAAGAGGAACGTCCAGTAGTTTCCAAATCCCTCTCACTACTGGGGAAGAAGTTCAGCTTCAAGTTGTCCATACCAACACTGTGCCTCTCCGAGCTTGCGGAGGGTGGATGATGATCTTGCATTAGTTCCACAAACAAAGAGCAACTTAGAAACATTTGATCAAGTCACCATGACTACAAACGTGACGGATGGTGCTGTTTACAGTGTCCCACCACGAGAAACACCGACTCATCCATTGACAACGGCAATGCCTTTTGCATGAACTGCCTCTGGTTACTTTGCTGACAACAACGATGGTCTATCGGACTCGTTTGCCTCTTCGACTGCTAACCTGTCAGGTACGAGTAAGCTGATACATTGGCTTAAAGATACATATTTTATTTTTCCATGTAACTATCTGTGCCTTTTATTGACTGTCCTAGCATGTTTTCTTTGGATTGGGTTTGTTATTACCTTTTTTCTGTTAATACGTGGACATTTTCTTTCCGAGAGATCAGCGGTTGAGCAGGTGGAGGAGGTATTGAAACCACATTTTTCATTACATAAGGTTCGAAGAGACTTGTCCTTTGTGAACATTTCTGCAGTGCCAATTCCAGATAGGATTGTGTGGGATAAAGTAATGTTTGATATATACGGTCCCACTGAAATAATTAAAATACTGTATGTGCTAAAGTTATCCATGAATGATATAGTCATACCAGGCATTGAATCTGATGATTGGGATGTGAAAACAGTTGACTCAGTGATGACAGAATTACAACATTATACTGTCTATGAAAAGGAGGATGTTTACCAGTTTAAAGACAATTATGGTGACATGTTTTGCTATAATTATTATGGGCACCACTTCATACATTAAGCGAGCAGTCCAAAAACGATATTTGATTATACTCAATGGGAACATTGTCCAACTCCCCCGCGAGGGAGTTCAAAAACTTATTTTGAAAAATTTACGTATTTTTCTGGGCATCATCAAAAAAATGCTGAGTCATATTATTTTAAGATAACTCCAACTAGGGATAAACAAATGTTGTTGACCAACACGAAATTTATATTTTCGGACTCCTTTGTTTCCCGGTTATCAATTGAAGGTTATGAATATTTGTCAAAAAATGTTGATTTGAAAAGTGTTTGGGGAACAAAAAATCGGCAAACTAAGGGAAGAGAAACATTGTTTAGAGCATGTCTCATCCAGTTCAAATGATTTTTTTAAATGAAACAGTACCACAGACCAGCTGCTTAGGCTTAGCTACAATCAGAGAATTAAACATGCCCAGCATACCTGCCCCTGCAAAATTTGATAACAGGCAGAAATACACGAATGCGACTTTTAGTGAGCTTAATGAATGGGTCCAGAATGGTACATTTAACCCTACACTGACATGTCCAGGCGGGTGGTTATTGGGGCCAATAGATACCAATGGGTGTCATCAAAGTTTTGTCATCTCCTCTGGGGGTTTCCGGACAAGTAGGTCAGACCCTCGCTAAATATCACCAGAACATGCTGAAATAATTACCACATATAGGTGGTCATTTCCGAGACCGCCAGGGCTAATAGGATGGAAGCACCGCCAGCAGGCTGGCGGTGCTTCCAGCCCTATTACGACTGCAGCAGAAGCGCCACGGTCGCACCGCCGGGGCCGGCGGTTTCCTGCCGTTTTAGCCCCGGCGGTGATAGTTCGCCAGGGCAGCGCTGCTTGCAGCGCTGCCCTGGGGATTATGACACCCCTACCGCCAGCCTGTTTCTGGCGGTTTGCACTGCCAGGAAGAGGCTGGCGGTAAGGGGTGTCCTGGGGCCCCTGGGGGCCCCTGCACTGCCCATGCCACTGGCTCCTATGTTGCGGCCTCATCCCCGCCTGCCCAGCGGGAATGTCGTGATGGGGGCCGCGGGAGTGCGGCCGCGTTGGCGGCCGCACAGCGGTTTCCGCCTGGCGGGAGGCGGTAGCCGCCCGCCAAGGTCGTAATGACCCCCATAGTGTGGGAAAGTTGTGCCAACGGTGGCTAAAATCATCCTCACTAGATGCAGTTAAGGCACATCTCACTCTCCTGTCTAATAACACTGACTTACAAGATTTTTTGTCAGGCCCAAAGATACCACGTAGGAAACATTTCTTGTATGAAGTATACAATGAAATATGGAAACTTTCCCAACAAGAGGCTGCAGCCCGGTTACGGCAGATAGATCAGGAAAATCTGAAAAAGGCATTAGCTGTTGTGGATAATGGAATTCACACCTTGTCCGACCGGATATATACAATTAACAACATTGTTTCTTCTGCTATAGACATTATACGATCTGATATGTCTTCTTTGTATCATGGACAGAGTCAGACCAAGTCCATTATGAGGTTTGGTTGAACGCTTCAGACATTGAAAGCGGGTCGCGTTCCATGGCAGCACATCAGTGCCAGGGAAATATTTTTTTCCTCTGATTTGAAGCAACAACAACAACTAATGGCTAAGAAGGAGGCGACTTATGTCATGCTCAACATTGAAAAGTTAGAAAGATTGCCTTTTACTGTGGCCGAGATTCCCTCAGCAGAGTGGTTGATACACGGGGTTATTAATCTGCCTATTTCTACACTACAATTCACTTCTTGTTTGAAACATGTTCCGGTAGGCAGATATGAAAAGTAGGGAGATAGTTACATCCATGAGGTGTGGGAGCTTCCCTTCTCGTACAAATGCCTCAATGGCATGAAAGAGGTCTTTCTTAGCGGCAATGAATGTGAGACTTCAGTCAGCCATTCGATGATTTGTAAGCAGCTGTCCTTGCATGGGGCGTGTAATGTCCTGGTTGCGAACTTGGCTTGCTGAAGGGAGTTCCAGTCCCCTTGATTAAATGCACGTTCTAGGTGCTTTCAAACGGCAGCTACATCCTCCTCAATAGTGAAGACTGTTGTGGCACGCGGGCTGGAATAGTTGACGTTGTTTTGGTCACTAAGGTCGTTACATTCTGCGCGAATGTGTTGTTTCCCCCACCAAAATTAGGGAGGTAGCGGATATTTGGCCTCACATTGCTACTTCCAAGATGAATTTTGACAAGTTAAGTAGACTAAAAGCTTTATTGTTTCAGAAGCATGTGGCCCTTACATCTGCACGCGAGACCTACGCACTTCAGGTGGCAAGGTCATCGGTGGAAATACAGTCCCTGTTAAATCCGAGACACTTTGGTGAACTCGTGGGATGTATATTTAATGCGTCCAGCACAGCTGGATTACCTTATTTTTTCAAAGCTGTTGGTATTGGTTTTGTTCACACCTTTTCCTCCATATTCGGTTTAATACCTTCAGCTATTCCTTCCATTTTTGGAAGCATTTTTGGGGGATTTCCGATAACTTTGGCTTTATTAGCCGGCATTTTTCTGTTGCTGTTGTTCTTCTGCAATCGCTGTCCCGCCACAACAAGGCCGAATGTGGGCGCTCCCATCAGCGCAGCTGTGTCGTGAACGCATAATGCAGCACTTTGGAGCAACACTCCTGGAACATTTGGAGTGTGACTGGTCTCTGTCATTCAGACCGGTTTTGGATTGTGTGCAGCCCGTGTTTTGGTGCCGTTGGTGCTCTTTTGAACATGCACTGGACGTTTGTCTCTCACAGCAACGCCCCCCAGTGATTGATGCTGATCTGTTGGTGTTCTCGGTGAGGGTTCATTACCAGACATGCATGCTGCAGCTGCGTTTGCTTAGGGAAGCTGCTTACGAGATACCCTTCCTGGAGGAAGTTGATATTAACTCGTTTGGAGGCACTGCACGGGATGCCGCCTTGGTTGACACTGGGGCTCTAGAACACACCTGCTCCTTGATAGTTTTTGGCATGGATTTACCGGTTTTGTCTACTGCCGAGGTGGAGAATCTCCTGCTTTCCATGACTGATGCTTGATTTGGACTTATTCTAAATTGACATTTTCCTTTGAATTCGGCGTTTGGTTGCATGCTCATTATTACATTTGCAAATTAGAATGCTTGTGTGTCCTCTTAACTTGTTAAAATTTGAATAGGGTTTTAAATATATTTTAGCTTAGGGCATTTTTGCTTTGGCTTAAACCACTTTCTACAGACAAGGGGAGGGTGTAGTGTAGCCATTTTTAATATAGCTTCATGCACGTTAGGTTAACATACTAGGCCGCTGTGCACTTTGCCCTAGATACATTTTATTCAACCTTGCACTGTTATTTTACAATAACCAGTTTTAGGGTCTTGTTTTTATTTCCTTCTATCACACTGTTTAGCTTAGTTCAGCACTGTGTTCTCAAATAATGCATTCTTGATCGCCCTGTGCTTCAGTCAAGGCTACAGTCTGGTACATTGCCGGTAAACGTGGTAGAAATTTAGTCTCCAGTATTCGTAGAAGATACACGTTCTTACGTAGGGACATTTTCTTAGAACATCTGCGTGTTAGTTATTAAAAAAAATCTTAGTCCTAGTACAGGTCAGAAGGAGATTCCAGCCACGAACCTACAACTAGATGCTGACTGCCCCGTTGCAGATGCTGATGCAGTTTACCGGCCTTTGCTCAAGTATGAGGGCCGCGTAATTCCACCACAGCTATTATGACCCACATCTCGGAATCTGCCGAAATTCAGACACCCACACAAGTCCGCCACACTAAAGGTCAGTGATAAACTGGCAAAAACAAAACCTCCACCGTCACGCCAACAGAAACACGCCCACACTATCACGACACACGAATCCACGCGGCGGTCTTTCAACCGCGGTATTCCATTGGCGGTACACACCGCCGCGCTCAAAATACACACACATCTCCAAAACACCGCCACATTGAACAATTCCAAATACACACACCTGAGACACATACAAACACCACTCCCACACACTCAATACAATATAAAACACACACACACATCACTCACAAACCCCTACAACCAAAAATTTGAGACGAAGGCGACAGAGAGATAGCACAGCAATAGACAACCCCACCACACAGAGGCACACAACACCATCACCCATACAACATCCACGCACAAAACACCCCACACCACCACACATCACCACACTCATCAACACATATACCACCCCACACATCACCTACACCACCCTATGTCACGCCAAAGACACCCCAGGTTTTCCGAGGAGGAGCTTAGGGTCATGGTGGAGGAAATCCTACGGGTAGAGCCACAGCTATTTGGAGGACAGGTGCAGCACACCTCCATAGCCAGGAAGATGGAGCTATGGCGAAGAATAGTCGACAGGGTCAACGCTGTGGGACAGCACCCAAGAAATCGGGAGGACATCAGGAAGAGGTGGAACGACCTACGGGGGAAGGTGCGTTCAGTGGTCTCCAGGCACAACATCGTGATTCAGCGGACTGGCGGCGGACCCCCACCTCCTCCCCCACAACTAAAAACATCGAGGAGCAGGTCTTGACCATCATGCATCCAGAGTGCCTCGGAGGAGTCGGTGGAGGAATGGGCACTGGTAAGTCAAATCTTAACTATCAGATCCTCCACCCTACCTGCATGCTATCACACCCCCACCCTCACACCCTCCACTATCACTCCAACTCCTCACTAATGTACTAATAACACAAACCACACATCCCAACACCAAGCCCTGCATGACACAACTAAGCATGGACACCCAGCACTAAAGCATGCTCACTGCACATACCCATAACAACCCCCCAACCATCATCATACAAGCCCGAACACAGGAATGCTTGCACTGGGGTACACGCACACCCACCCATTGCACACCATGACACACACACATGCAATAATCATGCTCTTATACCCCTGCAGGACCACTACGTAACGTCACCACACAGGAGGGTCCAGACATCTCCACCCCACCCACAGAAGAGGCCCACAGTGACGACAGCAGATCTGGCCAACTGGATCCAGATGACCAGCCCGGACCATCGTGGGCCTCGGGACAGTCGGTTCCCCTTGCACAGACAGAGCCCTAAACTGACCTTCCACCCTCTGGACATTCCTCCACCATCACCCATCACCATTTTGCCACCCCCTCCAATAATTAGCACTTCAATAAACACCCTTGAACCACAAAACAATCTGGAGTCAGTCTGTGATTTTGAAAATGTGTATTAGCAATGACAGTGACAAAATGCGTTTTCAAATGTAATGCCAACATACCTATGTCACACATCACAAGTCCATGAAGGATGCAAGCAGATGACACACGTTGGTAACCACACCTGTGAAACTGTAATGGAAATGTACAACTCAGTTACCATATACTGGTTGAAATCGACAGACAGGATAGAGGTAGAAGTGTGAAAGTGAATGTAATAGTAAAAAAAGTGTTCTCACCTGTGTGTCACTGGAAATATTGCTGTATGACTGACTCCCTGTTGTCTATGTCTTCTTTCTCAGCTTCCTCCTCATCACTGTCCACAGGCTTCACAGGCTCCACAGCTGCCACAACACCATCATCTGGACCATCCTCCTGCAGAAAAGGCACCTGGTGTCGCAAAGCAAGATTGTGAAGAATCAAGCAGGCGATGATGATCTGGCACACCTTCCTTGGTGAGTAGAATAGGGAACCACCTGTCATATGGAGGCACCTGAGCCTGGCCTTCAGGAGGCCGAAGGTGTGTTCGATCACCCTCCTAGTCCGCCCATGGGCCTCATTGTAGGGTTCCTCTGCCCTGGTCCTGGGATTCCTCACTGGGGCCAATAGCCATGACAGGTTGGGGTAACCAGAGTCCCCTAATAGCCACACACGGTGCCTCTGGAGTTGACCCATCACATACGGGATGCTGCTATTCCGCAGGATGTAGGCGTCATGCACTGAGCCAGGGAACATAGCATTTACCTGGGAGATGTACTGGTCTGCCAAACATATCATCTGTACATTCATGGAATGATAACTCTTCCGGTTCCTGTACACCTGTTCACTCCTGCGTGGGGGGACCAGAGCTACATGGGTGCCATCAATAGCACCTATGATGTTGGGGATGTGTCCCAGGGCATAGAAGTCACCTTTCACTGTAGCCAAATCCTCCACCTGAGGGAAAACGATGTAGCTCCTTACGTGTTTCAGCAGGGCAGACAACACTCTGGACAACACGTTGGAAAACATGGGCTGGAACATCCCTGATGCCATGGCCACAGTTGTTTGAAATGAGCCACTTGCAAGGAAATGGAGCACTGATAGCACCTGCACTTCAGGGGTCATTCCTGTGGGATGGCGGATTGGTGAGATCAGGTCTGGCTCCAACTGGGTACACAGTTCCTGGATTGTGGCACGGTCAAACCTGTAGGTGATGATCAAATGTCGCTCCTCCATTGTTAACAGGTCCACCAGTGGTCGGTACACCGGAGGATTCTGCCATCTCCTCAAATGTCCCAGCTGACGGTGCCTAAGAAGAACAACAGCGACCACAGAGTCAACAAATTGCCAGGTATGTACCCACAGCTACACAGAACACGACACCAAATACAAAACTCTTCCTGTATGTGTGTTGAGTGTAGACCTAGCTTTGTGTGACGCAGTAGTAAATGAAGCCATGTGGGTCCCTGAAATGGCGGCTGCCTGACCTCTAAAGCTGGACAATGGGATGTGAGGTATCTGCGCTGGCGTTGTACACCGTCGGGGTAGGCGGTCGTAGACCGCTTCGCAATGCTGCATTGGTTAACATTGGACTCTATGGGTCCCAGGAGCCAATGATGAAGTGCGCTGGCGGTGATGATACGCACCGCCGCGGACGTCACCTCCGTGGACGTCACCGCCATTTTCTATCTGTTCAATCACTCGATACCTGATCTTCGACAGGAGAGGACCTACACTGCAACTGCTGCTGTGACCTCGGTCTGGAAGAGACAATGGCTGCTGCGTCTGGGGAAAGGGCCCCTGCCTTCACTGCTCAGGAGTTGGAGAAGCTAGTCGACGGGGTCCTCCCCCAGTACACGCTACTCTACGGTCCTCCAGACCAACAGGTAAGTACACAGGGAGCACGTTGTATGGGCTATGCTGGGTGGAGAGGGCTGGATGTCAGTAGGAAGGGGGCAGATTTCAGCGACCATGAAGGACTGTGAATGCATGTGCCACATGGCAGAGGTTGGGATGGGGGCCACTCACTTCGACTGTGCAGTTGGTAATGACTTCTCTTCTTCCCCTGTACATGTCATGTAGGTCAGCGCCCACCAGAAGAAGGACATTTGGCGTGTCATCGCCAAGGACGTCCGGTCCCTGGGGGTCCACCAGAGACGGGGCACCCACTGCCGTAAAAGATGGGAGGACATTCGCCGCTGGAGCAAGAAGACGGCGGAGGCTCACCTGGGGATGGCCTCCCAACGTGGGAGGGGTGCCCGTCGCACCATGACCCCCTGATGATCCGAATCCTGGCGGAGGCGTACCCGGAGTTGGATGGGCGCTTGAGGGCATCACAGCAGACACAAGGGGGTGGGTACACTCCCATTCTGCGGACTTTGCACGCATTGGAGGGGTCTGGGTGGGGGAGGCGGGCTGTGGGTTTCCCTAGGCCAGGGCGAGTTACGTGGGCTAGGCACCTCCGGAATGCAGGCCATGTGGCACTCCACCCCACCTCTGTAGAGTGCCAAGTACAGGTAGACATGTCCCTGTGTCATCTATGTGTGCAGATGTCCACCATAGCCATGTAGGCCAGATCCCAGGAATTGCATCTGTAGAGTCCAAGAGCACGGCGAAGTGCAGGGGGCTGCTGTGTTTGTATTGTACGCCAACGATAGTGGTAAGCCATGCACTCAACCTGTCTTTCATCTGTCGTCCCCCCCCCCTTTTTGTGCTCTCCCTGTTCTTTTGTGCATCAGCATCATCAGGCGGAGGTACAGTGGCACCAGAGCACGAGGGAGCTGCATCCCACATGGCCACGGAGGGCCACACCATAGACTCTGAATACACCAGTGGGACGGAGGGCGAGGGGAGCTTCACGTCGGTCACCGGATCACCAAACAGCGACACAGACTCGTCCACCGATGGGAGCTCCCTTGTGGTGGCGGCACCATCTGTGCCCCCCACTTCTACAGGTACAGCCGCCACCCCCCCTACCAGCACCGCCCTCCCAGCAGCCCCTCAGCCTTCGCTCCGTGCCCGCTCACCCAAGAGGGTGGGCATCACCTTCGCCCCAGGCACCTCAGCCCCTGCCCCTGTCACCCCTGCTGCCCTCAGAAAGGAGGCCATTGACCTCCTCAGGTCACTCACTATTGGGCAGTCTACCATTGTGAATGCCATCCAGGGTGTAGAAAGGGAGTTGTAACACGGTAATGCATTCCTGGAGGGCATTCATTCTGGTCAGGCTGCCCTTCATCGAACCCTGCAATTTCTGGCCTCAGCACTGATGGCAGCCATTGTCCCTGTGTCTAGCCTCCCCCCTCCAACTTCCTCCACCCAGACCCAGTCCCCTGTACCCCAGCCTATCCCAAGCACACCATCAGACAAGCATGCACACACCTCAACACACAAAAGTAGCTCAGGCAAACATAAGCATCACACAACCCACAGGCACTCACACAAGCATCACCCACATACAGACACAGAAACATCCACTGCCTCCACTGCGTCCCCCTCCTCGTCGTCTCCCTCCTCCCTCCCAGTGTTGTCTACACTCTCACCTGCATGCACTACATCTACAGGCACTAGGACTCGCACCAGAACACCCAGCACCACACCCTGCTCACCTGCACTCACCACCCCCACTACCATTTACACGTCCCCTGTGTCCACTCCCAGTGTGTCTGTGACACCCCCTCTTAAAGTACACAAACGCGGGTACCCACACACCCAACGTCCATCCACCTCACGACAGCCTCCAGTACCTGCACCTGCACCCAAATCACCTAAAGTTACACCTCCTACAACCACCTCCTCTTCCTCCACTCCCAGACCCCCTCCAGCTACCCATCCCAGTGTTCGTTAGAAACTCTTCCTCAGCAACGTTGACCTTTTTCCCACCACCCCCACCTCTCCAATTCATAGGTCCCGTAGTAGCACCTCAGCCAAAAAACGTCCGGTACTAGTGGTGCGTGTTAAAGGTGTGTGGAGTGCACCGGCCACCATGGCAGCCAGTGTGACACGGAGCCAAAGCACTGCCAGTCCACCCCCTGTAAAGCACCTTAAGTTGGAAAGTGGCCGACGGGAGAGGGTGAAGACTCCTGCTGGCAAAACAGCTCACAAGGGTCCCGGGGGACTGCCGAGTCAGCTGTGACTCCTCCCAAGGTGGTGAAGGGGCAGAAGAAGTCTCCAAAGTCTGGTAAGAGCAGCACGGCGGAGAAGGGTGCCATCCTCCCCGCCGGCCGGGATGCCACCGCCAGCTCTGTCGTCACTGGTCAGGAGACCACCGCCAGAGTCAGTGCCCTGGAGGGCACCACTATCGTCACTGGTCAGGAGACCACCGCCAGAGTCAGTGCCCTGGAGGGCATCAGAGTCAGTGCCCTGGAGGGCACAAGTATCGTCACTGGTCAGGAGACCACCGCCAGAGTCAGTGCCCTGGAGGGCAGCAGTATTGTCACTGGTCAGGAGACAACCGCCAGAGTCAGTGCCCTGGAGGGCACCAGTATCATCACTGGTCAGGAGACCACCGCCAGGGTCAGTGACCTGGAGGGCTCCGGCAGCCACAGCCCCACTGGGCACTGAGGGACCGTAATGCCACACACTGCTGCACATGTCAGAGACAGCAAAGGCAAGCACCACTGAACAGGGCAAAGACAGCCATGGTGAAGACCGCTGAACAGGGCAAAGCACCGCTGAACAGGACAAAGACCGCCATGGCAAAGCACCGCTGCACAGGTCAGAGACAGCAAAGGCAAGCACCGCTGAACAGGACAAAGACCGCCATGGCAAAGCACCGCTGCACAGGTCAGAGACAGCAAAGGCAAGCACCGCTGAACAGGGCAAAGACCGCCATGGTGAAGACCGCTGAACAGGTCAGAGACAGCAAAGGCAAGCACCGCTGAACAGGGCAAAGACCGCCATGGTGAAGACCGCTGAACAGGGCAAAGCACCGCTGAACAGGGCAAAGACCGCCATGGTGAAGACCACTGAACAGGGCAAAGACCGCCAAATCAAGCATCGTTAGCCCATGTGCAGCTGGGACAGTGACGGAACTGGGACCGTCACGGGGAGCGTGATGCACTCTGGGCACCAGTCCCCCTCCAGAACCAGTGGAGACCTGCATCCACTTGAGAGACTGTGGCTTTGCACTCCCCAGGATGCAGCAGTGGGTAACCCACCCACTGTAGAGACTTGAGAGACTGTGGCTTTGCACTCCCCAGGATGCAGCAGTGGGCATCCCACCCACTGTAGAGACTTGAGAGACTGTGGCTCTGCACTCCCCAGGATGGTACAGTGGGCAAACCACCCACTGGAGTGACTTGAGAGACTGTGGCTTTGCACTCCCCAGGATACAGCAGTGGGCAAACCACCCACTTGTTAGACTTGAGAGACTGTGGCTTTGCACTCCCCAGGATAAAGCAGTGGGCAAACCACCCACTTGTTATACTTGAGAGACTGTGGCTTTGCACTCCCCAGGATGCAGCAGTGGGCAAACCACCCACTGGAGAGACTTGAGAGACTGTGGATTTGCACTCCCCAGGATAAAGCAGTGGGCAAACCACCCACTGGAGAGACTTGAGAGACTGTGGCTTTGCACTCCCCAGGATGCAGCAGTGGGCAAACCACCCACTGGAGAGACTTGAGAGACTGTGGCTTTGCACTCCCCAGGATTGAACAGTGGGCAAACCACCCACTGGAGAGACTTGAGAGACTGTGGCTTTGCACTCCCCAGGATTGAACAGTGGGCAAATCACCCACTGGAGAGACTTGAGAGACTGTGGCTTTGCACTCTCCAGGATTGATTAGTGGGCAAACCACCCACTGGAGAGACTTGAGAGACTGTGGCTTTGCACTCCCCAGGATTGAACAGTGGGCAAACCACCCACTGGAGAGACTTGAGAGACTGTGGCTTTGCACTGCCCAGGATACATCAATGGGCATGGAGCCCGTCGTGGATCTGGCATGGTGCTGTAATCCGGCTGAGGTGCCTGTTGTATTTCTATCTGATGCCCCTGCAGTGTTCTCTCCGTTTGTGGACAGGTATCTAGTGTGGGCCTCACCCATGCATTTTGGGCCTAGTGGTCCACAGACATTGATATGTGCATACCTGCAGTACTACTCGTGATGTATGATTTTCAAATGTTTATATATATGTGTATATATTTGGTTACTGTATTTTGATACATTACAATGTTTGAACTGATTTCCTTTTGTCTTTGCATTCTTCCGGGGGGGTTGTGGGTTGTTACTGTGCTGTTTGGAAACGCATCGGTGTGTGTGTTGTAGTGGGTGAGGGTCAAGTTGGGGTTGGGGGTGTTGCGTATGTGTCCCCCTGACTTTTGCCTCCCCCCTCCCCCCTCCCCTATGTAGTAGGTGCAGTATTCACCGCTGTCTTCGGTGCCTACGTTGCTGGTGATCGTAGAGGAGCAGGAAGACAAGCGCAGGGAGTATTTGTAGTTCGGGCTCCATGGTTGCCTTCTTCCTCGTGGAGTGTGTTAAGGTGAGCGTTTTCCCATTGCAAAAGCTGTTTCCGCCGTGTTTTTATCCACGGTGAATCCGCTCTGGAAAAGGTGGCGGATTGGCGGGTTGTGATACTGTGGGCGGTACATTGTCTTCCGCCTGTCTGTTGGCGGTGACCGCCGCGCTGCTTGTCTGTACCGCCGTGGCGGTCGGAGTGTTAAAGTGGCTGTCTATGTTGGCGGTTTCCGCCACAGTCATAATTCCTTTTTTTTGTCCGCCGGCCTGTTTGCGGTATTACCGCAGCTTTAACACCGTCCGCCAGGGTTGTAATGACCCCCTTAGAGCTTAACATGCTGTGCTCGAAATATAACTTAGAGAGAACTTAATCTAGCGGAACTATGATAGCCTTATTCTTGTGCTTCACTCTCATCGTTACTATTTTAATCCTACTGTGTTGTGTAGTTCTGGTTATTGCAGCTCACGCTGTGCTATCTAAAATGCAGTTGTTTTATTAAACCAATCTTTAAAACTTAAACTGCCTTTGTCATTTCTATATGATACCGTACTGTGTATGAGAGAACCGGTTGTGACCTGAGTGACCACGACTTCCCTGGGAAGTGCTAAGATGTCATGCGCTCAGCTGCCCAATTGTCTCTTCCCTTTGAAAGAGATGAGGCACTGCTAGTTAGCCAGAGCAAAACCCAGATTTAGAGTGACAAGGGTCCTTCACCGTGGGTCAGACTTAGTCCCCCACACAGTGAACAATCTTGCCGCTCAAATTCCAGTAGTCTCATTAGGATAATGAGAGCCTACGCGACAGTGCTATGATTCTTATTTTTTTGTGTCAATCTAATAAATACACCTGAGAGTGGTTCTCAAAACCAAAGATAGTCTCTGATCAGTTTGTTTTTTGGTCTCTTGCCTGTGTGTCGTCCCTGATTGAAAGGTCCCCTCCTATTGGCTTTTAAATTAATTATGGCCAGTAATTGCGATGGAGATCCCAATGGAAACCAGTATCCCGCACACAAATATTTCCACATTCAGTTACTGGCTGAGTGTCTTTCTGCTCTCATAATTGATGGAGCATTTGGTTGCTAGTCAGCAAATTGATCTAAAACCCACAATAATTTAAGTGGGAAAAAGAAACAGCTTCCAGTGCATGTATGTCTAGAAAGACAAGTAGACTTAGGGGGTCATTCCGAACTTGGCGGGCGGCTACCGCCGCCCGCCAGGCGGAAACCACCATGCGGCCGCACTCATGCGGCCCTCATTCCAACATTCCCGCTGGGCCGGCGGGAATGAGGCCGCAACACAGAAGCCGGCTCCGAATGGAGCCGGCGGTGTTGCGGACGTGCGACGGGTGCAGTTGCACCCGTCGCGCTTTTCACTGTCTGCTAGGCAGACAGTGAAAAGCTGGCCGGGGCCCTGTTAGGGGGCCCCTGCACTGCCCATGCCAGTGGCATGGGCAGTGCAGGGGCCCCCAGGGGCCCCAAGACACCCCTTACCGCCAGCCTCTTCCTGGCGGTGAAAACCACCAGAAACAGGCTGGCGGTAAGGGGGTCATAATCCCCAGGGCAGCGCTGCCCTGGCGGATTATCCCAGCCAGGGCAGAAATGGCGGTAAACCGCCGGCCCCGGCGGTCCGACCGCGGCTCTACCGCCGCGGTCGGAATGGAGAAGGAAGCACCGCCAGCCTGTTGGCGGTGCTTCCGTCATTCTTGCCCTGGCGGTCTCGGACCCCCAGGGTCAGAATGACCCCCTTAATCATTTCGCTGCTAGCCCCCTGTCCACCAAAAGCTAGCCCCTTTTTCGGTTATTTAGCGTAGTTCACGCTTAGGCCTCCATTCCTTTTTGTCCATATAAGCTATCCATGCCAAATTGATGTCCTTTTTTCCATCCTGTGACTCTAAAGGCACACATCATCCTGGGATTCTAAAGGCACCCAGGGTTTGTGGATTTCTCTGGAAAGGACTGAGAAAATAGACAAAATAATGCCAACTTTTTTTTGGGGGGGAAAACAAACAATAAAGAAAGTGTTGTAGAAGAAAGTGTCTTTTTTTTCCTTTCTTTTTTTTTGTTGCTTTTTTTCAACGAAAGGTTTGTGGTTCTAAAAATCAACATATTCCAAGCTTTCAGGAACAGGAAAACCTGATTCAGGAATCTACATTTTTTTAACACTGTTTTGTCATTTTACTGGGAGAAAGCCCATTTTTCCTATTTTATGAGCTTCCAACTGCCTTCCAGTTTGTGGTTGAAATGTGAATGAAACCCATAATGGGTCCCAGAAATCTATATATTTCTGAAAACTAGATAACATTCTGAATTCAGCAAGGGGTCATCCGTGTAGATCCTTCAAGGTTTTCCCAAAGAAATTAAGGGCCTGATTTAGAACATGGCAGACAGGTTACTCCGTCACAACAGGCATGGTTATCCCGTCCGCTGAAATCTGAATCCTATGGATCATAATGGGATCCAGATTTCGGCAGAAGGGATATCCGTCACCCATCTGCATGTTCTAAATCAGGCTCTACGTTTTTAAATGAGAATATGTTGAAAATTAGTAGGAAAAATTTCCGACAACGTTTTCATTTGTAACTTTGCATAAGGATGGCTGATTTACAAAAGCAAAATACAATTTTATCTGCTAGTCCCTTGTGGCTGCTTGGACATATAGGGTTTGCTGGTTTTCCAAGAGCTTGAGGTACCCAGAGCCAATAACTGAGCTGTACCTTGAAATTATTTTTTATTGTGTTCCTGCTATAGTTCATTCATATGGTAAAATATAAAATAGGGAAAATAGGCATCAAGGAAGTTTAGAAGCAGTGATTATTTGCACATCTCTGAATTTGTGGGCAACCATACTAGTATGTGAATTAGAGGGCATTTCATAAAATCTCTTCTTTCTCTCACACTGTCTTACATTTGGTAGGCACAGATGCAGAGAAATACAGTTGGTAATAACACTTGTTCTACTATTTTGTGCTCCCCTACGTTTCCCAAAATAAATGGTGCCACATTTGTGTGGGTAGGCCTAGTGCTGTGATAAGAAAGGGCCCAAAAGGCAACATGGACACATCACATTATTCCACTGAAAACGGGCCTTTTTTCAATCTGCTTAGCTGTGGATTTTGGGTCCTAGCTCAGTCAGCACCTAGCGAAACCTAGTAAACCTGCATATTTTTGAAAACTATACACCAGTATGAGTGATTTGTATGGCTCTCACCTGGGTCTGTTGCCCAGATTCTCTGTCAAACCTAAGACTTTGACTAAAAAAATTCTTTTTCCACGCATTTCTGTGATGAAAAGTGCTGGAATCTGCACATAGCCACAAACGTCCTTCCCCCTAGCATTCCCTAGGTTTTCTGATAAAACATAGTGCCTCACTTGTGTGGTTAGGCCTCGTGCCAGCAACAGAAAACTGACCCTATTTTTGCAATGTGCCTAACTGTGGATTTTGGGCCCGAGCTCAGCTGGCACCTAGAAAAACCTGGAAAACTGTACATTTTTTAAAACTTTACATAGAGGAATCCAGGATGGTGTGACTTGCGTGGCTCTCATCAGGTTATCTTAACCAGAATTTCTTGCAAACATCAAACTTTGATAAAAAAATTACAGTTTCCTCACATTTCTGTGATGGAAAGTTCTGGAATCTGTGGGGAGCCACAATCATCCTTCCACCCAGCATTTCCCTCAGTCTTCTGATGAAAATGGTATCTCAGTTGTGAGGCTGGATCTAGTACCCATGACAGAACAGATCAAAACACTGTGAATGATGGTCCCTTTGTGAGGACTCCCATTGGTGTTAGTTGTATCCATTCCTGGCACGTGGGGCAGCAACTGTATTGGGACAAATGGAGAAACATTGAGAGGTTAGACTTTTGTGGATTTCTTCTGAATCTGGAAGAATATGGCAGAAATGAAAGGAAAATGTGTGATTGTAGTCATATTTTGAGGTTTGCAGGGTATTGTGTGTAAGAAAGCTTTATGGGATCCATGAGAGGCACACCACCCTGTGCTACCCTGTGCGTCTAGTTGTCAGAAATGCCTGGGTTTGGTAGGCTTTCCTGGGTAGTGCGAGCCCAGGCCCAATAACTTTGCAGCTACCTCTATTGTTGATTTTGCTACATAAAGCGACCAACCGCTTTACAGGCCATTCACATGCCTTTCATGCATGACAGACACAAAACTGTTCACACCGGCCGCCGTAAACCCAGCAGAACACACAACCACATCAACAAACAGCACCATTCAAGGACCCATCACTTTCATACAGCCACACGACTGACACATGAATCACACCGGCTGGCAGCTGATGGAGTATGCAGACTGGTGTTTGGCTTGCAAAGTGTTAGAAATGAGGTTTCTGTTTGGTAGGGTATGCATCTAAGCCAGGCAGAACATACCCACTCCGAGGGAGTTACACACTCAAGACTACCCATGCTCACCCCCTTGGTAGCTTTGCACTAGAAGTCAGGCCTATCCCAGAGGCAATGTGGTGAGCGTTTGCACAACACACACAACACACGTGATGCACCATCCCCACCACAAAGGAAACACAACACTGAGTTGTATAAAAATAAACTGTATTGTACACAACACCATTAGACCAAAAACAACATGTCAGTAATACCCTGCTATCCAAGCAGTTGTCAGAACAATACACGCACTGTTACTTTGCAGAAACCAGTAGTAGTCACATATAACACAGAGGTTACTCATTATTCTGCAACATAAGTAGTAGTTCAGGAAAAACATTACTATAATAATGCCCATGCCACTAGATCCTCATAAATACCTGAGGAACATTAAGAAATACATGGCAAGTCATAAAAACATTTTAGCATAACATTCTCAAAATGTCCATAAAAGGAACATCAGAAAAATATATGGCAAGTCATGAGCAGAAACACATCAGCCTAAATGCCCCTAATGAACACGTTGTCATTAAATGTACCTGTCTTTATGATGAAGGCACCTCGAGTGCCACAAAGGAAAGGGGACTCACAGCTCTCCTCAGTGCTAAAATGGTGTCTGTTTGATGATTGGGGAAAGAGGGGCCCACACTGGGGTGCCTACACTCCCTGTGGCCCCCCCAGGGCCATGACTGGCCCTCCTGAGGGGAGAAGAGCAACAGCAGACAGGGGCCCAGTGGTGCAGAGGGGCCTCCAATGAGGCTTCCGCCCCGCCCATGACCTCTGCACACTGATGGGGTCCCGATGGGGCGGTAAGCCTCTGATGAGGCCTCCTCCCTGCCCGTCCTGCACTGAGCTCCCTGGGGCCTTGGTGGAGTGGGGGGCATCCAATGAGGCCTCAGTCCCACCCGTCCTGCACTCGCTGGCTTGCCCACACCTGATCTGGTGTGCAAGCCTTCCTGCTGCTCTCCCGTGCTGTAGCGAACACTCTGGGACCAAAGGAAGGGTCCGCTGGTGCCCCAGGGGCGCTTCTTGCAGCGCTCTTCACCCTGGGGGCACCGTTAGGAGCGTGCTCGCTCCAGTCTTTACTTTGTGGTGCCCCGGGGGCACAGGATACGGCATGCTTTTGACACGCTCTGATTTTTAACCACCCAGGTAGCAGCTGTGATTTCTGCACGCCGAAAAGCACTTCTCCAGGCGCTTCTTGCTACTTGGGCGCTTCAGCCACCACAAGGAAAGGTGCCCTAAATACACCAGGGGGCTGAAATATGGTGCTCCTCAGGCACAGCTAAAAAATTGAATTTCAAAAGGTTGCATAGGGTAGTGGCCACAGCACCCAGCCTCTGGGGACACCAAGGTGGAGCACAAGGCAGTAGGGCCCAGCAACAGGCCATCATAAAGTGGTTGCAGACAGTGGCGGTTCCTCCTAGTGACCCAGTAAGTCACACGTCAGCACAGCAGCAGCAGTCCAAGGCAGTTCCTGGTGAGTCCTTCCAGCAGCATTCTGTGTCCATATCCTTAAGTCTCTTCAGTGTCTCAAAGTGTCTCATTTTCATGGGGAAAAGCCTCTGTACTTATACTCAGTTTTGAACATGGTTTAACAAAGAGGGGGAGAGGAGGTTCCTACCAGTTGCATATGGTTTCAGGAGTGTCCCCTCTCTCCTCCAGCACAGGTTCCATACATCAGTTGGGGGTAAACAAGCCCTCTGTGTGAGGCCAGGGCACAGCCTTTACAAATGCAAGTGTGCCCTGCCTCCCCTTCTCTCAGTCCAGGAAGACTATTCAATATGTAGATGCACCTCTGTGAAACCTCCACCCTCCCTGTGTACAGGCTGTCTGAAAAGTATGCACAAAGCCTAACTGTCCCTTTGCCCAGATGTGGAATGGAGTCAAGCTGCAAAACACCAGAGTCATAAGCACAGAGAAATGCTCACTTTCTAGAAGGGGTATTTCTATAATGGTAATAAAAAATCCATCTATACCAGTAAGCAGCATTTCTCACTACCATTACAACCATAGCAAACATGCCTATGCTACCCCTCATAAATCAGACAATACCCCCTAGTCATACGGCAAGTTATTTCCAATGCAACCCTATGAGCAAGGCAGCTTTCACAGCAATGATAAACCAAATAGGCTGTTTGTCACTACTAAGACAGGCCACACAACCAGACACATGTCCTGCCTTCTACATACATAGACCCTGGCCACAGGGCTTGCTAAGGTCTACCTTAGGGGTGACTTACATGTAGTAAAAGGGGAGTTCTAACCTGGCAAGTACATTTAGATGCCAGGTCCCTGTGGCAGTAAACTGTGCACGCTGGCCCTGTGCAAGCAGGCATGAGGCAGGTTTGAAAGGCTACTTGAGTGGGTAGGGCAAGCAGTGTTGCAGGCCCACTACTAGCATTTAATTTACAGGTCCTGGGTATAGGGATACCACTGTACAAGGGACTTACAGGTAAATTAACTATGCCAATTAGATGTAAGCCAATCATACCAACTTTAGAAGGGAGAGCACCTGCACTTTAGCACTGATCAGCAGTGATAAAGAGCTCAGAGTCCTAGAGCCAACAGCAAGAGGTCAGAATAAATAGGAGGAAGGAGGCAAAACGTCTGGGGATGAACCCGCAAAAAGGGCCTGGTCCAACACAAAGGGGGTTATTCTAACTTTGGAGGAGGTGTTAATCCGTCCCAAAAGTGACGGAAAAGTGACGGATTTACCACCAGCCGTATTACGAGTCCATTATATCCTATGGAACTCGTAATACGGCTGGTGGTATATCCATCACTTTACCGTCACTTTTGGGACGGATTAACACTCCTCCAAAGTTAGAATAACCCCCAAAGTGTGTGTAGTGACCAGCAGCAAGTCAGTACACACACACTACCAGCCAAATACTGGTCAGTACACACGCATTGCAGTTTTTTTTTGTTTGTGGGAGGAATGTTATCAGGAAAGTGGATCATCCAATCTAGCCACATTCTCCATCACTCTAAATCCAGGAACACTTGCCTGCTCTACTACAACAAAACTGCCTATCACAGAATGCTGAAATTTAACAAAACTCATCTTTGAATCTGGAGAACAATTCTTGAAGACAACAAAAGCATTGAAGGCTGCTAAAAGAAACAAACGGATGGCCAACTTTTTATACCAAATGTATGACTTATGAACAGCAGTGTAAGGCTTCAACCTTTGATCTACTCTATCTACACCACCCTTGTGCTTAATTTAGTCTAAAATGCTGAAAGGGGTTGCATACTTCAGCAACCTGAACCCAAACAGTCACAGATGAAGTTCTTTAATCATGAATGGTTGTCAGCAGGTGGACATCTCTCCTGTCTGAAAATATCACAGGTAGAAGTTCATACTATGCAAGGCACTGCAATGTCCCAGCTGACTTTTTTTTAAATACAAGCTCTTTAGGGTAATCTTTACGGTTAGGGCAGATTGTGCCACAAGCAACAGTGTCCACTTTTAACAATTCCTTGAACAATTGCACACCAATATAGAAGTTACCTATATAAATGGTGACCTTTGTTAAAAAGTCCTCCATCAAACTCTGATACCAATTTCTGTGTGACCCCAAAAGTAGACGGATAACCAGGGGATTCAATAGAATAATTCCTATCAGTGTACATCCTGAAATTACAGACATATGCAGTACTATTCTCAGACAGCATACACATCTTAATTCTATAACATGCCCTCTTGCTAGGAGTCTGTTGCCTAAAAACTAAACTACCCACAGCTATTTATTTTCCTGGAAAATGATCTCTGAAAAGTATTCTACAAAATAATCAATGACAGGCTGAATTGTAAAGAGACGGAAACAATAACGGTGATCCCATGGCAATGCTGAAGCATCATCAACAAAATGTAACATCTCAAGCAGAAGCAAATACTGATCATTACTCATTTTTGCAGGAAATATAGCCATTTCCTTAAAGGGACTAGTAGACCAATATGAAGACAGCAACGCCTTCCTTATCAAGCCTATCAAAAAAGTTAAACCCAAGAACTTTTTCAGCTCATCCAGATTTGTGGGAGTCCACCATCTAGCTCTAGAGTGGGGCTTAACTCTGGCACTGTTGTCCCTCAAATACTGTTCAGCACACAAATTAGTCTGCTCAACAATCTCATCCACAAATAAACCATCCAATAACACCTGAAAGAAATTTCCAGGCAAATAGTCTTCAGTATTGACTTTACACCCTGCAACACCACTAAAAACAGACAACACAGGCTGCACCATGTTTAGGGCAACCCAGACTTCAGCACTTGCAATGGGAATCCTTTTAGCCCCAGGCTGCAATCCAGATTCCACTTGCTTCACTATCGGTATACCTCTCTAAAAGCGGCACTTCTTCTGCATGGAGAGTGGCTTCATCATCAGATGGTTCCTCTCAAACAGAAAATTCACTGCCAGAATCTTGGACTTCCTCCTCGACCTCAGACACAGAGTCAGTCTCAGACCCATGATCAGAGGAAGATTTGAAAAACAAACCAGCAACTTGGTGAGCAGTAATCATGCGGTTAGCCATAATCCTCACTAAGAAAAGTAACACAACAAATAAGTCAACAATAACTAACACTGTGTAAAATAATAAACAAACTGTGGCTTTATCAAACAGAAAGTGAAACTACTGGCATATAGTAATCTGGAAGGAAATGTCAATCAATACAAAGAACACAAAGACTTATATACTCAAAAAAGATACCACTCACTTGCCAGAGTCAACAAAACTGAGGATCAACTGCACCTACTCTGCACAGACACAGCAAGCACCAAAGAAGTCCTACCGGAAAGGAAAATAAATGACACATACCACTAGGCAGTTAAGAACGTAAACAAATCAATACATTACTATGAAAGACTATCACACAAAAAGCTAAAGATTCAAACATTAGCACAGAAGTCAAAAAAATGATACAAACTGGACAAGGATACACATTAGATGAAAATATTACAGTATGAGTTGCTTACCAAACACAACTCCCCAAACTACAGTTCGGCCAACCCTGCACCTGCAAAGAGGATTCACCAACAAGACAAAGAAAACGATTGGCTCTGCAATAAAAAAAGGAAAGAAAATCAAAACTTGAATAAAAAGGATAACAAAATATAATTCAAAAGACACTGACATTCCCCCGCAAGGAGGCCTTGACAAAAGCAAAAAAAGACAATACCAGATGGAAGTAAACCTTACCCCAGAAGCAGTTCCCCCACCACATACATAACCTTATTCTCAGGCGACTCAAGTGTTACCACTCACCCTGAGGTCCAATCCACTCAAAATAAAAAAAACATCTGCCCTCAAGGTGGGGGCAGACGCAAAAATAATATGGCCCTAATATGGCGCAAAAATAATATGCCTAAGGGGACACTCTTTTACAAAATACCTGGTGTATACTGGACTTCCATCACACCCAAGAGGGCAGATTGGCCTAAAAACACTCAAAGGGGAGAGTAGAACAAAAAACATATGGCTCCCAAGGGGAGCGAACCTTGCCTACGGGGTTGGTACCCTTCAAAATGTAATTTCCTGGTGTCTAGTTGGCTTCAACCCTCCCCAGAGGGCAGATCAGCCTACAAATGGCCGATCTGCCCTCCGGGACTGGAAAACAACAGAAAAGGCCCCAGTAAGGGAAGCAATCCTTGCCCAAAGGTTCGCTCTCCGTAATAGTTACAAAAATAAAAACTCTGGCATCTAGCGTTTTTTGACCCCCCCCCGGCCCTACGGTGAGCAGTTAAGCCAGAAAATAAAACCCAAACTACCCCTTTGGGGGGACTAAAATATTGATAACTAATAATTCCCCATAGGGAGCAACCCTTGCCCAAGGAGGCGCTCCTGTAACACAAAAAAAATCCCTGGTGGTCCAGTGATAGGATTCCTGCTTGCTGCCCGCTATTGTCTTTTCTTTCCCCCCTGTCTGTTTTCTAAATAACACACCCTTCAGGAGAAGGACTTACCCTCAGGAGGTTCTCTCTCCCAATGCGCTGGGAGCCAATATTTTCCAGCATGTCACCAGCAGCATTTGATTAGGTCGGCCTGCCACTGTCATCAGATCACCAAAAACAGGGTTGGGGTGGCAGCAGAGGCGCTTCGGATGTCATCCCCAATAGAGCCCTGTTGCAGGGGTCCTCTGGGGGTACTGCCAGTGCTGCCTGCATGGGTGGGTGCGTGGACGGCTTCGAGCTGTCCTCAGTACATGTCCAGTGTGATAGAGGATAGCTCCTAGCCGTCCTCCTCATGGAAGGGGTGAAAGAAATTACATTATTTTTAAAACGTGAACATCAAACCATACATCAAAAACAAGGCTTGCAGTTTTCCATTTTTACTGATTTTTGTTTCCATTTTTTTCATTTTTACTGATTTTTACAGATAAATATAGAGACAGAAACCAATGTGTTGCCTGCTTGTAGTTATCTTTAAAAGTGGACAAATATAGAAAATTGGACTTCTTATGAGTGATTCTCCGTTCTGTCTTTCACGAATTCCAAAGCAAGAGCTGAGCAGATACATAGCAGTGAGAGTTTAAAAACAGGATGATATTTCCCTAAGTACTTTCATATGTTAACATATACTTGTAGTTTAATGCTAATATTTACCTGTGGGTGAGTATTTTATTATATTTGGCTGCTTAATTTGTTAAACCATGAGAGTCATCCCATGAACGCATGCTTATCAGCTAAATAAATCTGGAAATATACAATTTTACAACTTAATTTGTTCTCAAAATACAAAACAGATATGGTAAATACCAATAGGATGGCAAAAAAAGAATTATGGAAAAATACTGGCAAAAATGTTTAAAAATAAATACTATAAATCGGAAGCCCTAATCCTAACTTTAGGCAGACGAATGAGCACGGTGTAAAATGGCAAAGAAAATGACATTGACCATACCCTTAAAGTCCATCCAAATTTCCAGAGGTGATTTTAAACAAGCAATTTGAGAACTGTGTGTTTTGATGTGTCTTTTTAACGCTATGCATTAGGACGATATACAACAGTATAGCTTTCTCAGACCCTCTGTATTTCCCATATCTTGAATGGATACCAATATTTCAAGTTTCTTCCTGAATTCGAGCACTTTAAGTATAATATTAAAGTGGAATGTTCGCTTGATGTACATTTCCAGCACACTGTAAAGGAAAGATTCATTTTCATGGGGAAAAGATTAATATTAGTTACTAGACGGGAATCTAAACACTACTGGTTCCGGAACCTTTATTAGAGATGGATGTAAGTGGCTTTCCATTTTTTTGCCATTGAATTGTACTTAAATTATTTTGTGGATGCAAATAAGAAAGACAAATCTTTTTAAACAATTCATTCCTTCTGAGCTCCACATAAAGCAGATTGTCATTTAGGGAAAAGGTAACTACTGTAGTGTCATTGTTTATGGCAAGGGAATAAGTCAGAAGTAGAAACGAAGTAGAAACCAGATCTAAAAAATGTTGATAAATAACATTTCAAACGAAACAGAAATGTTCGTGTTTTTTAAAGATAGGTGTTTCTTGCTTTAGTAATACGTGGATGAACAACAACTTTAATGTACTATAAAATGTTAACATTAAATTACTTTGAAATTCATATTTTTCAGCTTATATGTTTTCGTTCAGCTGTAGAAATGTGAAGCATTTCAGTTGCACTGTATGCTAAGATACATTAAAACAAAGAAAATACTGCCCAGTGCCAGAGTATAAAAACACAGTGTAAAAATCTCTTGGACAATAAAACAACACTGTCATTCTTATCTCACTCTGCCTATGCTGTCATGATTATATCAGCTTAAAAATGACCTCAGATATAAAACTTAGGCCCATATTTATATCCTGTTTGAGCCGGATTTGCGTAATTGTTTTTACGTAAATCCAGAGCAAATTTAACTCCATATTTATATTTTAACGCTAGACCCATCTAGCATCAAAATATTGGAATTAACGTCATTTTTTGCCTGCGGAAAACTACCTTGCGTCAATGAGATGCAAGGTAGGCATTCCCGGGCAAAAAATGACTCTAAGGCCCTTGCGGTTTATTTATCCTCCCATGCAAAAATCATGCACAGGAGGAGGAGGGCCTTAAATAATGGTGCTAAGCCTGCTTAGCACCATTATTTTACACCTGGGTATGGGCAGGCGTTAGGGGACCTGTGGGCCATTTTCCATGGTCAGAGACCATAGAAACAGCCCACAGGTGCCCTTCCCTGCACCCAGGGACACCCCACCCACACTGGGAGGACACCTAATGATGGGGGGGACCCATCCCAGGTAAGTTCTGGTAAGCTTTTTGATTTTTTTTTTTTGACGTGCCATAGGGGGGCCTAACTTGGGCCCCCCTACATGGCACTGTGCCCAATGGCCATGCCCAGGGGACATAAGTCCTGGGCATGGCAATTGGGCTTGGGGGGATAACTCCTGTCTTTACTAAGACAGGTGTCATGTCCATGGGGGAGTAATTTTTTTACTCTAACCTGACTAGCGCCATTCTTTCTCACACAACCTCCAGTTTGCCCTACGCCTCCCCTAGCCGGTTAACGTCATTTATTTTTACTCTAACCGGGCCTTAGCGCCGTCTTTCACCATTCTTTAAATATGGCGCCGGGCTGGCGTCCTGGAATGGCCCTAGCCGGTGCTATACTTTTTTGACGCAAACCTGCGCTAACGCAGGTTTGCGTCAAAAAGTATAAATCTGGGCCTTAGTCTGTTAAAAATATAGCCTTCAGGTGTATGTGTGCGGCAGTGCAATTTGCTGGCAGACTTGATCTTTTTACACAAGCATTCGCTGTACTTTTCACATAGCAGCCTTCGTCTCTCCTGGAATTTTTTTTATTAGGTATCTTTTTTCCTCAAGTTTATTGAGCTCTTCTAGGAGAATGTAAACAAAAGAACACAATTTCAACTAAAGTACTTGATACAGTACACTCTTCTAGTGCTCATGCTACATTTCTTTCTTTAAAAATGTAGTTATTTTACTTTATAAAAGCGCACTACAATTCTAATTTGTTTTATGTTAGTTTGTTTTTATGTTCTCACAAAACTCTTGATGGTGTTGCATTTGTAGCTGACGTAAAATAACTTGACTCTTCCTTCTCTAAATGATGTGATCCAGAACTGAGTCAGATAGACCATGGCTCTAGCTTTCTTTAGTGCAGCAGGTGAAATTGCACTAATGCCCAGTGGTGGAAAAGTCCCACTGCACCTCATTATGACTGTCTTTTACGACTTAACTGGGGTACAGGGAGGACCATTTTCCATTCTTGCCGAATGGCTGATAAAGCTATTGCGACACCTCTGGTTTGTCCTGAATAGGAAGATTGAGCCTGTATAATGAACAGTGTAGTGTTGGGGGCCCTAGGTGCTCATGCTACTCAAGAATGACCACACTGACACATGATTACTATCTTGGTAAATGGCCTCGGGCACGAGCTCCCGGACTCTTATATGAGCAGGGTCACATGACCCGTGAAACCTGTGATGGATAGGTGTGGGTGATTATGGAAATCAGCCCTTGAGGAGTGGCTGGTGGAAAAATTTCATTACGAAACACTAGTATTTATTTTATTTTATTTTTATTTATTTTATTTATAAGAGTTTTCTATAGCGCTAGCAAGACCGAGAGGGTAACAGAGCGCTTTACAGCAGAACAGGAAATAAACATAAGAATAAACATAAGAGACACACAAGTCAAGAGTCATTTTGTACAATGGGGGTGCAAGTGGGTTCTCAAGAATAGAAGGGTGGCAGTTCGGGGAAGGGGGGGTGGAGAGGGACAGACCCTTATTAATGAGAGGGGTGGTTTAGGAGGAATTCTTTCAGTAGTTTCTTAAAGGTCAGGTGGGAGGTGTTAGATCTGATGTGGATGGGTAAGGAGTTCCATATTCTCTGAGCGTTGTTAGAGAAGGAGCATGATCGAGTTTGTTGCTTGTTGGGTTTCGGAAGGAGGAGGAGGAGAGAGCTTGTGCTTCTCAGAGATCTAGTTTACCAGCTTTCACTAGCTTGTTAGCGAGGTATTCAGGTTTCCCAGTGTGAAGGGCTTTGTGTGTCAGGCAGGCAGTGCGGAACAGGCAGCGGGCCTCAATCGAGAGCCATTTCAGGTTCTTCAGGGCTGGGGAGATGTGGTCAAATTTATTAGTTCCTGTCACTAGTCTAGCTGCTGCATGAAGAGTGGACCTCATAGGGGCGAGTCGGGATTTGGCCATGCCAGTGAGGATAGAAATCCCATAGTCTAGTCTTGAGAGTGCCAGTGCTTGAGTGGCCTGTTTGAGGTCATCGTGGGGTATGAAGGATTTGATTTTGTGAAGAAGTTTAAGGCTGCGGAAGGCATTATTAGCGTTTGACTTAATATGGTCCCGCAATGTCAGGTTGGAGTCCAGAGAGATTCCCAGGGATTTGACCGTGGTAGATGGGGAGAGAGTACATTTGAGGGCGTCAATAGATTTTAGCCATTCTTGCAGTTGATGAAGCTGGTTAGATTTCGAGAGGAGGAGTATTTCCGTCTTGTCATGATTGAGTTTGAGGTGGTTATGTGAGAGCCAGCAAAGGGCTTCTTTAACCCCTTCGCTGCCAGGCCTTTTCCCCCTCCTGTGCCGGGCCTTTTTTTGCCTATTTGGGGCAGTTCGCGCTTAGGCCCTCATAACTTTTTGTCCACATAAGCTAACCAAGCCAAATTTGCGTCCTTTTTTTCCAACATCCTAGGGATTCTAGAGGTACCCAGACTTTGTGGGTTCCCTTGAAGGAGGCCAAGAAATTGGCCAAAATACAGTGAAAATTTCATTTTTTTCAAAACAATTGGAAAAAGTGGCTGCAGAAGAAGGCTTGTGGTTTTTCCCCTGAAAATGGCATCAACAAAGGGTTTGCGGTGCTAAACTCAGCAGCTTCCTAGCTTTGAGGAACAGGCAGACTTGAATCAGAAAACCCAATTTTTCAACACAATTTTGGCATTTTACTGGGCATACCCCATTTGTGCAATTTTTTGTGCTTTCAGCCTCCTTCCAGTCAGTGACAGGAATGGTCATGAAACCAATGCTGGATCCCAGAAACCTAAACATTTCTGAAAAGTAGACAAAATTCTGAATTCAGCAAGGGGTCATTTGTGTAGATCCTACAAGGGTTTCCTACAGAAAATAACAGCTGAAAAAGAAAAATATTGAAATTGAGGTGAAAAAACCATCAATTTTTCTCTACGTTTTACTCTGTAACTTTTCCCTGCAATGTCAGATTATCGAAAGCAATATACCGTTACGTCTGCTGGACTCCTCTGGTTGCGGGGATATATAGGGTTTGTAGGTTCATCAAGAACCCGAGGAACCCAGAGCCAATAAATGAGCTGCACCCTGCAGTGCGTTTTCATTCTATACCGGGTATACAGCAATTCATTTGCTGAAATATAAGGAGTAAAAAATTGCTATCAAGAAAACCTTTGCATTTCCAAAAAGGGCACAAGATAAGGTGTTGAGGAGCAGTGGTTATTTGCACATCTCTGAATTCCGGGGTGACCATAGTAGCACGTGAATTACAGGGAATTTCTCAAATAGATGTCTTTTTTACACACACTCCTATATTTGGAAGGAAAAAATGTAGAGAAAGACAAGGGGCAATAGTACTTGTTTTGCTAATCTATGTTCCCCCAAGTCTCCCGATAAAAATGGTACCTCACTTGTGTGGGTAGGCCTAGCACCCGGACAGGATATGCCCCAAAACACAACGTGGACACATCACAGAAAACAGAGTTGTTTTTAGCAAAGTGACTACCTGTAGATTTTGGCCTCTAGCTCAGCCGCCACCTAGGGAAACCTACCAAACCTGTGCATTTCTGAAAACTAGAGACCTAGGGGAATCCAAGGAGGGGTGACTTGCGGGGCTCGGACCAGGTTCTGTTACCCAGAATCCTTTGCAAATCTCAAAATTTGGCTAAAAAAACACATGTTCCTCACATTTCTGTGGCAGAAAGTTCTGGAATCTGAGAGGAGCCACAAATTTCCTTCCACCCAGCGTTCCCCCACGTCTCCTGATAAAAATGATACCTCACTTGTGTGGGTAGGCCTAGCGCCCGCGACAGGATATGCCCCAAAACACAACGTGGACATATCACAGAAAACAGAGCTGTTTTTAGCAAAGTGACTACATGTAGATTTTGGCCTCTAGCTCAGCCGCCACCTAGGGAAACCTACCAAACCTGTGCATTTCTGAAAACTAGAGACCTAGGGGAATCCAAGGAGGGGTGACTTGCGGGTCTCGGACCAGGTTCTGTTACCCAGAATCCTTTGCAAATCTCAAAATTTGGCTAAAAAAACACATGTTCCTCACATTTCTGTGGCAGAAAGTTCTGGAATCTGAGAGGAGCCACAAATTTCCTTCCACCCAGCGTTCCCCCACGTCTCCCGATAAAAAATGATACCTCACTTGTGTGGGTAGGCCTAGCGCCCGCGACAGGATATGCCCCAAAACACAACGTGGACATATCACAGAAAACAGAGCTGTTTTTAGCAAAGTGACTACCTGTAGATTTTGGCCTCTAGCTCAGCCGGCACCTAGGGAAACCTACCAAACCTGTGCATTTCTGAAAACTAGAGACCTAGGGGAATCCAAGGAGGGGTGACTTGTGTGGCTCGGACCAGGTTCTATTACCCAGAATCCTTTGCAAACCTCAAAATTTGGCTAAAAAAACACATGTTCCTCACATTTCTGTGGCAGAAAGTTCTGGAATCTGAGAGGAGCCACAAATTTCCTTCCACCCAGCGTTCCCCCACGTCTCCCGATCAAAATGATACCTCACTTGTGTGGGTAGGCCTAGCGCCCGCGACAGGATATGCCCCAAAACACAACGTGGACATATCACAGAAAACAGAGCTGTTTTTAGCAAAGTGACTACCTGTAGATTTTGGCCTCTAGCTCAGCCGCCACCTAGGGAAACCTACCAAACCTGTGCCTTTCTGAAAACTAGAGACCTAGGGGAATCCAAGGAGGGGTGACTTGCGGGGCTCGGACCAGGTTCTGTTACCCAGAATCCTTTGCAAACCTCAAAATTTGGCTAAATAAACACATGTTCCTCACATTTCTGTGGCAGAAAGTTCTGGAATCTGAGAGGAGCCACAAATTTCCTTCCACCCAGCTTTCCCCCATGTCTCCCGATAAAAATGATACCTCACTTGTGTGGGTAGGCCTAGCGCCCGCGACAGGATATGCCCCCAAACACAACATGGACATATCACAGAAAACAGAGCTGTTTTTAGCAAAGTGACTACCTGTAGATTTTGGCCTCTAGCTCAGCCGCCACCTAGGGAAACCTACCAAACCTGTGCATTTCTGAAAACTAGAGACCTAGGGGAATCCAAGGAGGGGTGACTTGCGGGGCTCGGACCAGGTTCTGTTACCCAGAATCCTTTGCAAATCTCAAAATTTGGCTAAAAAAACACATGTTCCTCACATTTCTGTGGCAGAAAGTTCTGGAATCTGAGAGGAGCCACAAATTTCCTTCCACCCAGCGTTCCCCCACGTCTCCCGATAAAAATGATACCTCACTTGTGTGGGTAGGCCTAGCGCCCGCGACAGGATATGCCCCAAAACACAACGTGGACATATCACAGAAAACAGAGCTGTTTTTAGCAAAGTGACTACCTGTAGATTTTGGCCTCTAGCTCAGCCGGCACCTAGGGAAACCTACCAAACCTGTGCATTTCTGAAAACTAGAGACCTAGGGGAATCCAAGGAGGGGTGACTTGTGTGGCTCGGACCAGGTTCTGTTACCCAGAATCCTTTGCAAACCTCAAAATTTGGCTAAAAAAACACATGTCCCTCACATTTCTGTGGCAGAAAGTTCTGGAATCTGAGAGGAGCTACAAATTTCCTTCCACCCAGCGTTCCCCCAAGTCTCCCGATAAAAATGATACCTCACTTGCGTGGGTAGGCCTAGCGCCGGCGACAGGAAACACCCCAAAGCGCAACATGGACACATCCTAAATTTTGGAAAAAAACAGAGGTGTTTTTTGCGAAGTGCCTACCTGTAGATTTTGGCCTCTAGCTCAGCCGGCACCTAGGGAAACCTACCAAACCTGTGCATTTCTGAAAACTAGAGACCTAGGGGAATCCAAGGAGGGGTGACTTGCGGGGCTCAGACCAGGTTCTGTTACCCAGAATCCTTTGCAAACCTCAAAATTTGGCTAAAAATACACATGTTACTCACATTTCTGTGGCAGAAAATTCTGGAATCTGAGAGGAGCCACAAATTTCCTTCTACCCAGCGTTCCCCAAGTCTCCCGATAAAAATGATACCTCACTTGTGTGGGTAGGACTAGCGCCTACGAAAGGAAAGGGCCCAAAACACAACGTGGACACATCACATTTTTTTATAAAAAGCAGTGCCTACCTGTGGATTTTGGCCTATAGCTCAGCCGACACCTGAGGAAACCTAGCAAACCAGTGCATTTTTGAAAACTAGAAACCCAGGGGAATCCAAGATGGGGTGACTTGCGGGGCTCTGACCAGGTTATGTTACCCAGAATCCTTTGCAAACATCAAAATTTGGCCCAAAAAACACTTTTTCCTCTCATTTCGGTGACAGAAAGTTCTGGAATCTGAGAGGAGCCACAAATTTCCTTCCACCCAGCGTTCCCCTAAGTCTCTCGATAAAAATGGTACATCACTTCTGTGGGTAGGCCTAGCGCCCACAAAAGGAAATGGCCCAAAACACAACGTGGACACAACATATTTTTTCACAGAAAACAGAGGTGTTTTTTGCAAGGTGCCTACCAGTGGTGTTTGGCCTGTAGCTCAGCCGACCCCAGGGGGTGGGGGCAGAAATGCCCTAAAATAAATTTGCCCCCCCAACCCCCACCCTCCCCCGCCGGGAGCGACCCTTGCCTACGGGGTCGCTCCCCCTGCGTGACATTGGCACCAAAAAACAAATCCCCGGTGCCTAGTGGTTTCTGCCCCCTTGGGGGCAGGTTGACCTAAACTCAGCCAATCTGCCCCCAAGGGGGGCAGAAATTGCCTAAATACAATTTGTCCCCCAGGGGAGCGACTTTTGCCTGATGGGTCGCTCCCCATCTCTAAAAAACAAAAACAAAGAAAAAAAAGAAAAATTCCCCTGGCGCCTAGAGGTTTCTGCCCCCCCCCCCCGGGGGCAGATCGGCCTAATAATAGGCCGATCTGCCCCCCGGGGGGGCAGAAATGGCCTAAAATAAATTTGCCCCCCCAACACCCACCCCCCCCCGGGAGCGACCCTTGCCTACGGGGTCGCTCCCCCTGCGTGACATTGGCGCCAAAAAACAAATCCCCGGTGCCTAGTGGTTTCTGCCCCCTTGGGGGCAGGTTGACCTAAACTCAGCCAATCTGCCCCCAAGGGGGGCAGAAATGGCCTAAATACAATTTGTCCCCCAGGGGAGCGACTTTTGCCTGATGGGTCGCTCCCCATCACTAAAAAAAGAAACAACAAAAAAAAAAAACACAAAAAAAAAATTGCCCTGGTGCCTAGAGTGTTCTGCCCCCTCCCCGGGGGCAGTTCGGCCTAATAATAGGCCGATCTGTCCCCCGGGGGGCAGAAATGGCCTAAAATAAATTTGCCCCCCCAACACCCACCCCCCCGGGAGCGACCCTTGCCTACGGGGTCGCTCCCCCTGCGTGACATTGGCGCCAAAAAACAAATCCCCGGTGCCTAGTGGTTTCTGCCCCCTTGGGGGCAGATTGACCTAAAATTGGCCAATTTGCCCCCAGGGGGGCAGAAATGGTCTAAATACAATTTGCCCCCCCAGGGGAGCGACCCTTGCCTGATGGGTCGCTCCCCATCTCTAAAAAAAGAAACAACAAAAAAAAAAAAACACAAAAAAAAAATTGCCCTGGTGCCTAGAGTGTTCTGCCCCCCCCCCCGGGGGCAGTTCGGCCTAATAATAGGCCGATCTGTCCCCCGGGGGGGGCAGAAATGGCCTAAAATAAATTTGCCCCCCCAACCTCCACCCCCCCCCGGGAGCGACCCTTGCCTACGGGGTCGCTCCCCCTGCGTGACATTGGCGCCAAAAAACAAATCCCCGGTGCCTAGTGGTTTCTGCCCCCTTGGGGGCAGATTGACCTAAAATTGGCCAATCTGCCCCCAGGGGGGCAGAAATGGTCTAAATACAATTTGCCCCCCCAGGGGAGCGACCCTTGCCTGATGGGTCGCTCCCCATCTCTAAAAAAAGAAACAACAAAAAAAAAAAACACAAAAAAAAAATTGCCCTGGCGCCTAGAGTGTTCTGCCCCCCCCCGGGGGCAGTTCGGCCTAATAATAGGCCGATCTGTCCCCTGGGGGGGCAGAAATGGCCTACAATAAATTTGCCCCCCCAACCCCCACCCCCCCCCGGGAGCGACCCTTGCCTACGGGGTCGCTCCCCCTGCGTGACATTGGCGCCAAAAAACAAATCCCCGGTGCCTAGTGGTTTCAGCCCCCTTGGGGGCAGATTGACCTAAAATTGGCCAATCTGCCCCCAGGGGGGCAGAAATGGTCTAAATACAATTTGCCCCCCCAGGGGAGCGACCCTTGCCTGATGGGTCGCTCCCCATCTCTAAAAAAAGAAACAACAAAAAAAAAAAACACAAAAAAAAAATTGCCCTGGCGCCTAGAGTGTTCTGCCCCCCCCCCCGGGGGCAGTTCGGCCTAATAATAGGCCGATCTGTCCCCCGGGGGGGGCAGAAATGGCCTAAAATAAATTTGCCCCCCCAACCACCCCCCCCGGGAGCCACCCTTGCCTACGGGGTCGCTCCCCCTGCGTGACATTGGCGCCAAAAAACAAATCCCCGGTGCCTAGTGGTTTCTGCCCCCTTGGGGGCAGATTGACCTAAAATTGGCCAATCTGCCCCCAGGGGGGCAGAAATGGTCTAAATACAATTTGCCCCCCCAGTGGAGCGACCCTTGCCTGATGGGTCGCTCCCCATCTCTAAAAAAAGAAACAAAAAAAAAAAAAACACAAAAAAAAAATTGCCCTGGCGCCTAGAGTGTTCTGCCCCCCCCCGGGGGCAGTTCGGCCTAATAATAGGCCGATCTGTCCCCCGGGGGGGCAGAAATGGCCTAAAATAAATTTGCCCCCCCAACCGCCACCCCCCCCCCCGGGAGCGACCCTTGCCTACGGGGTCGCTCCCCCTGCGTGACATTGGCGCCAAAAAACAAATCCCCGGTGCCTAGTGGTTTCTGCCCCCTTGGGGGCAGATTGACCTAAAATCGGCCAATCTGCCCCCAGGGGGGCAGAAATGGTCTAAATACAATTTGCCCCCCAGGGGAGCGACTTTTGCCTGATGGGTCGCTCCCCATCTCTAAAAAAAGAAACAACAAAAAAAAAAAACACAAAAAAAAAATTGCCCTGGTGCCTAGAGTGTTCTGCCCCCTCCCCGGGGGCAGTTCGGCCTAATAATAGGCCGATCTGTCCCCCGGGGGGCAGAAATGGCCTAAAATAAATTTGCCCCCCCAACACCCACCCCCCCGGGAGCGACCCTTGCCTACGGGGTCGCTCCCCCTGCGTGACATTGGCGCCAAAAAACAAATCCCCGGTGCCTAGTGGTTTCTGCCCCCTTGGGGGCAGATTGACCTAAAATTGGCCAATTTGCCCCCAGGGGGGCAGAAATGGTCTAAATACAATTTGCCCCCCCAGGGGAGCGACCCTTGCCTGATGGGTCGCTCCCCATCTCTAAAAAAAGAAACAAAAAAAAAAAAAAAACACAAAAAAAAAATTGCCCTGGTGCCTAGAGTGTTCTGCCCCCCCCCCCGGGGGCAGTTCGGCCTAATAATAGGCCGATCTGTCCCCCGGGGGGGGCAGAAATGGCCTAAAATAAATTTGCCCCCCCAACCTCCACCCCCCCCCGGGAGCGACCCTTGCCTACGGGGTCGCTCCCCCTGCGTGACATTGGCGCCAAAAAACAAATCCCAGGTGCCTAGTGGTTTCTGCCCCCTTGGGGGCAGATTGACCTAAAATTGGCCAATCTGCCCCCAGGGGGGCAGAAATGGTCTAAATACAAATTGCCCCCCCAGGGGAGCGACCCTTGCCTGATGGGTCGCTCCCCATCTCTAAAAAAAGAAACAACAAAAAAAAAAAACACAAAAAAAAAATTGCCCTGGCGCCTAGAGTGTTCTGCCCCCCCCCGGGGGCAGTTCGGCCTAATAATAGGCCGATCTGTCCCCTGGGGGGGCAGAAATGGCCTACAATAAATTTGCCCCCCCAACCCCCACCCCCCCCCCCCGGGAGCGACCCTTGCCTACGGGGTCGCTCCCCCTGCGTGACATTGGCGCCAAAAAACAAATCCCCGGTGCCTAGTGGTTTCTGCCCCCTTGGGGGCAGATTGACCTAAAATTGGCCAATCTGCCCCCAGGGGGGCAGAAATGGTCTAAATACAATTTGCCCCCCCAGGGGAGCGACCCTTGCCTGATGGGTCGCTCCCCATCTCTAAAAAAAGAAACAACAAAAAAAAAAAACACAAAAAAAAAATTGCCCTGGCGCCTAGAGTGTTCTGCCCCCCCCCCCCGGGGGCAGTTCGGCCTAATAATAGGCCGATCTGTCCCCCGGGGGGGCAGAAATGGCCTAAAATAAATTTGTCCCCCCAACCCCCCCACCCCCCGGGAGCCACCCTTGCCTACGGGGTCGCTCCCCCTGCGTGACATTGGCGCCAAAAAACAAATCCCCGGTGCCTAGTGGTTTCTGCCCCCTTGGGGGCAGATTGACCTAAAATTGGCCAATCTGCCCCCAGGGGGGCAGAAATGGTCTAAATACAATTTGCCCCCCCAGTGGAGCGACCCTTGCCTGATGGGTCGCTCCCCATCTCTAAAAAAAGAAACAAAAAAAAAAAAAACACAAAAAAAAAATTGCCCTGGCGCCTAGAGTGTTCTGCCCCCCCCCGGGGGCAGTTCGGCCTAATAATAGGCCGATCTGTCCCCCGGGGGGGCAGAAATGGCCTAAAATAAATTTGCCCCCCCAACCGCCACCCCCCCCCCCCGGGAGCGACCCTTGCCTACGGGGTCGCTCCCCCTGCGTGACATTGGCGCCAAAAAACAAATCCCCGGTGCCTAGTGGTTTCTGCCCCCTTGGGGGCAGATTGACCTAAAATCGGCCAATCTGCCCCCAGGGGGGCAGAAATGGTCTAAATACAATTTGCCCCCCAGGGGAGCGACCCTTGCCTGATGGGTCGCTCCCCATCTCTAAAAAAAAAAAAAGAACAAAAAAAAAAACACAAAAAAAAAATTTGCCCTGGCGCCTAGAGGTTTCTTCCCCCCCTGGGGGCAGATCGGCCTAATAATAGGCCGATCTGCCCCCAGGGGGGGCAGAAAAGGCCTTCCCAAAAAATTGCCCCCCCTGGGAGCGACCCTTGCCAAAGGGGTCGCTTTGTTGCGTGACATTCGCGCGCAAAAACAAACTCCCTGGTGTCTAATGGTTTCTGCCCCCCTTGGGGGCAGATTGGCCTTATCAAAATAGGCCAATCTGCCCCCAAGGGGGGCAGAAATGGCCTAAATATATATTGCCCCGTAGGGGAGCGTCCCTTGCCTAAGGGATCGCTCCCCACCAAAAAAAAAAGAATTCATCACAAAAAAAAAAAAATGGTCCCTGGTGCCTAGAGGTTTCTGCCCCCCCTGGGGGCAGATCGGCCTAATAATAGGCCAATCTGCCCCCAGGGGGGGCAGAAAAGGCCTTCCTAAAAAAATGCCCCCCTGGGAGCGACCCTTGCCCAAGGGGTCGCTCCCTTTTGCCAATTTCAAGAAGAAAAAAAAAAATCCCTGGTGTCTAGTGGGGTTTCAAAAGCCGGATTGCAAGCAATCCGGCTTTTGAAACCTGTGAGAGACTTCAAAGGGAAGGAAATACATTTCCTTCCCTTTGAAGCCTCTCGGGGCCTCCCCCATGGGATTGAAAAAGAAATGCAAAAGCATTTCTTTTTCAATCGCGCTGGAAGCTCTGCTTCCAGCGCGATGGGGGAGACCCTGTGACTAATCAGCGCGCGCTCGCGCGCTGACGTCACAGGGGGGGTTGGGGGGGTCGGGGGTGGGAGGGGAAGGGCTTCCCCTTCCATCCCTGACTTGGGGGGGTGGGGGGGAACCCCACAGAGGGAGCGAGAGCGCTCCCTCTGGGCTCTGTGCACAGGACGTAATGGTTACGTCCTGGGCACAGCAGCACTGTGCCTCAGGACGTAACCATTACGTCCTGGGCACAGAAGGGGTTAAGGGTATTGTTCAGGTTGTGGATGTCATCTAAGGAAGATAGTTCAATATAGAGTTGCGTGTCATCAGCATAGAGGTGGAAGGGGATATGAGCTCGGGTGAGGATAGTGGTAAGAGGGTCCATGTAGATGTTGAAGAGGGTTGGAGAGAGGACAGAACCCAGGGGGACTCCTCTGGTGATGGGGGAGGTGGGCGAGGTCGAGTTTAGAAGTTTTACTAGTTGTGTACGGTCCAGTTGGACTCTGCATCCCTCCCAAACTTTATTAAAAAAAAGTCCAACCTGTGGGAGTGAATACTAAGATAAACACCCTTGATTCTCTTCAGGCAGTCCACCAGACATGATGAGTGGACAAGTGCAGCTGGGAGCATCCGGCTTCATGGCACACCTAATCTAATCTGGTCATGAATGGCAGTGTTGACGAAGTCCGGATCCCTCAATCGTATGTACATGAGGTTACAGTTCACTTGGGCACTGTTGGTCCTGTCTCACCTGGGCTCATGGTGTTGGAGTCTGTTTACAAAGTCCACTGGGATGTCGCATCCTGAGCAGTGGTAAAGTCTACCTACAGAGTTCAAAGTGGGTGCATCAGGAGTGGTGGGGAGTCCACTATAGGGAACTCTGTGAAGGTGTTCAGGCTCCATATATAGCAAACCTGAAAAGACCGAGTATGATGTGGATGAAACAGCATCTTCCTTGAAGGCCTTGGTGCTTCCTAATGTCCACTAGTAGATCAGCTTCAGGTTTCTCTCTCATGCTAGGACTCCATTGGACAGGAGTCTCCTTGAGGCCCTTTTGCAGGGCTGCCACTTGACTGTGCAGGGCGAGTGAAGGCATCACTGAGGAGTAGCCAACAGGACCACATCCAAGTCACGCTTGGAGCCACAGGGGTGGTTGTCCAGGATCTGTGTGCTCTGGCCATCAGGACTTAAGGGTACTGGCCTTTGTCTAATAGTCTTTGGGTGACCAGTTTCCAGCCGTGAACTCAGTGCTTCCCAGTGCCTGTCGTTGAGCTGCTTCTAACACATCTCTCTTGTTAGGATTCCCCTCTCACTGGAACTCGCCTGTGGCCCTTGCCCCTGGACTGCCACTGGACTGCCACGGGACTGCGTGCGCTGCACGGGCCTCTCATAGGCTGCACCAAGGGGGGTTGCTACAGAACTCCCAACAGGGCCACGTCCAAGCCTCATGCAACCCCAACGGTGGATGGTCCAATGGTCGAGTAGGCTCTCTTCAGCAGGTCTCACATTTATGGAGGCTCACAGCAGATTTCTGGGTGGTCAGCCTCTCACGGTGCCAGGGATGCCTTGTCAACCTCTGGTCTTTTTGATTACATATAGCTCCACTCTGGTGGTGCAGTGCTCCTTCGGTAGTTCAGGTGATGTACCTGGTAATGACGATGATCTTATCAACTAATAGTTTGATCAACAGGTGGCGGTGTCTTACTTGTAGAAGGGATGGCTCGAGGGGCTTCATAGCCACTTGCTGTTCCCATTCAGCATGTGCCGCTACCAGCAGGGCTGCTATCTATGTCAAGCAGCCAGTGACAGGTGGCCTGGCGGTCACACTTAGAAGCATGGGTCCTGGACACCATTCACACTTGCTGGCGGCTTACAGTTGGTCCACCAGCGGAGCTCTCTCCAGTGATGTCTGTTCACCCCAGTAGCTGGCTTGTGTTGATGGATGCCCTCTCTGATACGGTTATGAGTCATTGATCATATCGCTCTTCTCTCTTTTCTCATGCGCACCTGTAGTGTTCCTGATCTTCTGTGTGACGGGTCTGTCACACACTTTTCTTCCTCAAACCTTCTTTACAACGTGGCATAGTGCCACATTCCTCTCTCTTCTCCTCTCCAGTTTCTTTCATGGGGGTGGGGTTGTGCCCCAGGTCTCATGTTGCGACACATGGACCTCTCGCTGGTTGTGTGCTGCACCTCAGATGGTGCATTGTCTTCCGTTGCGGCCTCTCACAGGCTTAGTCCTGTCAATAGGACTTGATTCCTTCTCCTCGTGGACCACACGCAGGTCCGGTCCCTTTCTCAGGGATGTTCTTGGTGGTCCGCTCCATGACTGGAGGGTCACCTGTTCTTTCTTCCTGTCTTCATCCGAGGGCACAGCGCTTGCGCCTTGAGACTGTGCTGTTGCAGTACTTGCTCCTGCCTCCGCTCCGGTGTGCTTGGCAGAGTCGATCACTCCTTGTGACATGATCCATGTCGGGGCAACAGTGGCCATCTGGGGATGGGGTGTGGCTGGCTGGTGCAGCCTTGTTCGCTCAACATTGCATCTTGCTTTTATAGGGATTTCTCATTCCCCAGGCACCTCTCCACATATCTGACTTCGCTCTCTGTCCTCCTTCACGGGCACACTCTGCTGGTGCCTTGCACGTCTGTTTCTCCCTCTTACGGTGGTGGTGGCCGTTCACCCCTAGGAGCATGCAGTGCCATCTTCCTGACTTCTGTAGCTGCAGACAACCGCAAGGGTGTGTGCACACAGCTCTGCTCATGTCTTGCTAGCTGTCTTTGGTTTCACTCCATTTGCTGTACTATCCTTCTGGCAGCTTTCTTGGTGGGGTAACTTAGGGGTACATGTGTCATCAACCTACCCACTTCAAGACAACAGGGAGCTCTGCTGTGTGTGCGAAGCTCTCCTGGCCAGCTATAGGTGGTGCTGCTTCATCTGGTGAGTCGGCCCTTTGCTGAGCATATGTGCACAGTACTGGTTCCCCTAGCTCTCACAAGCCTATGGGGCCGTCTGTGCACACTGGAGTCTCAGCTATGCTGTCCCCTCAGACAGTCCGGCTTGGCAGGGCGGCGCTCTCTCATCTCTTCTGCTTGCAAGGGTACTACAGCCATTGGTTGTTCTACATGTGGCTGTGCAGTATTACAGTTGGCTGCTTGGTGACACTGTAGCCACTTTTCTCACTGCTGTGGCTGGATCCTTCTCTTGTGAGTTGCGTTGCTCTTCCCTACGAGAGTCAGTGTCTCTCGTTATGCCCCAGTGCCATGCCCAAAGCTATCTCAGTGTCCCTGCTTCGGGACGAACACAGGCACAAGCATGACCCTTCCAAGCCAAGAGCAGCCTTATTTACACAGGTCCTCCAACTTTGGATGGCCGACAGAGGTCTCTCTCCCCTGTGGCAGCCTCCCACCAACTTCCAGGCCTCTGTAGATGATCTGTTGAGATGAGCATTGCTGCAATTCAAATGCAGGGCTCTGCACAGTGCGCAGGCAGGCAAGTATTTATTTATGTCTCTCTGGATTTTGCTTTTAAGCTTCACCGGGGCTGCCTTATTACAGTCTGTTACTTGGCCCTGGCATTGTGTGCCATGCTGCACTCACGGTTACAGCAGAGGCATGTGCTGGGTGTGGCGGTGCCTTATGGCAGGAGCACATGTCGGAGCACCTCTCCTTGGGGATACTACTACCTCTCAACTTGACTTGCTGCAGTAGGGGCAGAGGAGTGCTACTCACTTCGGACGCAGTCGCGGTAGTGACAGTGTAGTCTTTCCATTTGAGGGTGCTTCTCCCTCCTGTTCTCTACGGGACCAGGTGGCGGCAGGCAGGGCAGCTTGCTCGTGCTCCGGCAGGTCACAGCTTGGAAATGCGCCTGCCTCTTCTTACCTTGATGGCCATGGGGCGTGTTCTGTTGTCGCCCAGTCCCCTCTTGACGCTGTGTTCACTTTTATCGCCCACTTTGCTCTCGGGTCAGGTCATTGTGCTGGCTTACTGTAGGCAGGAGATATAGCTCCCCCATGAAGCATGACACGCTGTAGCTGGCGCACACATGGGGTCAGACCCCCTCATCACCGATGTAGTGTTAGGGGCCTTAGGCCCTCATGCTACTCAAGAATGACCACACAGACACATGATTACTGCCTTGTTAACTTGCCGCGGACACGTATGCCTGGACCCTTTTATTAGCAGGGTCACCTAAATGGTGACACATGAAATGGAAGGGTGTGGGTGAGTGTGGAAACCAGCCCTCGAGGAGTGGCTGGTGGAAAAACGTCAATACCAAACACTATTATGAGTTCAGCTGGACTCTAAAAAACCAATGTGCTGGCACATCACAAAGCAATCCAAACAATTTATAAAATATTGCACTGTCTAAGGTGCATAAACGTAAGTTGGAAATTATCCAAATTAGTGTGAGAGCAGACAGCACTGCTCATTAACAGGGTTCAGTGGCTGAGTATCCCTGTTTCTGAGCTACACAGTCGACAGTCCAAGCACTAACTCTTTGTCAAGTATTTTCTTTTTAAACAGGGCAATGTCTTAGAAACAGGCACACTTCTCTGGTCTGTGCTAATGCACCAGTTATTTTGATAGCTCCTGTAAGGGTGAAAGCCTGGGAATGTGTAGAAGGGACTGTGTCAAAAGAACAGAGTGTGGATGTTGAAGTCATTGGAGGGAAGGAACAACATATTCTGACCGAAAGAGAGATAGATGGTTGTCCCACACTCACCTGGTCCCAACCCACGAAGAAGACACTGAAGCTGATGCTGGACCTCCACTCCCTCTCAAGAAAAGGCAAAATCCAGGGACGGTACTCCTAGTTTCTGCAACTTCTAGAGGGGGAAAGGACAAAATTAAAAAAAAGAAACTTGTAGTACTGGATCTGACCCTGGATGGTACTATTCTGCTTAATAGAATGCGTCGCTCCTGGGATCTCCAGGGTATGCAAGGTGGACGTTTACGGGACCAGCATCTCTGGTTTTGTAAAGATGCAGAACATTGGGAATAACAAGAAGAGACAAGAAACATCAATACACTAGCAAGACTACATAATTTGCAATGCAATGCTTCAATAACCAACACTTACAGGTTTCTTCAAAATAACAGCATATGAGAAGAACAACTAGATTTGAGAATCTTCTGAGACTCTTGAGAAAGGAACTTGAAATAAGGATTTTAGCCTCTGACACTCAAGGGGTAAACTCAAAACATAGATTGGAGTTACTGACACGCCAAAAGTTATACTCAATATGTGGATTGGAGTTGAAGACACTCCCAAGGCATACTAGAAACAAGGTTGCTTTCTGTACATAAGTTGGAGTTTAAACAAACTCTCAAGGTATGCTAGAGACAAGGTTTCACTTGGAACTGGGTTACACTCGGAACAAGGTTACACTTAGTACATAGGTTGGAGTTACTGACACTCCCTAGGTTACACTCAGTATAGGGTTGGAATTAATGACGCTCTCTAGGTAACACTCAATACATAAGCTGGAGTTGATGACACTCCCGACGTATGCTAAAACACAAACTCGAGGTTACGAGTTTCATAGTATATCAACTGCTCCTAAAAGAACATTATGCTTGACATTTTTGTTCAATGGAGAAACACAGAATTAAGGGGCACGTGTACGTACCATTGTTTCCTGTCGCAATCGGCCCGATTTGCAGAATCGGACTGTTCGCGTCAGGAAAGAACTATTTTGGTATGTATAGAGCCTATTTTGCGATTCGGTAATCTATTTACTGAATCACAAAATAGGTGTGTGAGTCGCAATTAGGAAGGGGGCGTTCCCTTCCTAATTTCGAGTCACAGCGAGATGTAGCATTGTTTTGTGTCCATGAATGCAGTCACAAAACAATCGTAGTTCGCACCAGTTTCAAAGTGGTGTTCCCCAGGGGACTCCTTCCCCTTTGTGAATGGCATCAAAAATATTTTTTCAGAGCAGGCAGTGGTCCCACAGACCACTGCCTGCTCTCAAACATTGAAAAGAAAACTTTTCATTTTTGTTTTTGAAATGCATCTCCTTTTCCTTTAAGGGAAACAGGATGCATTTTTTTTTTAAACTGCTTTATTTAAAAGCAGTCACAGACATGGTGGTCTGCTGTCTCAAGCAGGCCACCATCCCTGTGATGGCGGCCATTCCCAATGAGGTAACAAATTGCGACCTGCCTCATGAACAGTCATGCGGTAGGTCAATTGCGACCCCATTGGGAATTGCAAACAGTGTAAAGTACACTGTTGTACATCCGGTTATGCGACTCGCAAATTGCGAGCCGGTAAGACTCGCAGTTTGCGAGTCCCAAAACCGGATTTTTGTACATGTGGCCCTAAGTCTGTGGTGCATGAGCAAAAAGAGTTCAAGCACCAAGGTCGGGGAGAGGGTCCGAAGTACAGACTAACAAGGATCGCTGGAGGAAAATAATGGCATAGGAACTGCAGACAAGTCTAGAGGTTGAGTGTCGGGGAGAGTACTTAACCTTGACTAGTATTTTAACTGGAATCTGAAGATAGCTTGGTGCAAGAAGCTCAAGATGAGTCAGAATCGAAGTTCATGAATGAAGACACTGGAAGTGCTGCAGAAGTCAGAATCACAGGGTCATCAGGAAGGCTTGGAATACCAGAGCGCTGGTAGCTCGGGGTGACTCAGAAGGTGAGTGCAAGAATTAAACTTGCACAGGACTGGAATGCGGGAAGGTCCAGGTGACCCTGGAGGTAAGTGCAGGGACATAACTTGCACAGGACAAGGACGAGGCCAAGTGCGATGCAGGTTCAGAGGGGGTATTTATATAGGAAACAAAGAGCGTTCCAGATGAGCAATGGTCCCATGTGGGAGCATGGAATATTCCAATGAACCTGAGGAAGATCTCATGTTACATACAACGGATATAAGACGTTGCAGCTAGCAAGTGGTAATTGGCAACAATAAACAAGGACAACAGAACCTCAAGTGCATGATGGTAATTCACTGGTTCACAGTGGAAATGTAACTATCCTAAATAGATATGTGATATCTGCAGGTGCACAATAGACCAAACTTGCATAGCAACAGAACAGGAGGGTCAATAATTCAGGCTTCCTATGAGGGAAATCATGGAGTGCTCAAGACTGGAAGGCACAATGAGGGAATAATGACCTGAAGTTCTCAGGGCAGAGTCGTGACAATGGAGGGTTGGTGTAGGAGGAGAACACTTACTTCTTAAGCCCTTTTCCTAAGTTGAACATTATGCAAAATTTCCTAGCGTGAAATTTAAAGAAATGTTACATAACCATATATATTTGCAAATAATTGAAAATTGATTTAATGTGTGTAATTAGCATTTCTATTGATGGGCTATCTGCTGCATTTCCAGCTATAACTGGTAACAGGGCATGTTCACCTACAGGACATCTCATTTACTGCTGCTTGCATTCACTTCCTGAACATATTGCCTTAGATTCACCACTGAAGAGAATAACATGGCAAGTATATGGTGTTCAACATAGCCATTATTCATGCTATGCTGTAAAGTGTTCAGTAAAGGCTTGATTCTGTTTTACCATCCATTAACTATTTCTGTCCTTCATTATCGCACCGTTCAAGAGGAATAGGGTTGCAAAAAAGATGTAGCATTCCACCTCGATCTAGTACAGATTACCAATTATACTGTACTATATGAATATCACGTAGGATAATTACCCTTTGATTTGGCTTAGGAGGTGTTTGGAAAAGCAGCAAAGTTTTAAGGGGCCTAACCTTCTAAAGACCACAGTACACAAACAGATCTTGGATGACCAATGCTGTGAGCCATGTCTAATGCCATAACAGCCACTGGGGCTCAGAGTTGCATGGGTCCAGCTTCCTGCTCCAAATAATTTATCATGAAATGGCTGTTTTATCATAGCTGCCTTTCAACTATTTGTTACTTTAATCTTAAACAGTTTGGGCACAGTGGTCATAACAGTGACTATCATTTACTTTGAGAAAAACTGTTATTTTAATTTTCATTTCAATTTGTAATTTCGGGGCTGATTTAGAGTTCTGATGGAGAGGGTACTCAGCACCAATGGGGGCAACAGGGTACCCTCTCCTCCAACTTCAGGTTCTGCCCACCCGATTTACAGATGGCAGACCTTAAGTGTGTCAGCGACAGAGACTACTCTATCTCCATCACTGATATGCTCCTCCAATGGCCTGGCAGAGAAAGGGCTATCAGCGGTTTACCCTTTCGAACACACATCTGACTTAGGGCCAGATTTACAAGGTCCTAGAGCCTCACTGCGCCATATTAGCAACATTTTTTTACACTAATGTGGCTCAAGGAGGCAATTTTCACTGTGCCACATTTACAAAGTGATGCAATGCTTGCACTTTGTGACCCCTTGTGCCTGCGTCAGGCATAATGTATGCAAGGGGGCGCTCTAGCATTAGGAGGCCCTCAGAAATGGATTTCACTGTGCCATTTTTGGCATCATTTTTTAATGCCTGCCCAAAGCAGGTGTCAAAGTAACACACTCATTTTAATGAATGGGCCTCCTTGCACTTTGCAGCACTAGCGTCAGCATTTTTCATGCTAGTGCAGCAAAGCCTAACATGATCCATGATGCGCTGTATTGTAAATATGACACACCCATGGTGTCATTAGCTGGGGCAGGGGCGACGCAAGAAAACTGGCACTGATGCGCCAGTTTCTTGTAAATATGCCCTTTAGAGTATGCAGTTGAAGAGACAGTTTTTGATATCCCTTACCACCGTGAAAAACGTGGTGGATAAAGGGGATTGAACTGATTCACCATGGGAGAAAACTCCCAAGGTTTGAGGGTCATTAGGTTTTGTTTTTCAAAAACGAAATCCCACTTCGGGACTTTGGTTTAGAAAAGCAAAAACCTGTTAAAAGTTTGACAGACAATACCATCATTTGGAAAGTACTATGTTAAGAGATGTCCACTGGGCGGTGGACATCTCTAAATTCAGAGTTCTCCACTGGGTCCTTGTGACAGGGTATTTTTTATTTCACTGCGTCACTCGGACAGAGTAGTTCTCGTACTTTAAATATGAAATCTGGCCCTTTGTTTGCAAAGAATTTCTAATGTTGCAGTACTGAGACTCCATAATGGTGTTTCTTTAAAAAACTTAGGGCCATATTTATACTTTTTGACGCAAAACTGCGCTATCGCAGTTTTGCGCCAAAAAAATTAGCGCCGGCTAACGCCATTCTGAAGCGCCATGCGCGCGCCGTATTTATTGAATGGCGTTAGCCGGCGCTAGCAGACCGGCGCTGCCTGGTGTGCGTGGAAAAAAACCACGTACACCAGGCAGCGCCGGCGTTGGGGAAAATGGCGTTAGGGCGTCTTAAAATGGGGCAAGTCAGGTTGACGCCAAAAAATCGCCTCCACCCGATTTGCGCCATTTTTAACGACGCCCAGACGCCATTTACATGACTCCTGTCTTAGTAAAGACAGGAGTCATGCCCCCTTGCCCAATGGCCATGCCCAGGGGACTTATGTCCCCTGGGCATGGTCATTGGGCATTGTGGCATGTAGGGGGGCACAAATCAGGCCCCCCTATGCCAAAAAAAAATATAAAAAAAAATAATAATTATACTTACCTGAACTTACCTGAATGTCCCTGGGATGGGTCCCTCCATCCTTGGGTGTCCTCCTGGGGTGGGTAAGGGTGGCAGGGGGGCTCCCTGGGGGCATGGGAGGGCAGCTGTGGGCTAATTTTGAGCCCACAGGTCCCTTAACGCCTGCCCTGACCCAGGCGTTAAAAAGAGGCGCAAATGCGGGGTTTTTTGCCCCGCCCACTCCCGGGCGTGATTTTTGCCCGGGAGTATAAATACGACGCATTTGCGTCGCAGTCATTTTTTTAGACGGGAACGCCTACCTTGCATCTCATTAACGCAAGGAAGGCGTTCACGAAAAAAATGACGCTCATTCCTCATACTTTGGCGCTAGACGCGTCTAACGCCAAAGTATAAATATGGCGTTAGTTTTGCGCCAAAATTGCGTCAAAAAAAACGACGCAAATTCGGCGCAAACGGAGTATAAATATGCCCCTTAGACTCCAGGACAAACCAGCCCTTTGCTGGGATCAGTTCTTGAGCAGTTGTTGTGCCAGAACCAGAGAAACTAGCGACACAAAAGTTCTCAGTGCTTTTCTGGAGTCTTCCTATCTGTCAGTTAAATAGGGACAGGCAGAACTCGTGGAGTTTCCTGGAGTTACAAGAAAACTCTGCGAGATTCTGTGGAGTTCTGCCAATGGGCAGAATTAGGCATATCGTTCTGCTCGTGCTGATTTTTAGCACCAGGAGCTTATTCCACACATGAAAAATCAGCGTGAAGGGCAGAACTTGGCATATCAGTGAGCGCTGATTCTTGAGTTAATTTTGCTGCTACTCAAGGGTTTACTACTCGAGCAGCAGCTTTCTGACCATTAATGGTCGCGACCGCCCTCATTGTGGAAATCTCACGGGTTCCCTCCTAGTGGCTAAAAATCTTGCTAAGGAATGCCAAAACTCAGTCACGCTCACCAACTTACCTTTGGCGAGCCGGATGCAAAAAAACCTCCACCATGCGGTGCTTTGAAGAATTTGGCCGTAACTCCATATTAAATACATGATGTGGAGTAGGCAAATCTCTGCCAGTGGAGCTGGCGTATAAAAGCTTACATGCTTTCTGACACATACTGCATATGGATGAAAGGTATCTTACATGTTTTACTCCAAAAGTAATCCAGCTAGTTATTAGTGACCCTTACACTGTATTTTGGTTTGGACTATTCAGGGTTGCTCAAGATAGAAGCTCGAAAGCATCTCTAGTATAAAGCAGAGCAACAACTAAGGATTTATAAAAGTTTTAATATGTAAACTATAGCAATAGTAATTGCTCAGATTCAATATTTTCCATTCCACTGTCCCTCAGTGGCCTTTCCAAGAAAACGTCTATAGAGTTTTGCATGAATGTTTGCAGAATTACAAAAGACCTAATTTCAGAAAAGGTCTCTATTATGATTGATAACATCACAAAATCCTAATTACACTCCTGTTGTTTGTCTGAATTTAGACAGTCTTGTTGACAGAGTGCCAGGGTATCATCTCAAATTATGTCATGCTTTCCTATGTATTCATGTTCACTAAGATGAAATACGTTTTTTTAGTCATTTTAAGGAACTGATTTAGATTTTGGCAGATAGATATCCATCACTGTTGTGATGGAGTAACCCGTCCGCTGAAATATAAATCAGGCCCTTAGTCTTATTTCTCTTTGACAAGAAGTCTCTCGATTTGGGCCTGCAAGCAGCAATGTCTTGGCTGTGATTTTATAGTAGTTCACCACCACATTTGATGTCATTGACGAGGCTGAGCATCTAGAATTTGTTTAGGGCCTGGGAAATGTTGTTGTTAAACCAGTGTAATCTCACAAAATGTCTGGTATTTTGCATTACACTTGGTACTCAAAATGCTTGAAATAATGCCTTTGCACAACATATCATTACTATCTGTCCATGTTTTTGTCCATTCAGGGAAAAATACTATTGCTGGAACACAGAAATATGTGAATGATCAAAATGAAAGTGGGTGCTGTTCGTGTCATCTAATTTTAACACAATTTTTTAGCATTCTGGGCCCAGATTTATACTTTTTGACACAAAACTGCGCTAATGCAGTTTTGCGTCAAAAAGTATAGTGCCGGCTTGCGCTAAGGGTAGGTTAGCGTCAAGGAAAATTGCATTAGCCGGGTCGGGGTGGCGGTATGGGGTAAGGGTGTTTTGCACCAAAATATGACCTTAGGCTGGTTAGAGTCAATAAAAATGACTCTAACCCGCCTAGCGTCATTTCATGATGCAAAACCTACCATACCACATAACTTCTGTCTTATAAAAGACAGGAGTCACGCCCACCACCCCAAAGGCCAACAAAGGAGACCAGGGTCCCCTGGGCATGGCCATTGCACCCAGTGCCATGCAGGGGGGCCCATTTCAGGGCCCCCAATGGCAATTAAAAAAAATAATACAAAATACTTACCTCTACTTACCTATGCTTTCCTGGGATGGGGTCCCCATCCTCCGCTGTTCAGCTGGTGTGGGTGGGGGTGTCCCTGGGGCCTGGGGAAGGCACCTGTGGACTTATTCCATGGTGTTCCCCCATGTAAATGGGCCCACAGGTCCCTTAATGCCTGCCCTGTCCCGTGCATCATTTTTGCATGGAGGATAAATAAGGCGCTAACTCCTTAATGTCATTTTTTGGACGGGAACGCTTGCCTTGCATCTCATTGAACCAAGGTAGGTTCACACATCCCAAAAATACTTTAACTCTGATATTTTGGTGCAAGACATATCTAGCGCCAAAATATAAATATGGAGTTAAGTTTGTGCTGAATTAGCATAAAAAATGATGCTAATTCAGCTCAAACGGAGTATAAATATGGGCCCTAGTGTCTAAAAAATAGCGTTAAATGTTGGTTTTGTGGTTCTTGAAATTTTTCTGTCATTTCTTGTGATTACACAAAAGGAAATTACATGAATTTCACACACTTTTAAAGGAGATCAAACTTACCAGCTTGGCCTTAGCAGTGGGTGAAATCCTGCATGTTGGATCACAGACAGGCAGTTGCCGTACCACACACTGCTTTTACTGTGGTGGATTATGATGGGTCACATGGTTGTTTGCACTACCTGAACCTGTTCAGTGTTTATATTCAGTATTAGCTGCCCTGATGTGTGCTCACAGCTTCTGATTATGGGCATGTGCAAATAACCCTGACTTCCAAACATTTCAAGCTAAGCCTTCAATCACTGGAGATTCAAAAGAACAAATGCCATCAATTTTTTTATTTAGGTGTACTGATAGCCAAGACCTTTTGATTTTACTAAAATATTATCTATAATGTACCTAATCAATCAAAGCATTTGTAAAGCGAACTACTCATCCATGAGGGTCTCAAGGCGCTGGGGGAGGGGGGATGCTACTGGAGCTTGGCCGTGGTTCCTGCATAGAGGGCATTGCCATGGTCCAGTCTGCCGCTTACGAGGGCTTGGGTGTCCGTCCTTCTGGTTCCAGTGGGATCCATTTGTAGATCTTCCGAAGCATGAGGAGGGTGTTGAAGCAGGAGAAAGAGACGACGTTGACTTGCTGGGTCATTGATAGCGATGAGTCCAGGATGAATCCCAGGATGCGTGCGTCGTTGGTGGGTGTTGGTGCGATTCCCAGTGTGCAGGCCACCAGGAGTCATCCTAGGCAGATTGGGTGGAGCCGAGGATGAGGACCTCAGTTTTGTCAGAATTCAGTTTCAGACAGCTGTTCTTCATCCATTTGGCAATGGCTTTCATTCCTTCGTGGAGGCTGGTTTTGGCGGTGGCGGGGTCCTTGGTGAGGGAGATGATCAGCTGGGTGTCATCGGCGTATGAGACGATGTTGAGGTTGAGATCGGATGATGTTTGCGAGTGGAGCCATGTAGACATTAAAGAGGGTCCGGCTGAGGGACGATCCTTGGGGTACGCCGCAGATGATTTTGTTGGCTTCAGAGCGGAATGAAGGGAGGCGGACTCTCTGGGTTCTGCCAGTGAAGAAGGAGATGATCCAGTCCAGGGCTCTCTCGTGGATCCCTGCGTCATCGAGGCGTGTCCATAGGGTGTGGTGGCAGACAGTGTTGAACGCAGCCGAGAGGTCCAGGAGGATGACGGCCGCGGTTTTGTCGTTGTCAAGTGTGATCCTGATATTGTTGGTGGCAGCGATGAGGGCGGTTTTGGTGCTGTGGTTGCTGTGGATTCCGGATTGGGATGGGTCCAAAGTGTTGTTCTAATCGAGGAAGCGGGTCTGTTGTTTGTTGACAATTTTCTCAATGACCTTTGCCGTGAAGGGGAGCAGGGAGATGGGCCGTAAGTTCTTGAGGTCCTTTGGGTCCTCCTTGGGTTTCTTGAGGAGGGTGTTGATCTCGGCGTGTTTCCAGCTCTCCGGGAAGGTGGCGGTCTCAAAGGAACTGTTGATGATGTTCCGGAGTTGGGGTGCGATGACGGAGCTAGCATTTGTTGAAGATGTGGTGAGGGCAGGGTTCGGATGGTGAGCCGGAGTGGATAGTGTTTATTGATGGTGTCGTGATCATTGACGTGGGTCCAGGAGAGTAGGAGGCTGGTGTGGCTGGAGTCGGTGATGGATGTCTGTGATCTTGTGGTAGAAGAAGATGGCTAGGGAGTCGCAGAGGTCTTGTGATGGCGGGATGGCGTTGATGTTGGAGCCAGGGTTGGAGAGTTCCTCCACGATGTTGAAGAGCTCCTTGTAGCTGAGTGCGTTGTTGTCAATGCGTTCTTTGAAGGCGGTTCTTTTGGCGGTTCGGATGAGTTGGTGGTGTTTGTGGATGGCGTTCTTGAAGGCTGTGTGGTTGTCCAGTGTCTGTTTTTGGTGCCACTTTTTCTCAAGTCTTTGGCATGTTTGCTTGGATTCTTGGAGGTTGGCAGTGAACCAGAAGGCCTTTCTGTCGGTGCATCTGTTAGAAGGTTTTGTGATCGGGGCAAGAGTGTTGGCACAGTTGTCAATCCATTGCCTGAGGTTGCAGACTGCTGTATAGGTGTCAGTGGTGTCGATAGGCGGGTTTCGGAGAGAGGGTGGTGATCAGCTGGTCTTCGGTGACCTTGTTCCATCTGCAGTGGGGAATCCGCTGTGGGTGACAGTGTGTTGTGGGTTTCTCAAATGAGAAATGGATTCATCGGTGGTCGGTCCAGTGGAGTTTGGTGGTGTGGCTGAAGGAGATGTGTTTCCTGGCGGAGAAAATAGGGTTGAGCGTGTGTCCTGTGGAGTGGGTGGGTGACATGATGAGCTGCTTGAGGCCGAGGTTGGTGAGGTTGTTGAGCAGGGTGGTTGAGTTGTTGTCGTTGGTGTTCTTGAGGTGGAAGTTCAGGTCCCTGAGGAATATGTAATCTGTGGATGCTTGTGTGCTGATGACGCCGGAAATGGAGTTGCTGAACTGCTGTCGGGGTCCGTCGGGGGTTCTGTAAATGAGGGTCCCTCTGAGGGTGGTGTTTGGATCGGTGTGGATCTGAAAGTGTAGGTGTTCGGCAGCGCTTAGGGTGTCTTCAGTGCTGGTCGTGATTCTGAGGGTATTCCTGTGGATGATGGTGATGCCTCCTCCTGGTATGTTGGTGCGGGATGACTCTGGCGATGTCGGGCGCTGAGGAGCGGTTCATCCAGGTCTCGGTCAGGAAGGCGATGTCTGGGGAGGCTGAGTCGAGTAGGTTGCAGAGTTCGATGGCATGCTTCTAGACAGAGCGGGTGTTTAGTAGGATGCATCTGAGATGGTTGCGTCCTACCTTGGCAGGTGGGTCGCTGGCTTGGAGGCTGGTGAAGGTGCAGTTCCGCCAGGAGAAGGCTCCAAGGGTGAGCTACGGGCTGGCCTGATGGCCGGTGGATGAGCAGCCGTCGTTGAGCGCGTGGAGGGTGGTGGCGTCGTAGCAGAGTCGAGTGTTGCGGCGGTTGGGGGGTGAGAACCAGGGGTTCCAGCACTGGACGCAATCCAGGCGCGGACAGACAGGGACGGGCGCGGACAGGTGCAGACGGGCTTGTCTTAGGCATGCCTTCGGTGCGCCAGCGGCACACCCGCTGCGCATGGCCGCACACCAGTCACCATTAAGTAGGGAGGGGGAGAAGAGGACAGCTGGGAGGCGTGAGCTGGGGACGAAAACTGCGCAAAAAAAGGGGGTGGGGCCATGGGGGTAGCAGTGGCGAGAATGCAGTGCAAGAGAGAGGAGGGCGGTGGGGCTGCAGGGGCAGCAGTGGCAGGGGTAAGCGAGAGTGAGAGATAGAGCGCGGAGTGAGGGGAGAGAGAAATTAGGAAAGAGTGTAGCGCAGAAGCAAAAGGCAAAAGGAGCACAAAAGGGATAGACATGGAATAAAAAGCACACAAAGAGCAAAGCAGGAAAAAGGAGGAGAGAGGCAGAGGGCAGCCTAGTAGGAGAGAAGAGCTCTCCCACTAGACACCAGGGATGAGGCGCAGGCAGGAGCCTGCGGGTGGAGGAGGGCCTCGAACTCATGACAGAGGTCAGGAGTACGGAGGAACGAGGGCTCTACTTACCAGTGGAGCTACAGGACGCAGAGCAGTTCACTGACCAGGTCAGTGGTATTGCTCGTCCTACCGCGAAGCGGCTGCCACTAAGTAGGAAGGGCGAAGGAGAGGACTTCTGGGAGGTGGGTGTGGAAAACAGCATGAAAAAAGGGGGCGGCGGCCGCAGGGGCAGCAGGGGTGGGAATGCAGCGTGATAGAGAGGAAGGGGGTGAGGCCGCAGGGACAGTAGAGGCGTGGGAGAGAAAGAGGAGGGAGATAGAGGGGGGAGAGAGAGAGAGCAGAGTGAGGGGAGAGACAAACGAGGGAAGAGTGTAACACAGAAGCGAAAGGCAAAAGGAGAAGAAAGGGGACAAACACGGAATAAAAAGCACACAAAGAGAAAAGCAGGAAAAAGGAGGAGACAGGCACGGGGCAACTTAGTAGGAGAACAGAGCTCGCCCGCTAGACACCAGGGATGAGGCACATGCAGAAGTCTGAGGGTGGAGGAGGGTCTCGAACTTCTGACAGAGGTCAGGAGCTCAGAGGAATGAGAGCTCTACATACCGGTGGAGCTACGGGAGGCAGAGCAGTTCACTGACCAGGTCAGTGGTATTGCTCGTCCTACCGTGCAGCAGCTGCCATTAAGTAGGGATGGGGGAGCATAGGACAGCTGGGAGGCGGCGACGGAAACGACGTGAAAAAAGGGGGAGGGCCTTGGGGCAGCAGCAGCGGAAATGCAACACGAGAGAGAGGATGGGGAGGAAAATGGCATGAAAAATGGGGACCAGGCAGCGGTGGGGCCGGAGGGGCAGCAGCGGTGGGGGAGAGAGAGAGGGGGAGAGCGAGAGAGAGAGAGCAGAGTGGGGGGAGAGAGAAATGAGGAAAGATTGTAACACAGAAGCGAAAGGCAAAAGGAGCACAAAAGGGACAGACATGGAAGAAAAAGCACACAAAGAGCAAAGCAGGAAAAAAGACGAGAGAGGCAGAGGGCAGCCTAGTGGGAGAGCAGAACTCTCCCACTAGACACCAGGGATGAGGCGCAGGCAGAAGCTTGCGGGTGGAGGAGGGCCTCAAACTCCTGACAGAGGTCAGGAGTTCAGAGGAGAGAGGGCTCTACTTACCGGTGGAGCTACGGGAGGCAGAGCAGTTCACTGACGAGGTCTCTGGTATTGCTCGTCCTACCGTGCAGCGGCTGTCATTAAGTAGGGAGGGGGGAGGAGAGGACAACTGGGAGGTGGCGACGGAAACAACGTGAAAAAAGGGGGCGGGCCTTGGGGCAGCAGCAGCGGAAATGCAACGCGAGAGAAAGGAGGGGGCGGGACCACTGGGGCAGCAGTGGCAGGGGAGAGAGAGGAGAGGGAGAGCGAGAGTGAGAGAGACAGCGGAGTGAGGAGAGAGAGAAATTAGGAAAGAGTGTAACGCAGAAGTGAAAGGCAAAAAGAGCACAAAAGGGACAGAAACAGAAGAAAAAGCATACAAAGAGCAAAGCAGGAAAAAGTCAGGGGGCAGCATAGTAGGAGAGCAGGGCTCTCCCACTAGACACCAGGGATGAGGTGCAGGCAGAAGCTTGCGGGTGGAGGAGGGCCTCAAACTCCTGACAGAGGTCAAGAGTTCAGAGGAGCGAGGGCTCTACTTACTGGTGGAGCTACGGGAGGCAGAGCCATTCACTGACCTAATAAAAAGGTCTTTTAGCCACCTCTCTTCACCTATTAGTCTGTTGCCGTGTCATTCCCATTTTGCTTCCACCCACTACAGTATGCAGCATGGGGCAATGGGTCAGCCTACTTAAGCCTCTGGCTAACACCACTTTGAGTGACTGCATTTTGCACCTTCATAAGGTGGACATCCGCACACAGGATAGTTCCCTTTAGTGCCATTGTTGCCTTATGTGATAGAAGGGGACATTTAAAGTGAGCACAGGGCACATTCTAGCTTTATCAGTTCCTGTCTCTTTCCAATGATGTTGTACATTCGTTTTGATGTGGACTGCTGCTATTTCACAGCATACCATATTGTGTTTCTGGACTCAGTTTCCCCAATGGTCCTTTAGTAAACTATACCAAGGAAAATAACAACTTTATTGTGCTTAATGTGCAGCGCACTTTAACAAGTTTATTGAAATGTAGGTGGGATGTATTTTGGGTTTTAGTACCCACTATTTATATTGTGAACCCTTTTTCCTTATTTCCTTCCTTCTTTGCCTCCTTTTCTTTTTTTCTTTCTTTCCTATTTCCATTCCTTCTTTCTTTTTATTCTATCCTTTCTTCTATGCCTTTTTCTTTTTTGTTTTTCTTCTTTCTTCTTTTTTTACCTTCTTTCCTTTCATTCCTTCTTTCTTTTTTGCCTTACCTTTTCTCTGTCCTTCTTATTTGCCTCCTTCATTTTACTTTCATTTCTTTCATTTCTTCCTTTCTTTCATTTATCGTCTTTTCCTCTTTCATTCCTTCCCTTTTTTTGCCTTCTTTCCTTTCTTTTTTTACCTTCTTTCCTTACTTTTTCCCTTCTTTCTTTGTTGCCTTTTTTCCTTTTTTCTTTCCTTGTTTTCTTCTTTATTTGTTGTGTTCATTACTTTTTAACTTTTTTCCTTCTTTGTTTCTTGACTTTTTCCCTCTTCTGTTCTTTCTTTAGGCCTTCGTTCTTTCTTTCCTTCTTTCTTTTTTTCTTTTTTACCTTCTTTCCTTACTTCTTCCCTTCTTTCTTTGTTGCCTTTTTTCTTTCTTTCTTTATTTCTTGTACACCTTTCTTTCTTTCTTTCTCTCTTTCTTTCTTTCTTTCTTTTTCTTTCTTTCCCTACCTTCCTCCCTGTTTTGCCTCCCTCCCTCGCTTCCTTTTTTGCCTTCCTTTTTTTCTACCTTTCTTTCTTTTTTGTCTGTACTTTTTCCCTTCTTTCTTGCCTTCTTTCTAGAAGATGAGTCTAGAAGCCCATGACATATCGACGGCTTTTTAGGTCTGTATTAGTGAAGACCTTTTGATTTTACTAAAAATATGTACAAAATAGTTACTTATAAGGGGTTTGAGCCATACGCCATCCATTAGTTTCTGATTGTGTCATTCACATTTTTGTTCCACCCACTCCACTATCCATCAAAGGTCAATGTTAACCCACCTCAGTCACTGAATAACTTCACTATGAATGACAGCATGCTGCCCTTTCACAAGGAGCACATCCACACACTAGGCAGTTCCCTTCATTGCCAGGTGTACCATTGTAATGTATACTTGTTCGAGATCAGAAAAACACCTTTGCCTTTAGCCAATGTTTTTTGTAGATTTGATGAGGGCCTATTAGCTTCCTGAATAATAATGTTCAGCAAAAACCATGACAAAACAAGAATTGCCAAAAGACTGGTGGCCAATGCCAGACTTAATAACTTTGCCAATGCTTGATCAAGATGCTTTGGGCCTGTCCAACACTATGGGCCTCATGCTGAGTCTGGCGGTCTACTGAGTGCCAGACTCGCGGTGGCAGTCTGAGCGCCACATTATGACCAAGGCAGCCGCCGTGCCCCAGTCGGACTGCCAGCACCCCCACGATTAGTCGTGTTGCCGGTCTGGTGGTTGTGGCAGTCCAGTCCGCCAGGGCAGCGCTGCAAGCAGGGCTGCCCTGGGTATTACGACCCTCTTTTCCGCCAGTGAGTTCTTGGCGGTTACACTGCCATGAAAAGGCTGGCGGAGAAGGGGTGCAGGGGGCCCCTGCACTGCCCATGCACTTGGCATGGGCAGTGCAGGGGCCCCCCTGGCCAGCACCGTCAGAATGTTCACTGTCTGCTTTGCAACGGGCGCTGCTGTACCCTGCACACTACAGCTTTGCCACCTGCTCGATTACGAGCCAGAGACAATGCTGTAGGTGTTTCCCGCTAGGCTGGCGTGCAGAAACTCAGGTTTCAGCCCGCTTACCTAGCGGGAAACTCTCAACGGACCTGGAGGGGAGGTAGCCACAATGGCAGCAACCTCTCCATCAGAATTTCGGCAGGCGGGCTTTTCCATCCGTCCAAATCATAATGAGGCCCTATATACTCAACTAAGCAGTCTATTCTTCAAATAGAATCCACAATTTCCCCATCTCTTCTCCCAAGTGGAGTCTGTGCCAGTTTTTCGTCATCATCAATTGTGAATTCTGTGTAAGATTACACAAGCCCCCAATTAAACAAGCATTTGCAATGCAATGTGCCTGACTTAGAGCTATTGCTGTTGTAAATTCATAACTGGACTTTTCTTGCCACATAAATTGGTCAGCCCTGCCTCATAATTAGGTCTTATCCTGCCCTATAGTTCCAGGGGCCATTTACCTTCTTCCTCTATCTGCAGCCAAAAATGAAAATGTTGCCATTTAGCATCCTAATTTTCAGCTGCCATGCTAATTCCAATAGAATACCACTTTCAGCACTGCACCATCAGAGTTCCTGGTTGGCTAACACAATTCCCAAAACAAGACAGCCACGGAGGAGTAACAAGAGAAATAAACTAGAAGGGTCACCCAAACATATTGAGACTGTTCAAACAGTCATAGTGCAAGATAGATGTTAACTTTGCCTGAGTCATGGGCATAATTGCAATAAGGAAACATTAATACAACATATACAATTATCATGTAAACCCAATAAAAACCTTTATCACAAATGGACGTTTTGCATTACACTGTAATGCTCAGAACAGCCCCTGAAGACACCACAATGAAAACAGCATTTGTAAGACCCATGACATTGTTATCATATAGTTATCCCCTAAAAGGCATAACCACATGGAAAGAAAATGACTGGAAGTATTACAGTGTAACCATATGTTTAGCCCCTAGAGAGCATAGTGCATTACACATTTTCAGGGCTAGTTGACCTACTGGAACAACATTCCAAACAAGGCCCTTAAAACACAAACTACTCTCACCTGTAAGACAAAATTTCCCACCATCAGAGAAGTTAAAAAGACATTGAATGGAGGGAGAGGTTATTATTTTGGGGTCTTCACTAACCTAGTGTGGGGACCCTGAGATGGTCTAGACAGAAACAGCATTTTGTGGTGAACGTTTTGAAGGTGGTTCCATTGCCCTAGGACCACCACAGTCTGAGGTATGAGCTAAAATGATTTGTAAAAGAATGCCCTGCGAAGCATTATGTGATGACCGAGTCCAGCAAATATTATAGTATGTAGACTGTAATGCTCAGAACAGCCCCTAGAGGACACCACAACAAAAATGTAGTTTGTAAGAAACATGGTCATGGAACTATATAATTAGCCGCTAGAAAGCATAACCACATGAAATTGAATGGCACAAAGAAATGTACTGCAATCTTATATTTAGCCCTTAGAGGACCTAGTGCCTTACACATTTTCAGGCCTTTAGACCTACGAATTTTTCCTAAGGCCCGTAAAACTCAAACTGTTCTCAGCTGCAAAACAAAACTTTCAGCCATAAGAGAACTTAAAAAGAAAAATGGTGGGAGGGGTTATTATTTTGAGGTCCCCACTAACTAGTGGGGGATCCGGTGATGGCCTAAACAGAAAGAGTGTGTCATTCTGAATGTTTTGGTGGTGGTCACATTGTCCTAGGACCACCACAGGCTGAGGTATGGGCAACATTTTTTTAAAAGATGCTTGCAAAGCATTATGGGGCAACGTTCCCCGACTCCTGATGGAGTTTGACTGTTGGCACTGTTCGGGCCATGATGGCCGTGGCTGCCATGGAGCATGAAGGAGAGAGACAATAGAAAAAAATAGTTTATCCATGCTGAAGTAAATCGGCGACCGTGTAATTATCCATGTAACATGTACAAAACCACCCCAAGGTGGGACAAACGTAAAGTAATTACAAATTATATCAAGGGATTTTTGAAAGGCAAGCCCACAAATGAGTGAAAGTGATTGGCATGAGGTGGGCATGGTCAAAAGCCCAATACACTTACAACAGGTCAAATCGCTTGTGCGCTTGACCTAAAAAGGAATGTCCCTGCAACCACACTATTGTTAAATTCCCTTCAGAATTATGAAATTCTATATCTGGTTAAGTCAGGATACCATATATTGAGGCTACAAATGAAAAGATCTGCAGATCACCCCTTTGTGACCACTGAAGTGTAACTGCATCCTTCCGTATTTGAGACTTCAATTGACTACTTTTAGAAAAAGGGTCTCATAAGTCCCTGTACTTACTCACATGTCTTTTTATAGCTTTTGACCCAGCTTTGAGCATGAGACAATATTAAGAGCCTGGTAATAAATGAGCACACATTTACGTGTACATGGGTGTGCGTTAGAAATTTGTTATGTTATTCACTTATTCTCAATTGTACAATTGGTAAGTTGTGCCAGTCTTAGGTTGTCAGAAAATTAAGTGATTCTTTCTGTGGAAGGAGGCACATCTTCAATTGGTGCACCATGTCCTAGTCCTGGAGGCTTGAGGGGCCCACGGAACCCTGATTGTTGCTAGCTTTTATAATTCAAACACGAGCCAGGGGTCCCATTTCCTTCCTTGCAGTAGATCTCACAACACACTAGGCTACTCAATTGCCCTTGGCTCCTAGTCCTGTGGGGTTTTCTATAATAGAAAAGTTCACACAGTGGGAATGGGATCTCCTGTACAAACACACACTTTTATTTTTCTTTGCAGGAAAAGTATTTTCACCATGGAGAAACCTTTTTCCCGACACTCTATCAAGCATCGGGCTCATCCTTGCCCCTTTCCATCCTGTAAGGTTACTCCAGGCACTGACTGGAGTACGTTTTCAGCCATCTCCAGGGCAGGAAGAGGCCAGAGAGGAGTTTGGGAATGCCCGCGAACATACATTTGTGGCCATTAACAAAATTCCAAGGCAAACCATGCCTTTGAATGTCCCTCCCCTTGAGTGGGATTTACGAAATTTCTTCGCACTCAAGCCCATATTTCTACCTTTTTAGCACCCCATTTGTGTAATTTTTTGATGCAAAAGCGGCGCAAACTTGCAAAATACGAGGGGCATATTTATACTCTGTTTGCGCCGAATTTGCGCACCATATTTAAACTTTGACGCCTGCGGACGTCAAAATTCCTCCGTGTGAGTCATTTTTTGGATGCGGGAAACTGCCTTGCGTTAATGACATGCAAGGTAGGCGTTCCCGCCCAAAAAATGACTTTAAGGCCTGTGTGCCTTATTTATACTCCTGCGTCATTTTGACGCACAGGAGAGGGCGGGCCTTAAAAAATGGTGCACAGCCTGATGCGCGCCGTTTTTTAACACCTGGGTCAGGGCAGGCGTTAAGGGACCTGTGGGCTCACTTCCATGGTCTCTGACCATGGAAGGAGTCCAGAGGTGCCCTTCCCTGCCCCCAGGGACACCCCCTGCCACCCTCGCCCACCCCTGGAGGACACCCATGGATGGGGGGACCATCCCAGGTAAGTAAAGGTAAGTTGAGGTAAGTATTTTTTTTTTTAAGTGGCATAGGGGGGCCTAATTTGGGCCACCCTACATGCCTCCGTGCCCAATGACCATGCCCAGGGGACAGAGGTCCCCTGGGCATGGCCATTGGGCAAGGGGGCTTGACTCCTGTCTTTGCTAAGACAGGAGTCATTTCAGTGGGGGTTGTGCATCATAAAATGGTGCAAGTCCGGTTTGAGGCAGGATTTTTGCCTCAAACCTGACTTGCACCATTTTCCCCTACGCCGGCTAACGTCATTCCTTAAATAAGGCGCCCGCATGGCGCATAGGAATGGCGTTAGCTGGCGGTAAAATCTTTGACACAAACCAGCGCCAGCGCTGGCTTGCTGCAAAAAGTATAAATATGGGCACAAGTGTATTTTGTAAGTTTGCGAAGCTTTTGCATCCAAAAGCAATGCAAATGCGGCGCTAAACAAGTATCAATATGGGCCTCATTGTCGGAGGTGCCTGCGTTTGTAAAAACGTACTCACCTCTTTTTACAAATGTATTGTTTCCCACCTTGTTTAAAGGTAGTAAATTAGTTTAAACACTTTGTGAACCAAAAAAAATAATTGAATGAGAGCGTAAACATAATTTAAATCTCAAAAGGTTAAGTTCAGTTCTTCATCTGTTCAATCCCTATTTATGGACTGCGCCACTGTACTTTCTGCTGATACCAAAACTTTCATTTCCCTTGTGAAAGTTGAAAAGCGGTAGCTGGCAAAGAATATGCAATTGCAATTTTAATTTTGCTTCTTTTAGGATTTCGCTAAAAAAAAGTCGAGTCGATGTCAGCCATAAAGCACCTGTGAGAAGAGATGGTATTAACTGTCCTCGTCTCAACTTCCCTCCTGACTGCAGCCCTTACATAGCAGTTTTGGGTAATGTTCCTTGCTCGCACATCGCCAGGGTGGAAACCCACGATGACCTCAAGAATAAGGTGTGCCACTGGCTAACTAAAACCTCTGATTTCAGCATCTCAGGATACAACCATATGCTTTTCGCCAGTAGAGTGAGAAGGATCAGGCCACCAACTATACATTCTACTGGGCAGTGGCGGCCCGTCCTTTAGGGCGGAGGGGCCACGCCCCCCCCACCCCATGAAGAGTGTCTGTCAGGCTGAACAAATGTCAGCCTGACAGACACTCTTTATGTTCAGGTCAGGCAGCCAGGAGCAGACATGCGCGATTTGCGCAGACTCCTAGCTGCCTGAGCTGAACTTTGCTGGGCTGAGGAGATCACGACCCTTATGGGCGTGATCTCCTCGGCCCAGCAAAGGTGCCTCCAGGCCCTCCCCTGGGTGACGAGGAAAGGGTCACCTATTGACACTCTCCCTGGGCGCTTCAGGTTTAAGCCCTGAAGCGCCCAGGGCGAGTGTCAATCAGTGACACTTCGTCACAGAGTGAGGTGGGGTCAGCAGTCTCACTGACCCCATCCCACTCTGTGACGAGGCTGGGACTGCTGCCTTCCCTCATTGGCTGACCTAAGGTCAGCCAATGAAGGAAGGCAGCAGTCCCAACCCTCCTGGGACCTGGAGGCTGAAGGTAAGTGTGTGTGTGTGTGTGTGTGTGTATGTGTGTTATGTTTTCCTTTGAATGTTTGGTGCGCGCGTGCATGTTTGAGTGTTATGAGTGTTGTTCATGGATGTGCGTGCGTGTGTGTGTGTGAAAGAATGAATGTGTTTGATCTTGTAAAATGAATGTTTGGTGCGTGCGTGCATGTTTGAATGGAATGAGTGTTGTTACTGGATGTGAGTGCGTGCGTGCGTGTGTGTAAGAATGAATGTGTGTGAATTTGTAAAATGAATGGTGCGTGCGTGCATGTTTGAATGGAATGAGTGTTGGTAATGGGTGAGCGTGCGTGCGTGCGTGTCTGGGTGTGAAAGAATGAGTCTGTGTGTGTGTTTTTGTGTGTGCCCCGCCCACCCTCCTCCCAAAGCTGCCGGCCGCCACTGCTACTGGGGACTGCATGGTATTAAACTGTAGAAATCTGACCCAAGCTGGTCGCTTAAACTCAAATTGTTCCCAACATGCTTTCTGGAATTTTGAGAATAATCATATAACTATCTTGCCCTTGGGTTATTTCTGTCACCAATTTTCTGGCACACAGCTCATCAGGAATGGCCTACCACCAAGATCTTCTGAAAGTATCACCCGAGCTTGCATCCCTACACCTGACAGATTCAGCCCATTATCTGATCTTAAGGGCACAGTCTTTACGCTTTACCCACTGTTCACAGTGAGATGCCTCATGAGATGCAAAAAGATTCAGGCTCTCTAACCAGCATGATTTCCTGTAACATTGCTGGTCTGAGTTCAAAGTGGTCTGATCTAAACTGGCTCAGCTTTATTGTAAACCATGATATTGTGACTTTGTAAGAAACCTGGCATGTGAGGTATATCATCTGGGATGGGTATGAAACGTTTACTGCACATGCATTTCGCTCTGCTGGGGCAGAGCAGAGAGGGATTGCTGTTATGGTTAGAGTATCCAAAATGTTCGCTGTAATCTCAATTGCATGCAAACATCCAGGAATTCAAGTTTTGTGGATTGTTCTCCCCAGTAGGTATAACTTATTTTTTATAAACTTGTACAATCCAGTGGCAGAACTAGGCTGTCAAATTAAGGTATTGTTTAAGGTAATTTAAATTTGGAGTAATAGGGCTGATCGCATTCTGTGAGATTTTCTTGTATTTGTCGGGGGTGATTTTAATGCTAAATTTGAAATCCAACATGATCCCTTCTCGGTCATTGCTCCCACTGTGTCTGGCCCCAGGGCTGATCAGAGACCGAACTTTATTGAGCTACTTGCTGGCATCTAACCTTTTCAATCTGGTGGAAATTAGGGGTGATTTGTCAACACAAGTCCCCATACTCTACTGACTTACTGCCAACCACCCCATTGTAAAGGAGTTATTAATGTGATCCCTAAAAACAAGGGACATAGGCTTGGGTGGCAAGCGGCTAAAATCCCCTTCCTGTTGACAACCACTGTCAAGGCAAATCTTGGCCAGTCCCTCCTTATCAGCCCTGTTAACAATGTCAACACTACCCAGCTAGGCTTGTTTGGTAAGGATTGCAGGACTGTTCCTGTGAGCTGCCCTAAAGACCACCCCTAGGGGCAGGGATTTCACAGCCAAAGCAAGGCTGTGCTGTAAAATGACCCTTAAAAATGCAAACTGTAAGATGCTCCCATTACAAAAGGGAAATAACTAAGACATCTCATGCCACCCTGACACCTACTGTGACATTCCTCTAATGCTGTGCTCATGGGATTTGTAGATGGTGACCTCCAGGACAAGTTGTTGTGTCTTCAATAAGTTAATTTCCTCTGTGGGAAATATCCTAATATATGATGCTACTAATAACATAGTACCCAGGCACCCTTATATATACTATTTGACACTGCTTGATATTAGACACTTAACATATACTTTTGATACCTTGCCCCCTCCTCACTTGATGAAACAGCTCTGATACTAAATCTTGGCTTGGCCAAACAATTGCATAGAGTGTTTTCTACATCAACCCACCTTTTCTTAACTGGGAAATGGATAGACATTTTCCCTCAAAGATCCCTCTGCTGCTTGCATGAGAAAATTTGCCTCACGTCATCTCCTGCTTTATTTGCAATTGTTATTACAATAACTCCATTTCACATTGGTTCGGTCCATTTCTGTAGCACAGTGTCATTATCACTATTTCTAGAGTGTAATGCCTTTTATGTTAGATTGATTACGCATCATGGTAATAATTTGTTATATTCAAGGCTTTGTTCTGCATTGTTTTTAGGAATGCTTTTGGATGTGACTGTTGTCCTCACTACTAATGCTGTGTATCTTTTATTCAGCATTATTATTATTATTATTATTAATACTCTACACATATTGCTCTGTTAACATGCGCAAACAAAAATAATTGATAAAATCTAAGCTATGTGCCTTTTGAATGAAGTATTTAAAACATTCTCAAAAGTGTAATAGAATTATGGCTTGGCTTATGAGCTCTGCTGCAAATGTGATATTACAAGGGCAAACCTTTGAGAACTATATATGGCTACAGTGTTCTATAATTGTTGCATCTCTTGATGAAAACATAGAAGCGGCCATCTGAAATAAAAGTGTATTAGGATTTTTTGTAAAATAAAATATTTGATTGCACACGAAAGCAACAGGTATAAAGGAATTCAAATCAACGTCTAACTATGCATCAGCTGTTATTAGTTTAGTTGAAATATGGCAGAAGAATCTTCAAGAAGATGAAGAAAGTTGCTAATAATCCAAACAATATAGAGTTTACTAATTGGACTGATATTCTATTTTGTTTCCAAAAGAGTAGACTGCTCCCAGTTATTCACTCCGTTATCATTGTTTTCATATAATGCAATTGAAATCATAACAATTGAGATTTCTGAGGAGGATAAAGCATAAAAAGCTGAATTTCGAGAACATCTATGTAGTTGGTATTTGTATAGCAAAAATCTAGCCAGAAGGCAGCAAAGCACTGTACATGATCAATGATAAAGATGATGTCAATGAGTAACTCAAGAGGTAGCTGAATTCTTGGAACAGAAGTGGACTATTACTCCATCTTAGTGTAGTGTTCATAATAGAAGTGTGTATTAAACTGTTTCCTAAATTGGAGCAGGTTTGAGACGGTCATGGTGCTACAGTAACTGTTTTCCAGATCTGGGTGCACAGACAAAGAAGGCATGGGTTGCTGGGTTTCTTTTACACTTCTTTGTAAAAGGTCGATGAGATTCTGGTTTGCAAGTATGCTGAGAGCATTTGGAGATGTTGAATTTGTCTGCCAGATAGACAGGGGACTGTTTGTGATGACACATAGATGGAGAACAAATAATGAATGAATCTCAGTGAATATAGGGATTAGCACTGACTATTTTACAGGTGAATTTTGTTTTCATTGCTCAGAACAGTGGAAAGTGGAACTGACTCTGTGGCAACAATATGGGTCACCTTAATTTCACAATTACAGATGCAATTATTTAAACATACCTTGATGTGAGCTACAATAAGGAATACAAAAAAGGAGTCAGAAGACCAACCATTCGATGACATGCTCCACTAATTATTACACAATAAAGGAAGGATATGGGTTTGGAATTAAGTGCAATAAAAAGCAAATCTGTTCATTCATGGTGAAAGTGTCTATGAGGAGAAGGGTGAAACGTAGACTTTTTTTGGACTGACACAAAATATTGAGCAGATGTCCAAGAGAAAAACAAATTTATCACAGCAGAAGGAAGCAAGTACAGCACCTTATAGCAGCCATTTCACAAAGTTATTCTGTAGACAATGCAAGAAACCAAGGATTGTGCAAATCTGCATAGCATTATCGAGGGACAAATACATAAATCTAGTAAAGTGTCAAGTAAAAAATACCGTAAGAGAAAGTGCCCCACCTCCTTGGATCCAGGGAGGTCCAGTATCTGACCAAAGGAGAAGGAATTAGCAACCAGCGAACTGGGCCTCTTGTAATGTAAGCAATGTACAACCTGAAGAAATATGATTGGAACGAATTAGTGCTATCAGTTGGGCACTTAAATCTTTAACTCTCCTTAACAGCCTTAGATAAAGAATAAGATCATCTGCGAACATCATATAAACATACGGAAAGAGCAGCAACAAAAACAAAATTAATGGTAGAACTTCAAAAGTCAATACAGGCTATATCGTTAGGATAACAAATTAAGTGAAAGGCCAGAAGTAGAAATAATTTCAAAAAGTTATGTCTCAAAATTATAATATGAAGCAGCATCTCTCAATTTTTTTCAGAATCCACTCTGAAAAGTTGTCCAATAACCATCAAATTTTCAAGAAAGAACCGAAACATCTTCTCATCCGTCAACACATCCTGTCTCCTTCCTCCTAAATTCTAGCCTCCTGTAATCTGTCTCCCCTGCACAATCAATTGCTACATTAGATTATGCATGAAGCATTACACCTGCCCTAATGTCTCCTTCCTACAACACTGAATTGTTGAAAACTCCACTAAAGACAATGGAGTGGCAGAAGGCCAATTTTACAGATGTTATAGTCCTTCTACTCCAAAGTTACAATGCTTTTCTTTGTTTTTCGCCTTTCTCATTTTCAAACAGAAGCTCTCAAGGAGTAATGTTAATGGTTTGTTACAGTGGATCCTTTCTGCATCAGGCTATTTATCTCATTATAGGTCTTCTCCCTAGATAGAGGCCCTTGCCTGCAGCTTTTCCCTGCATCTTGGGATGTATGCCTTTAACTGCAGGTATGTACATCGGTATTGGGATCAAATGCAATATTAATTCTTTCTCTCCAGGATTGACTAATTTGAATGTTATTGTGAACATATCTTTCTATGGCAGTTCCTCCTCCATTTACACTGATGGAAGTAAACAACATGCAACGTTACTGACAATCCAAGGATGGGAAAAGCTAGGCCATTTCCCATGCCATTCATAATAAAGCCTTAAATATAAAAAGTCTACACACAGATCTAAATTTAGTCACGCATAGGAACTGCCTCATATTGTTGTTTAAAGGTTTACAGCATTTGAAACCAGACTGACAATTTTGTGTTACATGGAACAAATAAATCAATAACTAAACATATTTTATATACATGTATACATATAGCTTTTATAATAAATATCTTATTACACCCACTAAGTGATTACAGTTCAAAAATAGTTTATATTCACCCCATTATTTTATTTTGATTATATCCTAAAATGGTAATGTAGTATTTAATGTATTTTGTTTACACTTTGACCCTAATTATGAATGGGAGGAAGGGAAGGTAGAATTTATTGCACCCAATAAAATTTGACTTCTTGCAAATTCAGATTTATCAGGTGCGATATAATGCGCCTATATAGAGTTTATGAGAAATAACATACATAATGTTGTGCTTATCACACTCAAACCGGCTTAAATGTTCCCATTTTATATTCTGACAAGTTTGATCTGTCGAAATTTAATGAAGGTTAGAACCTCATCGCACTCAGTGATTTCCGGGTTTGGTAAAATACACTCATTTTGAAGGTCCAGTCCCTTGGCAAACAGCGGTTAGTGCTGTGAAAACTCTAAGCCACTTATAATCAAGGAATATGCCTCAATATCATTCGAAGTAAAGCTCATATTTAAGCGAATTGGGGTTCCTGCATTGTTCTTGATATAATATTATGATTAATTTAGCCGCGGAACTATACAACTGGTGTTGTTTCTATAAACTCGTGTCTGTTCTGGTATGCATAATATGAATCACATTTCGGAAGTGGCAGGCCCCACAAAAGCAAAATCATTGTCAAATAGGGAAGTACTTCTTCAAGTTAATTTCTGAATAATGGAAGATGCTTTCAGTGACACCGTCGAGCTTCGAAAGAGACTGCTTCTGAGATTATAAGAATTTATACATTTAGAAACGGAGGCTTCGAGGAGGAACATTCAGTTTACTGAGATGGCATGATCAATCAGAGGTAAACGTTTTTTTTAAAATGCTAACTTTCACAAACGGGAAATTAAATCTGTAAAACCCCATATTAAATAATGCACAGGCCAACTTGAAATTTGAGTAAAAATAATGTGAATCCGTGACATCCTAGCTAACATAATATGATAAACTAACTGCGCTTTGATGTGTTTAGCATGCCATTGTATTGATTTAATTTTGAGAAAAAAGAAAACGATTTACAGTCAATCGATTTACTTACTTAAACAGAAGTCAAAAAGCATCATAGTTAATCTTTTAAATGCAAACAACGTTTAAAAAATAATTTTACAATACCCGTGCATTTTGATTGCTTTTCTTTTGAAACTGAATACGTTTATTATGCATAATTCACTAAACATATTACTTAATTAATCAAGTGACTGACAGTTTTGGTTGATACGCGTGTAGTAGTAGCCGGTTAGTAACTGAAGACAGCGACGGTAGTCCATAGTTATTCATTTACTTTCTTCTCGAATAATTCCAGAAAATGTAATTACTCAATGCTCATCCTGGAAAACAATTTACGTGATGCTTTCTGCGGTGTCCATCACCCACAATTCAATATACTGTATATGAGCATCTGCAAATTTCTGAATTATTTTATGTCCTAGCATGGTTTAAAATCAGCTTTTACAAAGTGGTCGAGAAAAACTGTACTCATACTCTTGCAACATGAGAGGGGATCAAACATAAACAAAACCACTTGATTTGCATGACTTTAAAAAACAGAATTTATGCACTTAAAACGTTGCTATGTTCACAATTTTACACTCTCTGAAGTCAATATTATCCATCCACCACATCATATTTGGCACTGACATTGTTAACTAATTGAATAATTGGTGAATTCCTAAATAAGCACTCACTTGCAACAAGTGAAATTATTTGTTCTTGGCATGAAAATGCTTTGACATAGAACTGAGGCCCATATTTATACTTTTTGACGCAAGCCAGCGCTGGTTTGCGTAAAACAATTTACCTCCGGCTAACGTCATTCCAACGCACCAGCGGGCGCCTTATTTATGGATTGACGTTAGCCGGCGCTGCGGCCTGTTAAGAGTAAAAAAAATTACTCTAACCGGGCCGAAGGGGGGCGAAGGGAAGAATGGGGGTTGTGCGTCAAAAAATGGTGTAAGTCAGGTTAGAGTAAAAAATCATGGCTCTAACCGGACTTGGGCGATTTTTTGACGCACAACCCCCATTGAAATGACTCCTGTTTTAGGAAAGACAGAAGTCATGGCCACACTGCCCAATGGCCATGCCCAGGGGACTTCTGTCCCTTGGGCATGGTCATTGGGCACAGTGGCAAGTAGGGGGGCCCAAGTTAGGCCCCCTTATGCCACTTAAAAAAATTAAAAAAATACTTACCTCTACTTACCTGTACTTACCTGGGATCGTTCCCCCATCCATGGGTGTCCGCCAGGGGTGGACGAGGGTGGCGGGGGGTGTACCTAGGGTCAGAGACCATGGAAATGAGCCATCAGGTCCCTTAACGCCTGCCCAAACCCAGGAGTTAAAAAACTGTGCAAATCAGGCTGGGCACCATTTTTTAAGGCCCCCCCCCTCCTGTGCGTCAAAATGACGCAGGAGTATAAATAAGGCACACATGCCTTAAAGTCATTTTTTGGACGGGAATACCTACCTTGCATGTCATTAACGCAAGGCGGTTTCACGCATCCAAAGAATGGAGCACACTGCTGAATTTTGACGTTCGCGGATCGGGCGTCAAAATATAAATATGGTGTTAGGTTTGCGCCAAATTTGTGTCAAAAGTTTTGATGCAAATTCGGTGCAAACAGAGTATAAATATGCCCCTGAGTATCTTAAGACAAGGATTTGTTTAATTACAAACTGATTATTAAAGGGTGTTTAAAGCAGTGTCTAATTTTTAAATAGAAACGTGCTGGTGCCTAAAGCTCTCTTCTGAAACAGGCGGCTGCTCCCATTAAATGTGCGAACACAGAATACTGATGCAGCGTATTCTTAAAGCCAATCTCACGCCTCTTTAATCCATTTACAGCCACTCCCTGCCCCTTCAACTCACTCTTGCAGCTTTCTCCCTTTGTGGAAACCACTGTCTCAAATTAAGCACTGGTTTAAAGCCAAATTTGGCCACAACTAAACTATTGTTTCTGAATTACATTTTAGAAATTGTAAAATATGGTAATGCAGATAGAGAAAATGTTTTCTGGAAGGAAAACACAGAAATTTGCAACTGAATAGTGGATAAAATAGAGGGTCTAATTATGATTTGAGTGGAGAGGTTTCCCTGGGTGGACTGATATATCAGGCCCCTAATGGCCTTGTTTAGCTGGGTGTGGAAATACCAGACCCAATTTTACTGGGCAGAAAATCTCGCTATGAAAATTACTTTTGGACCAAGCTGCAAGAGCAGCCCATACTTGGCAACCAGGCGCTGCCTGACCCATCCAGCCAGCACACTTCCTTTCCTGTCCCTTTCCACCCTTTGAACCCCACGTGCCACCCCCACAACCAAGAATATGGGGCTCATTATGAGTCTGGCATCAGACTGCCAAACCATCAATCGGGCGGTATCACCCTTACGTTTTATGTTGTTTCAACCGGGCTGACCAGCGGAAACATCATATTATGATGTTTCTGCCCATCAGCCCAGCGGAAACAGTGCCAGGCCCTTAAGGGAGCAGAGGCCAATGCAGTCGTACAACAGCACCAATGGAATGTGCACTGTCTGTTCTGCAGGGGGACCCTACACTGCCCATGCATGTGGCCCCCAGCACTAGCTTTCTAACATCCAGAGAAACCCAGGCAAAGGCCGGTGGAAAGTTGACTTGTGATCAGCATGCCTGCTCTACCTTGGGCAGTGCCGTGGCTGACCACAACTTCGACCACCGCTACTGGCAGTGGCAGACCGCCAGAGTTGTAATCTGGAGGTCGTACCACCAGGAGTCCGGCAGTCCGACCGCCACTATGAGTTTGGGGGTCTTAAGACCGCCAAACTCATAGTGTGGCCCTAACTGTGAAGAATGTGTCATTAACATCACCTCTTTGTGGTATTCTAGATTGAGGGCTGTTCAGCATGAGTATTGTCTATGTGTTTGGTCATTGATCTTGAAAGAAGGGATGTCTATGAGAGTGTTAAGATTGGTTCTGCATAAAATGTTATGTGTGGTTGGGGACTTTGTGAGTACTTGGCAAGATGTGACAATACCTTTCTTCCTCTAATTCCCCAGTATAGGTGGTAGAGCGTACTGGAGCCTTCTTTTTGGTTACCTTTACTTTCTTCTTGAGATGAATGCAGTAATGGGAGATGGCAGATGTTGCAAGGCTATTGTTTTAAGGATGATAGTGAATTGTGTGACCTACAAACTCCTCAGAGAGTCTGAGAACCCAAGATTGTGTTTTTTTGTGAATGGGCCTTTCTGGAGAGCAATGCATGTGCCCACTGTTTTGGCTACACCTATCTGCTGGGATCCCAGGAAGTGGTGGGTGTTTTTTTTTTATGTTGGTCAAAGTCACGTTTCAGTCTGTTTCCACTTGAATTTTTCAAAGGTGAGGTTTTTAAAGTTTCAGATCAGATGACAGAAGTGGTTCTATTTTTTATCTCCTGTCAGCAAATTCAGGAAATTATCCTAAATAAGATTTCATGGAGTTATGGATCTGTAGGCTATGTTGTGCCATTGTGCCTAGATGTGTGAGGCTTTCCGTAATGAGGCTCACACAATTATCTACAAATTAAGCTGATGAGTGTATGGCTTGGTCTTTGTGAAATGAGTTAAAGTTATCTGTTAAGAGTCAGTGATTATATGTAAAGAACAGGCTAGGCAAGATAGTAGACAAATCCTCAAAAAAGGTTTGAACTGGGCCATTATATAGTATAACATTAGTATAAAAAGGGTTTAGTTTGGTGATTTGTTACCGGGTATGCCTGGGGGATTATAGGCTCTGATAAATGAGAGAGTCACATTAGCAATGGGACAGCTGTTCCTGTGTACTGTGGTCACTGCTTTGTCTTTCCCTTACTTCCTGTTGTTGTAGGGGAGCATACAGTTTGAGGAAATAAATATTCGAAGAGTAGGGTTTTGAAATGAGTGAACCATGTTTCTTTCAACGGGAGGAGGTCAAAGGATTTGTTTCTGATGAAGTCACCTACAATTTGTTAGGGACCAATTGATGTTGATATCAGTATGCTTTACATTCACCCTTGTAGGCTGGAGACTTATATTAACAATATTCAAAGGAAGGCAGAGAGGTTTTGAGAATCTCATTACTATTATAGCAAACCTTCCGAAGGAACATCTTTTTTTTTTTTTTTCTGTGGTTTTAACTGTATTTCTTTCGTATTACAGACTGCAGAACTGGTCTTATAGAAACCATCAATTTATCACCAAATTGTTATAATGTATCTGCATGTGCTTTTACTTTCCATCATTTAGAGATAGATTAGTTAAATTCAAACCACATTTGATATATTATTTTAAGTGTTTCAATGTGCTGTTATTCACATTATTATTATTATATGTTGTTACTTTGAAGAACATGCACATCCCAAAAAATGCACAACGTTTCTCTGTAATAGAGAACCACAAGGTACATTATGTCTAGAAAGAAAGGAAAATACTAGCGGAAGCAGACTAGACGAGGACATGAACACTGTTGTAATAACCAACACTTGTTCTCATGCAATAGGTTATTGGCCAAACATCCTATTGAGCAAGAAACTGATGTTCAGCAAATTATAATGTTAATTTAACAAACATTGAGGCAATGGAATACAAACCTCTGGTATCTAACTCATTCTTATTTCTAATAAAAACAGATTCTTACGTTTTTACAATTTGTTTTTTTCATTTCATTCCTACATCGGAAAAGATGCATGAATATTATTATTATTATTTCACATTGAAATATAAGGACCAATTTGTAAAACTGCGCCTAAAGGTTTACTTCCTAGCTGAAATGCCTGTTTTTTAGTTTTTGTTTTATACATAAGGGTTTTCAAAGGTACTCATAGAAACTTGCAACAGTCACAGTTTTCCTGGAATACTTATGTGAACGTCGAGAATTCACAATAACTTTCCCGCAAATGAAGTTCTGCATGCATAATTCTCTGATTGTTTCCAGGGTGGGAATGAGCAAAGGAGATGTTTTTGAATATCCACTGACTGCCGGGTTCGTGATTGGCCCAAAAATGTTTGGAACATGCCCACTCTGGAACAAACACTCGCTGACCCTGCGAGAGTATTTAATAATATTACACAGTAAGAGGATAATATATTGTGCTTGAGTAGCCCCCTTCACAACTACCAAGTCACATGTTGTGAACTCAAAAGTGACTTTATCCTCTTAATTAAGCAGTTTGCATATGTTAAATTATTGTAAAGGTTTCCAAGGCGTTATGAATATACTTAATTTTATATAAACATAGTGCAGGTGTACACGGTTTCTTTTAGGATGTTGCTGCCCACGTTTTTCAGTGGTTCTGTCTCGTCCACCACTTATGCTCATGTTTCGTGTATGAACAACTTCGAGAGCCCGACTGCAGCATGTGAGCGAAGCAAGTGAGCTCACCTTCCTCAGCGAGGGTCAGGTGGGGCTTCTGTCAATGAAACGTTTAAGAAACTGTGGTCATATATTGCAATTTAAAGCCCAGTTTTAGTTAAATGTCATTCATACCCATATAAAAATGATAGTTTTGCTGTTCGGAAAAGCATCCCTTTTAAAAAAAAAACAAAAAAAATCCACTGTTTGCAAGGCTGCCATTGCTCCGGTGGTAAGTGACAGACCTTGGAGAAATCTAAAAACAAAATCTAGCAGACCTCTTTAAATGATAATCAAAAATGCAAACCACCTGTCTTGCAATGTGTAAAAAAGCAGCATCTCAGTCATCCCTCCCTGGATGTCAATCTCATCGCACCCCAATACCCTTGATATGGCTGTTCACGATTCACCAACTGTGCAATCAGCATATTACATTCCTATTTTAAATAACACCAACAGTGCAGAATAGTGATAATCTATGCACCCCTTTGTGACCAGTCAAGATTTCCCTCACCGCAAGCAATCAGCAGTCAATCAGTCCCAGTTGGACTATAAGTCTCTTGCTTGAGTTCTACTGTGACTAACCATTTCCTTTCTTAAACATTTTCACCACTCAGATAAACAGATCTCACACCAGCAACCCATTCTTACCCTGGGATATCAGTCACATAATAGATGGAGGAAGACAGATACAATACTGGGAAGGGGACAAGTGGCAAAAGTGGTAACATGATGCGTAAAAACAATTGTCATCAGATGACCCAATATCTAACCTGCAAATAATGGATTACTTTTTAAATTAGCTGAAATACATATATATGTATATATAAGTGTGTGTGTGTGTGTGTATATATATATATATATATATATATATATATATATGTGTGTGTGTGTGTGTGTGTGTGTACATATATATATGTGTGTGTGTGTGTGTTTATATGTATATGTATATACATATATATAGTCACTTATAAAAGCAAAGGTTACAGGGACATTATAGTTAAGTTCACATTTTAAACATAAAAAACTATAGAAATGTTTTGGTTATAGTTAGAGTTATTTCAAGTAACTACAACTCACGCCCTAAAGTAACTATAACTCCCCCTGCCATGCACAGTTATCTGATCAATACATTTACTGCGGATTACATTATCAATGATCAAACATGTCATGAGTACTGTAATTTGTGGGGTAATTAGCAGTGCATGGCAAGGGCGTGAGTTATAGTAACCTTGGGATGAGAGTTATAGTTACTTAAAATAACTCTAATTACAACAAGTGAATTCCTATGGTTTTGTATATTTAAAATGGGAGCCTAACTATAACGTTCCCGTAACCTTTCTTTTTTTCAGTGACTTTCTATATTTTTTTTATTCTATTTTCTAACTATAACGTCCCTGTAACCTTTCTTTTTTTCAGTCAATTTCCATGGTTTTTTTTATGTAAAGTAATTTTCATTACTACACGTTAATCCAATCACTGCCACGCACGTCCTTCGGCTGCACATGGTGTCAGTTGGCCTCAGGGCCTGCCTGCAGCCTGGCACTGCGGTCAAACCCTATAACAACCCAACCAGGGTCAGCTCTCACCAAGTCATAGCAAACAGCTATGTCCCAGGGGTGGACATAGAAGGAGCTGGCCCTGGGAGGTGGCTGACCCCAGGGCCATTATTAACTCCACGAGGGAGGCCACGTGGCCCCCTCCAAGGAGCATTGCCCATGAGAGGTAGTGGTTCCCAGGGCTTCTGAAAAGGATCCCCTTCACTCTTTTATTATTGCCCCGGGCATTATTTTGATTAAGTGCCCCGAGGAGGAAGTGGTCCCAGGGGCTGTTGGAGGCTGCCCAGTCCCCCACACTCTATTTGATAATCATCCCATGGAGGTAGCAGACCCTGGGGCTGCGGTGGGGACTGGGCAGCCCCCTGCAATGGTTTTAATAAGTGCCCCAGAGGTGGTGGTCCCTGGGGCTGTAGGGGGGCTGTATGCCCCCCGTAATGATTTTCATAAGTGCCCTGGGGAGGTGCTGGTACCTGGGGCTGCGGGGAGGCTGAGTGGCTTTTCATAAGCGTCCCTGGGAGGTGGCGGTCCCCAGGGCAGTCAGTGGGCCTTGTGACCCCCACACTGTATTTCCTAAGTGCCCTGGGGAGGTGGTTGTCCAGAAGCACCCCCAGAATGCTTTTCATATGTGCCCCAAGGAGGTGGAGGTTCCCAGTGTTGCAGGGGGGTGCACGTCTCCCGCATTACATTTAGTTGAAGCCCCAGGCAGGTGGCGCCCCCCTGCATTCAAAATATAAATGGCTCCCTGGACCTGGCCCACCTGGGAGCTGCAGTTAAAGCAAGCATGGAAGCCCACGCTCATTTAAAAAAAAACAGTTTTTGCCAGATCCACCATGACTCACCGTGGTGGTCCCTCTGGGACCCCAGCACCAGAACTAATGGGTCAGGGTGTCCCTTCCCTGTCCCCTTTTGTTTTTTTAATTTTTTTCTGGGATGTGGCCGAAGCCGTGCCCCATGATGGCTGCCAACATTTCCTTGTTGAAGTGTTGGCAGGCAACCAGATCTCAGCACAAGATAAGGAAAGTTTGTGAAGCCTTTGCGTCTCTATATAGACAAATTTGTTTTTTCTTTAATTACTAAAAAGCTACTAAACAGATTTACACTAAATAACATAAGGTCACTTTCTGGACCAAGAGCAATCTTTTTGCTAAATTTGGTGAAATTCCATCCAGTGGTTCAGGCGCTATCTCTCTTCAAAATCCCTATAGAAAAATGAATAGGTAAAAAGCCTTTTGGGACACCCCCTTTTTCTCTGCCCCCACTTGACAGATCAACCCGAACCTTTCCAGACAGCAGCTCACATAAGCGTTGATTTGTTTGGGAACATCTCATGAAGATTTGCCAACCTGCGCCAAAGATATAGAAAAGTAAAAAAGCACTTTTTCTATAGAAACTAGGGGCCAGATGTAGGTAGAAAGCAAATTGCGAGTTGCAAATTGCGAGTCCTTCCGACTCGCAATTTGCAACTCGCAATTTGCTATGCAGAAAGGTGTCTCAGACAGCTTCTGCGACTCGCTATGGGGTCGCAAAGACCCACCTCATTAATATTCATGAGGTGGGTCGCAGTTTGCGACCCCATAGCGAGTCTAGGCACTCACGGGAATGGTGGCCTGCTGGAGACAGCAGACCACCATGTCCGTGACTGCTTTTCAATAAAGCAGTTTTTTTTTCTATCTGCAGCCCGTTTTCCTTAAAGGAAAACGAGCTGCAAATAGGAAAAATTACCGAAACCTTTTGTTTCGGTTTTTTTCAGAGTAGGCAGTGGTCCATAGGACCACTGCCTGCTCTGAAAAAATAATTTTGTGATCATTCACAAAGGGGAAGGGGTCCCATGGGGACCCCTTCACGTTTGCGAATGAGTTATCATCCACTTCAAGTGGATGGTAACTGCGAGTTGATTTGCGACGCTTTCGCGGTCGCAAATCAACTTACATCGCGGTGCGAGTCACAAATAGGAAGGGAACACCCCTTCCTATTTCCGAGTCGGAAACACATTTTGCGAGTCGGTTCCGACTCGCAAAATGTGTTTCTGCATCGCGTGCGGGCATTAGCGCCTCGCAAACGGCGTTTTTTGCCGTTTGCGAGGCGCTAATGCCTTGCTACATCTGGCCCTAGGTCCTAACTATAACTAGCTAGTGGTGACTGCGATATCTGTTCCTTCCATTCATTGGTGCACTTTATGTTCAATGCCCTATGTTTTATGTAGTTTGCTGTCCTGTGGTAATATCACACTGAATCAATCTTTCACATAGATAGCACGAACTGTGATTACTGAGACTTGCTATGATTTTAGATTTACACTTTTCAGATTGGAAATAGTTATTTTTATCACAGGGCAATATGCACGAATGGGTATTTTAAGAGTCCAAAATCTATTAATGTAATCTACTTCTATGCTCAGAACGGTGATCTGTTGACAATCCTATGTGTTAGTACAACAGTTTTTAACATTCTGGAGTTCATGTGTCCAATTACACATCATGGTATTTTATGAGTGTGCCATAAACTTCATATGATACATCTTTGTCTAAGAAGATTGATCTTAATTGTTGGCTATCGACTGTCACTGTAGGAATGTAATATGTGCAATTTACATTTTTTTGGCACTATTGACAATACATGTGAGACAATTTGAATTATGAACAGACGCACTATGTCACTTCACTCAAATGTTTCACATAGAGTGAAAATTGGGGCATGTACACTTTTAAGGTAAATATGTTGTACATTCTTTATTAATTTATTAATTGACTATGTGCTTTGGAGCATTGGTTATGAGATCTACACATTTACCTCCCATCAATGAATTGTAACCCAGTGTTTTAACTATGGGGAGTCCACATGGTCTCAGTTTAAAAGTTCCTAAATTGAAAGATTTATGGACCAATTTTTTGGTCATAATATTTGAGACTTAAATATATGTAGGCCCATGTCACTTTATTTCAACAGGATACATAAGGTACACACACATATCATGTAGGGTAAATGGATGCATATGTGTGCATATATTTGGATACATGTATCACAGGTTGTTGAAAGTGTATTATGTTTATTTTACGTTTTGTTAACCTTGCATAAGGTCTTAATGATCTATATTATTCAATGAAATGTATGGAGTGTAACCAATGGGACTATTAGGAATACCAGAGGATGAGGAGCACGATGATTGTTAACCCTATATTTTTCACACCACAAGATGGCTGCACCAATAGTCTCAAGTGTGTAGTGGTAATGATAGACAGAGGACTAATGTAGTATTCGAGGTAGCCTTGTTGATGTGGGGAGTGTCCAGTAGAAGGCATCAGCCGAATCACATTGACACTTGGTTTTGTTTGGGAGCAGCACAATATTGGTAATAAAATATATGATTACTGATGAAAACGAACATAACATCGGCTATCCTTCCTGATATATGACAGAAGCTGTGGTGCAGCTGTATGACAAGTGGAACCTCATCATCTTGAAAGATATATATATATATATATATATATATATATATATATATATATATATATAAATAAATTTACCTTATGATTTCAGTAACAAGCTAACTAAATAACTCTTGTTTTAGTAGTACAGGTGGTGTGGTGGGGACGAGTATGAGTATGAGAAATCATGAAGGAAGGAAATAAGGTGGGTGAAATCAATAGGCAATGTCATACCAGATTCTATGTCAGAATTGGAAATTAGCCTGCTCACAGAACAAAATTCCATTAGGCTAGATACATCATTTTGTCCTAAAATATACTTGTCATGTGTGGTCGTTAATGTGTACCGCACCTACAAGCTAATTCAGATTTGATTTTATTTTGAGACAGTATTGAGCTCCCATTCGTAATAATGACTGCTCATCTGTGGGGTTTTTTAATTGATTTTTACCAGTTCATAGATACAATTAAGTTAAGTCACAGTTGGCAGGCCAAAGCAGAAATTAAAAGAACATTCAATTAGTAATATACTAAGAAAATTAATTTGCAAAACTAAGAACATTAACGAAAATTCCAATGAACGTATACACCGACTAAAAAGCCTACCCCCCCCAAGAAAAGCATAGAATAGACCAGCTGGCTGCTAGCCCCCATGGACCACCTCAAGCCTCTGTTAATAATCTAGCTTCCACATCAGTTCACCCAAGCAACACTTCCTGAGCCCCTTGAGCCTATACAGACTTGCCTCCAAGCTATACATAGCCTAAAACCTAGGCCTCCATGTAGAGAAGATTGGAGGCTCAACTTTAAGCCAGTCGGAGTCAATACATGGATCTGCCACCACCATTGCGATGAATATCAACTGGGCATCTGTGCTACCTACCATAAAACCCTCTGTAGTGTCGACCAGCCATAGGATCAGTATATGAGTATCTAACCGTAAGTGTTGCCCAAGCACATCACTCAGGAACTATGCTATGTACTGCATAAGGGGGTCAAGCTTAGAACGGGTAAAAAACATGTGGACAATATCAGCCATTTCTGCCCCATAACATTTACATCTGCCCTCACTGTCTCTTCACCATTTGAGCAGCTTTGCTGGAGTGTAAAATAAATCAAAGATAGCCTTAAAGTACTGTCTCTACAAGCTGGTAGTGAGTAACACCCTATCACAAAGATCCAGCGAGTTCTGAATCACCACCTTATCCTTGCCAAGTCTAGCACCCCACTTAATATTCTGTGTTTCTAGATTGTCCTCCTGCATCTGCAGCAACAAAACATAAATGCGTCTAATCTTCTGCTTGAGCCTAATCGACTCGATGAGCAGAATCTTGAGCATATTCTGTAACACTTTACTATTCTTCAAGAGAAAATCTCGAATTTGTAAATATTTGAACAAATCCTCTTTCGGGAGGTCATACAATTCCTTCAGTTCTAGAAAGGAACAGACTTGAGCATCCTGATAGAAATCTCCTATCAGTGGAAGCCCTTTCTGTCTCTACTTCATCATCAGAGAACCTTGAAAGATACAGGACAATACAATAAATGGTAGGTAGGTTTATAATAATTGACCTTCCCAAGAGTCAACTTCCATCTCAGCTGACTCCATACTTTATGCACGACCTTCAGAATCTTAAAGTGTGTTTTTTTATTATAACTGGGTTCCAGGATTCTCAAAAAGCTTGCCATTGATTCCTCCCCCAACAACATTTCATAAACGGTTGTGGCCTTTACCGTACATAGACCACTGGTGTTACCTGTTACCAATATAGCCATGTGTTGCAGCATACAGACCCAATAATACAAAGTAAACTTTGGGTCTGCCCATCCCCCACACCCTTTTGGCAGAATCATATATTTGCCAGCTCTCTTTCGTTTCTTATAGCCCCACATGAAGCTGAGATATAGCGACTCCAACTTCCTGAGCCACACCTTACCAATCTGTAAAGGGATGGCCTGAAATATGTAAAGTACCTTTGGCAGTACAGACATTTTAATCACATTGCTCCTACCTACTAGAGAAAGATATAGGTGATTCATTCTATCAAGTTCTCACCTCACGTTATCCATTATAGGGGCCATGTTAACCTCTACTAGACAATCAATAGTGGCTGTGATTCTTATCCCCAAATAGACTGCTTCAGGAATGACGCGCTGATCTCTAAAGCCCACACTGTCCGTGTAAATGACCTGTGTCTTAGCGGCATTTCATTTATACCCTGAACACACCCCAAACTGTTTAGCGAGGCTCTCAATTTCAGTTACAGCCACCCCAGGATCAGTAGAAAACACTGCAATATCATCAGCATATGCAAATACTTTATAATCTATAGAATGTTGAGTTACAGGCTTTATACCCAAGTTCTGTTCTAATTTAGCCACAAAGGGGTCGATATAGAGGGCAAAGATGAGCAAGGACACCTCTGCCTGGTTCCTCTCACAACACATATCTTCCCCTGACTCAAGCCTGCGATGCGTAACCTGGCCACTGGGTTCTTATATAACATCCTTATGGCCCCTATAAATCTTTCCCCCAAACCTTTATGTTCCATCACTGCCCATAGAAACTGCCATTTCACACAGAAGAATGCTTTCTCAGCATCCAATAAAATCAAGCCTATGGTGGGTTTCATGAGCTGCAGCAATATCAAATAATGTGATCACCCTCATAATATGATCGACTGTCCCTCTACTGGGGATGAACCCATGCTGCCTATCTGAAACTTATGGAGGAATAACTCTGGCCTATCTAGATGCAAGAACCTTTGCATAGATCTTCCCATCGACAGTTACTAAGGACATAGGCCTAAAGGGCCCAGGCAACAGAGGGTATTTATCTTTCTTCTTAAAAATTAGTATATTTACACACCTCTAGGAGGCTGGGACCTCACCCTGCTGTGCACCTCGAAACAGTTGGAGCATGTCCTGTTGTAACTCCGAGAGAAATGTTTTAAAGAATTCCAGTGGTAGAGTTTCAGGACCAGCAGCTTTCCCCATCACCAATGAATCTGTTGTTGTCAAGATCTCGGATGATGGGCTAATCCAACCAACCCCAAGCTTCCTCAGATATTCTATTCCTATCTCTCCCCTGGAGATACTCCCCAGCCCTAGTACCTAGCAGGTCTATTTCCTCTGAACAGAGTGCTTGATAGTACTCTTGAAAGATCCTAATAATCCCTGATAAGTATCTAGAACATTGCCCTGGAGTTCTTAATTGCTTGTATCAGCCCCCACGCCTCCTTCTGCTTAATCCGTAACATAAGCATCCTGCCGGTGGATTCCCCCTGTTCATTTCATTGTGTCCTATATACTTGGTACTTCTGTGCAGTTTCCACTTTAAAGCCTTGATTAATTTTGACCGTACATTTAGCTATCTGTGAATGAGCTTCACAAGTAATGCGCCCTTCTGACACCTCCTTAGTTAGCTCTTCCTCAGCTGGAGCCTATTCCCTGTAGAGACTCTATACATCTCTTTCTTTTCTCTTTTGAATACACAGTCCCAGGCTCAGGGTCTCTCCCCTTATCCCCACATTCAGGGTATTTCACATAACATCCAGAGAGGTCATAGCCCTATTAATCATCAAGAACTCTCACAGCCAACAGCTCATGTGTTCAATATATAACTCATCCATCAAGAGTTTCCTTTGTCCTACTAATGGGATTTCAAGAACTAAGGGGTTATGGACTGATAATAATCGGGTGAATTTTTCTATGTCAGTTCCCGCCACCCCTGAAATGGAGACAAAAAAATAGTCCAAGCGAACCCGCTTGTTGTGTGGTACTGAATAGAAAGTAAAACCCAGGTCCAGAGCCTTGTGTTTAGCCCAGATGTCCACAAGTCCCTGATTGGCCAACAGGCACTCTATAGCTTTAAACATTCCTGGCTTACGCCTCACACAATCATGACCACCCGCAAGATTACCATTAACCTTTAAATGAATGTTAAAGTCTCCACATATTACCACCGGTAAGGGCCATTGGGAGAGCAGACAGTTTAGTGTATCGAAAACCCCGAGTTCATCATCATTAGACCCTTAAACTGTACACAGTGTAATGCGGGCAGAGCCCATTTTACACTCCACAATAGCCCATCGACCCAACTGGTCTGCTAATGAGCTCCGAGAAATACCAAGAGATATCTTAGCAAGAATTGCTACCCCTCTAGATGTAATCCGTGGCTCAGAGCAGCTTAATTCCGAGAAGCCCAAATCCTTGAAAACCTGATGCTTCCCCCAGGGATTATGGCCCTCATTACAACCTCAGCGGTCTTTTCAAAAGACCGCCGAAGCTTCGGGACCCAGAATACCGCCAGTGCTGGTGGTATTTCTGGCTCCCTATTACGACTTTTCCACTAGGCCAGTGGACGGTAACAGTGTTACCGTCCGCTGGCCCAGCAGAAAAGTCACAACATTGCTGCCGGCTCGTAATAGACCCGGCAGCAATGCTGATGTGCAGCGGGTGCAGTAGTACCCATTGTGCATTTCACTGCCCCAAATACGGGCAGTGAAATGCGCGAAGGGCTATGCCTGGGGGCCCCTGCACTGCCCATGCAAAGTGCATGGGCAGTGCAGGGCCCCCCCGGGGCACCCCAAGTCCCCCTCACCGCCAGCCTTTCCATGGCGGTGTTTACCGCCGTGGCCAGGCTGGCAGTCGGGGATTTATAATCCCCAGAGCAGCGGTGCTTGCACCGCTGCCCGGGGGTTATGACCGCCAGGTGGAAGCCTGGCAGTATAGTGGAGGGGCCGGCGATATGGCTGTGGCTATTGCGCCACTGTCATAATAGCTGGAGGAAAACCACCAGCCTGTTGGCGGTGTTACTGCAAGCTTACCGCCGGCTGCCAGGGGCATAATGAGGCCCTATGTGTCTCCTGAATACAAACAATGTCTTGGCACATAACCTTAAGCACTAATCCAGTTCTCTGCCTTTTCACTTTGTCATTGAGCCCACGTATGTTGATGGAACAAATACAAAGCTTTTCCCCCATCATTTTGTTGCTTAATGCATTCACTCATTATCATTGTAAAATTGGAACATCAGTTTCTGAGTGCCAAAGGTACTAGAAACATTCGTAAAGCTCCAAAAGTGCCTGGTCCGATTAAAAGGAAATATTCTGAACTAGCATTTTTACCCCCTTTCGCCCCCTTCCACCATCACATGCAGCCCCTCTCCCAAGGTGACCTTCTCCCCTCCCTCTCCAATCCCTAATCCCAGGGACCCCCCCCCCCACCAAGCCCTAAGGGCATATGGATCAAGAGGATCCATTCGTAATGGAGTGCCGGCTCCCTAACCTAGTCCAATATATAGCCTAATAACTTCATTATTTAGTGGCATAGTTTTATTCATCCTGTCCCTCTTGATGGTAGGTGGATTCCTCCCCCAACCCCCAAACAACCACAAAATGCAGAATTTAATCAAGCTTAGCACAGCTCAGCCATACTCTCAATCCGGCTTCAAGCTCTCCAAGAATTTCTTGACCTTATTTTCAGAAGTAAAAAAGTAAGAACTATTTTTAGCTATATCTTTGAGTTTAGCTGGATTCACCAAGAATGCCTGGGCTCCTTTGTCCTGGAAAGCTGAAATCAGCTGCTGCTGATACCACCCCTTCTCCACAGTTAGTGGAGAGTAATCAGGCCTAACGTAAAACTTCTGGTCCTGGGCCGATATCTTTCGATCTGGTCTGATCTGATTATGTCTTCTATTTGTGCTTTTAATAGACCAGAGGCTTCCTTCTGGGCGTGAGATCATTCTGCACTGCGGAGATACAATGTTCAGCCTCCCCAATCTGTTCCGTGAATTCAGAGCAAGATTTGGTCACCCGCTGGATAGCCAATTGCATTTTTGTGGCATGCAGCTTGAATCTTCTGAGTCTCGTCTGTAGGTTAGTCCCTATGTGCCATGATACTTTGGAAAATAGTACTTACTAAAATCCCCTCTGAAGCTCCACTGCCCATCTCACTTTTAGATTTGTTACCCGGTTCAGTGTCGCCCAAAACTGGTACAGTTGAATAGTCCTAGAGCTGATCCTTGGAGCCAAGGGCTCCTCCATCTCTATCGTCGCCCTCCCTTTTTTCCTTCTACCAAACCATACCTATACCAGTTGGCCTTGGATATGGAACTTCAGATCTTGGAGTTTGTTGCCCCCCCCCCCCAGACTTGACTGAATTTGATACTTCATCCTCCCCTGACCAGCTTGAAATAACTGACAAGGAAACAAACTTCTCCCAAGTCTCTATTTCAGCCCCTTCTCTTGCTTCTGAATCTGTCCCTGCTAACCTGTGAAGTTGCTTATTGGTGCCAGTCATTCCACTCACTACAGCATTTGGGGGGGGGGGACACTAGGCTCCTCCACATCCACCTCCTCATTCATCAGTACCTCCGTGCTGCTAGTTTCCCCCTTGAGTCCATTTTGCTGCGCCTCAATATGCAGCCCAGCATGTCTCTGAATCTGAATGTGATATTTGAAAAATCCTGGTCCCCTGAGGCTCCCTTAGAATGACCTGAAGATGTGTCCTGTATTGCCCCCTCCACACTCACCTCTGCCCTCCGGGCAGCATTATTGCTGGAAGCAGTCTTGACGTGCGAGCACTCCGCAGAGTCTCTCCCCAGTTGAGGCCCCATGAGAAATGTTGACATTATTGACTTTCTAGGCCTGCCAGTACTGGACGTCATCCTTCTTGGTTCCTGGAGCTGAGAGTAGTGCGTATCAGCATTCTCCAAAGCCACTGGCCCGCGTGTCTTCACTCAGCTTGCAAGTTTAGGAGGCATCTCGCTGGCAGAGGATTAGAGCACCGGCCCTCCTTCTTAGTGAGCCAACAGGCGGCAATCAAGCACATCGTGAGGAGGAAGGCTCAGAAAACCGTGGTGACTCTCTGAACAAATCCTGGCGGTGCCACCGGCTTGGGCTCAGAAACACCAACATCAGTGCATCCATCACATTTCCATGTTGTATCCCTCTGGGTTGGTGGGGGAATCCTCGGTACCACACCGAAGCTGGGGATCGAGCCAGGATGCTGCCGCAGCCGTGATCATGCAACCACAATCTTTCCCCCTCCCGACTGCTCCTCTTTGTTGTGCACTGAATGATCCACATGACACTGAATCATGTCATGGATCATTTCTGGTGAATGAAGGGCCTCAAATCTCTAAAATTATCTTACTTTCTACAATTTTTACATAGCACAGCTTAGTCGTTATAGTATGTGATTCACTAACATCCAGATAGGAAGCATCCACGCTCCCACATCCTCATCCAAAGAGCAACACAGACATCTAGGTTCCTTGTCCAACTCACTTTTCTCCTCTCTGCACTGTCTTCTAGACTAATCCCTGGGTACTGAAAACTAGACCCGGGGGGGGTCCAAAGTGGTATGCTTAACCTCAAACTTAGCCTAACATCACACATTTACCTTGTATTTCTGTCACATTCAGTTCCAGAATCTGAAGGCATCATTAACTTTACTACCACCCAGCGTTCTCCCACTTGCAGCTATAATAATCTATCCCAATTGTATGACTGAGCTTAGTGCCTGCAACAAGGATGTCTCAAACCATAGTCAATGGTAATCCACACAGTGGAATCCCAATGGCCTTGGTTTGATTTGCTCCTGTCATGGACACTAGGCCCAGCCACCCAAGTGAGGCAGCCTTTTTATCAGGACAAGTGGGATATCGCTGGGTGTTAGGAATTTTGTGGATTCCTTATGGATTCCGGACATTTCCATCACAGAAATGTAAGTTAAACGTATTAATATAGGCAAAGCTTGATACTTGGAGGGCACTGGGGGCTAGAAAACTTTGTGGGATTAGATCAAGGCATACCATCCTTGAATTCTCTTCATGCCTAGTTTCCAAAAATGTCTGGGGTTGATCGGTTTCTAAGGGTGGCGGCCAAGCACTGCTCCAAATCCCACAGCTACACCTATCACTGATTGCGTCATGTAGTGCTGTAGGACCTTTTGGTTCACCACCTGTTGGTTTTATTATCAGGAGACATGTGGGCTTTCTTGGTGGTACCAAATTTTTGGATCACCCCAGATTACAGAACATTCCCACACAGATATGTGAGTAGAATGTGTGTTTTATTCAAAGTTTGAGGTTTGTAAAGGCTTCTGGGTGAAAAACACCTGGCACAAGCCATACAAACCACCGTACACTGGATAAAAAATGGACAGATTTGCTAGGTTTTGCTAGGTTTCCCTAGGTGGAGGATGAGCCATGGACAAAAGTCCACATCTACCCACATTGCAAAGAAAGGGTCAATTTCTTGTAGAAAATTGTGACGTGTCCATGTTTACCCACACAAGTGAGGTACCATTTTTTTGGTAGACTTGGGGAAATGCTGGGTGGTAGGAAATTTGTGACTCCCCACAGATTCTAGAAGTCATCCCCACAAGAATGCGGAAAATATATAGTTTGTTTTCAAAGATTGAGGTTTGCAATGTCTTATGGTTAAGAAAACCTGGTGAGAGCCATGCAAGTCACCCCACCCTGGATTTTCCCAGGTGTCTAGTTTTCAAAAATGAGCAGACGTGATAGGTTTCCCTGTGTGCTGGCTGAGGTAGGGTGCAAACTCACAGCTATCCACATTGCAAAAAAGGTCAGTTTTTAGTGGAAGAATTTCATGTGTCCACATTACGATTTGGGCCCTTTCCTGTTGCGGGCACTAGACCTACACACACAAGTGAGGTACCATTTTTATTCGGAGACATGTAGAAAAACAGAATTGTAGAACATTTGTTATTACCAATTGGATTTATTTGCATTGTGCCTTCCAACTGTAAGCCAATGTGTAAGACAGAAGACATTTTGAAAAATGCTTTATACATCACATATACCCACAAATTCAGAAATGCTCAAATACACACTGCCCCTAAACTCCATATCTGGTGTCCATCTCAGAAATACATAGGTTTCCTGATACCTATTTTCCACTCTATATATGTTTCCAAATAATTGATCTATACTCAGTACACAATGAAAACAGCTCAGTTGTTGGCTTTGGGTCCCTCAGGTTTTTGGACAACTTACAAACCTTGTGCATTTACTCAACCAGAAGAATCTAGCAGACATAACAGTGTATTGCTTTTATAGATCGGCCGTCGTGACTAGAAATAACAGATGACAGTGTTGTCACAAATAGCCATTTTTTCCAACTTATTTCCAATATATTTTTATTTCAAGAGTTACGTTCTTTAAGAAAACCATGAGAGATGTACACATTTTGGATTCATACATTTTGTCTACTTTTGAGAAACCTATAGCTTTCCAGGATCACCTATGGGTTTCACACCTGTTTCCACCACAAACAGGAAGAAGGTGGAAAGTACAAAAATTCAGAAAATTAGCTACCTCTTCAAAAAATGCCAAAACTCTGGTAAATATATTAGTTTTTTAAACATCCTTGCATGTTCCTAAAAGATGTGAACATTGTGTTTTTAGCACATCAAACTTTTAATTGATGCCATTTTTAGGAGAAAAAAAAGATACTTTTTTGCAGAGCACTTTTTTCCTACCCCCACCACCCCCAAAACAAAACTCAGAATATAGTTATATTGTGCCCATTTCTTCGGTCCCCTCCAGGGTTATCCACAAACCCTAAGTATCTTTAGAATCCTCATGATGTTGGGGGAAAAAAGGCCGCAAAGTTGTCGTGAACAACTTATGTGGGAAAACAGGTACGAAGGCCTGAGCACAAAGTATCCCAAAGAGCCTAAAAGGGCTCAACACTGGGGTAAAAAAAAGCCTCAGCAGTTAAGGGGTTAAATGTATGTTATTTTTAAGCATATGTTATAGATTTTTTCAGCTTCTTGGAGGATTGAGTGATAGTGATGTTTTTTATTATACAGTAAAAATTATAATTGATTATAATGTTCATTATTTTATATTTTCATTCAATATATATGTGCTTAAATCTATAATTATTTATAATTATGCATTTAATGCCAAATCTGAGGTTGTGGGATTTATTGAGGATTGGGTAGGTAGTTTTTTAAATTAAATAAATGAATATAAAAGCAGGCGCACACTTACACACACACATAAATATATCTAAAATTAATATTACAATTTAAATATAGTAGCTTTTGTTAATGGATTGTGGATTACATTGGTGGGATGATAGAGTAGTTTTTAAAAATATAATAATTTGTTAGTAATTAAAAAATTTAAATGTGACATTTAACAAAATTGATTTAGGTATTTTTTGCGTGTGATTGATGAATCAGTTTTATGTATAAAACATTTTGTTTTAATACTTTAAATATGTTTAAAAATGTTGTCAGTTTTTAAATCCTCAAACAATGTGAGTTTTTTCCTCAATCTTAAGACATCTTTTGGTTTTCTTTTTCAGTGCTTTAACTTCATTTCCTAAATAATTTGATTTGGTACTTTAGTTACTTAAGTGTAGTGAGTCTGACCCTCAGATATATGCATTTTCCCTAATGTTTGTTAGACATTATTTAGATTATTTCCTTCAGCGTAATCACTTATTAAGCACTTTCCCAATATTAGATGGGCAGGAGTTAAAATAGTTAATTTGACACCTCCATAAATGTCTTTCTCGACATTTTTTTCTAGACCGGAGTTAGAATAGCAAATCTCAGTGTAGACATTTTCCCCAATACTTAAGATAGCAAGAATAAAGTTTATTGTGATGAATGCCCATAAAACATGCTCAGAAAATAAAGCAGAATAAAACCACAATACTTGATGAACGGCTGTCAAAAGAGTAAATAAGCACTTTGATCCTATGTTTGTTAAACTGGAGTTAGAAAGGTACATCTGACCCACCACCCCGATGCATGCACTTCCTCAATGTTTCTTGGAGTAAAGATAGGATAGCAAATCTGTTCCCCAAACACCCCTATTAAAATTGATATACTTACTCAATGTTTGTTGGATGGACATCAGAATCATAAATCTGATCTCCGTGTATGCACTTTTCCCAGTGCTCTGATCTCCTTTAAGAAATGTAATGTCCCCAATGCCTGTTAAGCTGGATATATAATAGCAAATCTGACACCCCATGTATGTATTTCCCTCGTTTGTTAGATTGAATAGTAAATCGGAACTCCAAAATGCATATATTTTCTCCAATGTTTGCAGGGCAAGGTTTTTTATTTGTATATTTTTCTAACATTTTGGGATTGGAGTTTGGTCTTTAGGGGTTACTATGGTTTACTTTATTCTGTATTGCTACAAGATATTGTTTGTATATTTCACATAACATGTACATTTTTAACATTATTTAATTTCTCTTCATTCATTTTATTTATTTGTTTTCTTTTTTTAATTGTTTTCTATATTTTATTACATGATTCAGTGTTTTGGAAAATAGTAGTTACATATTTATATAATTTATTTTAATAGCTTAAAATATAAGATATGTTTGTAGTGTTTTGAGCATTATTAACTATGAATGTTCACATTGTGTTTTACTATGCAATATATTTTTAGAAATGTATTTTTATTCACAAAAATATGTTCATTTGCATGACAAATGTATTAATAAACAATTCTGAATTTAATGTTAGGCATTTATAAATTATTTATTAAGTTTAATTTAAAGTCCATGTAATTTTTTCAAATTATGTTTATAAACTTTGATAAATTACTTTTTATTTGTTATTTTTATGCTTTCCATATTAGCGTATGATTTTTTTTAAATAATTCAACTTTTTAAAATCTATAATATCTTCAATTACATTGAAATACATAGGCATATTAATGCCCGGTCAGTATTTTGCCTCATTAACCTTTTTTAAGTCAATATTTGTGTATGCTAGATTATGTGTATGCAAAATTGATATTTGTGTGGAGATATTTTGACAGTGATATTTTTGTACTAATATATTACAATATTTTTGTGATAAATATTTCTTCAAGCGACCGGCAGGATGGCCACCTCTGCAGTTGGCAGGCAAGGCACTAGATTCCTGCCAGTGCTCCAAGAAGAGCTTCCTCTCATTGTCAGTCAGCCAAGAACCGAGATGATATGAAATCCCTCAACTGCATTAGTTGTATCTTAACAAGTGGCAGTTATCATAAGTTCATCTCCTAATGGGCTGATGGCAGGATGTCTTTGCTGCTCACTTCACCTTCTTCTTGGGTCTTTAACTCAATGCAAATTGGTGCCACATCTGCTGATCTCCTTAGGTGGGACTACAGTGATGCCACCATGCAGCAGTTATTTCTGACCTTGCAGTAGTCATTCTCAATTAATAATGGCTAGCCCATTCCTCTAAACTATATGCTCTAGTGGAATGATGAAAATCACTGTATCTGCAACCCTCTTATAGTATATAAAGTTTACAATAATAATGTCTGAAGTAGCAAAGTGAGAAAGGGAAGTTCATCTTAGAAGAATTTATTAGATCAGTTTGCATCTGCAGTGCCCCTCTTGACCAGGGATCTTAATGTTATCTGTTATACTCTCAAGCTTCTCATTCTTTTGGGAGCATGGGTATCCATAATTGTTCACAGTTTTAAGAACAGAGGCAGTGCTAATCCACGCTGGGACAGGTCAAATCTCATGAATTGCCACAACTGTTACATTCATGTGTAGTGTGTTGCTTGGGAGGCTTTGAAGCTGGGCAAGGGTAGAATGTATAATCACTCATGTGCAACTTGACCTTGAAACAATATGTAAATACAATACACCTTGTGATTAGTAAACATGGTACTCTATAGAATGGTCTTCCATGTGTTATTTATGGACCACCCCTCCACATTTGACTTGGTGGACAGGTCCAAGATTGGAGTTATCCTGACAACTATGCATATGTAAAGGGAACTTGTAGTACTATTTAGGCCCGGATTAAATTTAAATTAGGCCATGTAACTCACATAATTTTGGGAATTATAAGTTATGCTTTTTACACAAAATTCCCCAAAATACACCATTATGCCTCTTTGCATAATTACAAACCATTTCTTGTACACTTTTCCTGGAATGGTGCAATTTGTGGTAAAAACTTACCATGGACACATACAAACTCAGGAACATGCCAAAAGCTGACATGAGGAAGCATTTAGTGCTGAATTATAACAAAAAAATGAGAGATTTGCATTTTTGTGTTTTTATATATAATATCACATAATTTTGATGATGTTTTACATAATTACATGAGGCAAAATATTCAAATGTTGCACCCCCTACTATAACAAAACATCTATTTTTCCCAGTCTGCAAGAGTAATATGTAGATATTATACTATTGCGGAATACATTGTGGCCTTATGCTTGCTGCATGTGTGGGGGCTGGTTGTTGGCACTCTTCTCTTTAACTTTATAAATTAATTGACTTGATGAGTTAATAACTACAGTTATGACTCTCTCAAAAATGTAATAATAGACATCTTCATTCTTATTTTGCACAGAGAAAGTTCTCATATCTTAAATAATGAATTGTATTGAACATGTGGTCCAATTCATGAAAAGCATTGGAATGGAAAACAATCATTTATTTTCAAAGATCATGGGCCTCATCTAGGACACTGCGGGCTAGCTACTACCTGTGGCCAGCAGAAGCCCTGTCTCCACTTAGATCGAACCTGCTAGCAGCAGCTTTCCCACCCAATTAATAGTTCCTTATTGAATAGTCAAGAAACATTCTCTAAAATGCCTCCACTGACACAGTGAGAACAATACTTGGGAACTGTGCAATGCCAGCCAGGGCAGAATCTAATGGTGACCTGTGTGACATAATTTCTTTTAGAAAACAAACAAAGCCCAAAACCTCTTCTGAAAGTCACAAATCACTGTCTTTCATATACTGGGAAATTTTCCTAAGTTTGTGAGGAACATTGTGCCACGAGCTAGGCATGCTCAGGTTATTTTATAACACCATTATAGATAATCAAGCAGGAGAAGGATTGGGTAAAACACATTTTTACTACTGAAAGCGCTGTAAAGAAGGAATGAGTCTTACAAAAACATTCATCTGTGAGATCTAATGTGTGTCTGAAAACTCTTCCCACTATAGAGCCCTGCCTTAGTTGGGTGCCTTAAGCCAAGCATAGATTTGTATTGGTCTGGGCATAGTGCACTTTCCTTTATGTTTACCTAAGGGTCCGGCTTTGCCTGATCACCATCTGCCCTAAGACTATGTTTCAGTTCAATCAACCCTACATTCAGTGTTAATTTGTGTGATTTCTTTTGTACTAAGTAGCGCTTTCTGATTCCATTTCTTAAATGGATTAGGTTTGCACAATCTCGTCACTCTCATGTATTTTTACAAATGTTTTCTGAGCTAAGTGCTCAGTGATAATCAGTCATCTTAAGGGTGCAATTAAGCAAAGGAACAATCTGTTATTCTAATGCATTACCTTAAATGTTTCTATGTTTCAGTATTTCCCTGGAATGTACATTTGTTGTTTTACTTGTTTTATTTGCTGGATTCGATTGCTTTATATAGTAACAATTTTATGAATGTTTATTGTATTATCTATATGGTTTTACTTATTTAATAAAGCTATGCCTATTAATCGATGGATAGGTGGATTGATTGTTTGATTGACTGACTGATTGATTGATTCATCTATGCATACAGGTGAGGATGACAGTGGTAACTATTGCTTTGTTTGAAATCTTTTTCTTGAACCAGTACTTCCACGGTGTGAAAAATACCACCTGTACATCATGTTTGTTGTCCCACAGGGTCTCAACTTTATCCCGGTGTTATTCATTGTTGATATGAAACATTTGCAAGATCTATTAGACACATAGGTCATGTTGGTTTACTTACATAGATGGCACTCCAATAATAATTTCACCATGTAGTGTTCCCAGCTGAACTCTGCTCTTCTATTGAAATTTAGAGAACGCTGGTGAGACTGATGTTAGAATGGAAAATCTCATCTCTCTTAATGTATACACTCTGTCCAATCGTAGTTCATTTGGATTTATAAAAGCAGTACTTTTAACACTTTAATATTACTGTACTTTCACCACCTATTGTCCTGGAGTTAGAATAGTAAATCTTTCCTCCATCAAACTATGGTTTTAAAATGTACACATGTACGATCAATAAAATGTATTATAGCATTTTATTTTACTTTGTTTAATGACTTTCTGTTGTAGTATGAAACATATTTGTTTCATAGATGTTTAGATTATTTTATGAAAGTGTTGAGAAATGTATTAATACATAGGCTCTCATTAAGAACATGACGGTCTGGACCGCCATGCCAGTGGTGGCGGTCATTGCCGCCAACAGCATGGCGGTCCAAACCGCCATATTCTGAACGTGGTTGAACTACCACAGTGGAAACGCCACCACTGCCAGGCTCCCGCCACCAGGCAGCCTGGTGGTGGCAGCGTTTCAGATCGGGCAGTGCCCTCCGGATAATGAGTAACATTCCGGCAGCCTTTCCCTGACGGTTTACACCACCAGGGAAAGACTGGCGGAATGAGTGACTCAGCCCCCCCCGGGTGCCCCTGCACTGCCCCATCGCTCATTTCACTGCCCGAATTACGGGCAGTGAAATGCGTGACAGGTGCTGCTGCACCCTCCGCACTGCCACATTGGTGCTGGCTCCATTTGGAGCCGGCGTCAATGTTCTGGCCATGTTTCCAGCTGGGTCGGCGGATGGAAACACTGTTAGAAAAATGGAAGCTTTTATACCAATAACAAGAACCCAATGCTAAGTAAATGCAAGTGGTAGAACAAATAGGACTATAGTTGCCTTTTTCATGACGAACCAACAGCATTGCTAATGGAAAATTAAATAGCCCTCAGAGGGAAGGCACAAAGTAGCCTTTCACAACAACACGTCTGAAAACCTACTGCAAGGCATAGTCCACAATAAATACAGTAATTGCATAATCAATATAGCCTAGTAGGCCACTGCTGGGGTCTCAACTGGTTGTTAAAGACCCGGAACTTGAGTTACATTACAAGGGAAAGGCCCTTTAACAACCGGTATGGAAGAGCTATAAGACTATTAGAACATTCCATTCACTGAGGGTAGAATATTCTAAATTAAAACGGTCTTCAATGGAGCTCCCACCATTCCAATGTTCTAATATTCCTTCTTGCATACTATAGAGAATGTTCCCTCAACACTCATTTTGTAGATGGAGGTTTTCAAGCATCTAAATGATTAATCTCTTCTCCTCAAACTCTGTTGCATCTTCTGGCTTGTTACATCCTTTTAGGGAGCTTGACTGATAGAGTGGAACTCAAACATTCCATATGTGTGGCCTTGGGGACCATTCTTAACACAATAAGATTGCATCAATTGTTTTTCATTTTTATTGACAACATGCATCAATATAATCTTTGTCTATCCCATTTCACCCAATCTGAATTTAGCATTGTTTAATCTTAATGACTACAGACTGGAGTAATGGAAATATATAAATATATCACATAATCACTATTATAAGATCAGGTTCCCTTTGAGGGAATCAATGCACTTTAGGAAGTGAAGAGCACAATAGTTTGAAACAGGTGAAGAATTCCTCTGCTAGGCAAAACAGTATAACACCATATTAATATACACATGATTGGTGAGTCTGAAGGATTGTTGCTTTTGTGTTTTCAAACACATACAAGTTCTGCCTTCAAATTGTAGTTAATTTGATGTTCTTTTAATGTGAGATGTTCTCCATGAAGGGTCATTTAGAAGGTGCACCCAAAGTTTTTCATTGTTGATAGTTCATCAGTTTTCACTTTTGACCATGCATTGTTTTTGCCTTTGCCAGTGTAACATGCGCATAGACATCATATTTATTTGATAGGTAGATTAGTGTCACTATATTTAAACCCTATCATGCTGAAATATGCTTGGAGAATTGTTCCCTGTAGGTTTACCTTTCACAGAGTGTATCTGTTCATTATGGTAAATATTGTCAGAATGTGCCTCTGCGATTGTAGCTTCTGCAGAACTTTTCTTTACCAAATGATATTGTGCAGGAAAAGAACATGGGGGGCTTTGTTTATACTCTAGCAACAACCCCAAATATGTTACTAAAAGCAGTTTGGGCTGAATCGGGCATTTTATCTACACAGGGACTTGACTTGTGCTCAAAACCCACTGGGCATGGCCAATGACTGTTGTTCCTTATGATCACACTGGATCTGGATACAAGTTTTGGATTTTCGTTACTGTTTGATGGGGTGAGACCCTACTGAGCAGCACCACAATTCCTGCCAAGGTGAAGTCACACACAAATCCAAAATTAACCTATGCTTAACCCTCTGTAGCTTGACAGAAAAGCAGTTAGGCTTAACTTTGCCTGTGGGCCCACATTCTATTTTGTGAAGAACAGGATAGGGCGTATCAGGGCTCTCTACGCCGATGTCGACCATGACTGAATAGCTATACCACTTCATTGTGAACTTGAAAATATTGATGATAAATAGGTGAGGGTGACTACATTTGTTATTAGGAAGAATCCAACAGCTGAATAGGCCAAAGGAGAGATCACTTTGAGGGAACTCATACTCTGGCACCTTTATCATCTCACGTTATGTATTACTGTTAGAGGAATAAGAAATACAGTTTGTAGTCACACTCCATGAAAAACGTGTTGGCTGATGATCATATACTTGAAAGTGCATTAACACAATAACGACAATGAAAATATATCATATGAACTTTGACTTATGGACTGACTTTTATAGTTAATTGTCCTCAAACATTGTTGTTTAAACAGATTTGTTGGAGTGCTCCAGTATATTGTTTTAGGACTTAGTGGTTTGTTATTCTTTGGAATAACACCATCATTTCCCTTAGAGGTAGTATGGATGTATACTATGGTAGCACCAGTCTTTGAACAAGTACTCTTTTTGTAGACTTTCTACCCCGACTAGTCAAGTACTGTGCAACATCTTTTGTTATTGTAACAACTACCTGTCTGTATTCAACATAACTTAGAGGCAATGTGTAAAGGGTGTATGCAGAACTTCAAACAGTAATCCATTGAAAATACAACACAAGAGAAATCCCAAACCAATTTAGAAACATAGAGTACATTTTAGTAAATTATTTGATTCCAGAATTACAAAAATCCTATCAGCAGAATTGGAGATATTCCATGTTAAAGGTTAAGGCAAAATAGTGCCAAAAAGCACAAAGTGCCAACTGTGGGTATATGGTCTCGCCGGACGAGGATCACATCGCAAGTTCCGGCCGACCACAATGGAATTCGGGCTCAATATAGGGCCCAAGTTAGGCCTGCTGAACAAATACCTTAAATCCTGGTTGCGTCAAAGATGCTTTGTGTAGCAGCGGATCCCAAGAAACCTAAATGCAAAGACCTGCATTGTCATTGGGGATGCCACTGATGAGGTCTTGCGATGCAGGAACCTAGATTGAGGATGCATCATGCACCTGCTGTTCTGAGGAAGCACCAGGGCTGCGATGCAGAATCATTGTTGAGGATGCAGTCAATGAGATGCTTGAGATGCTACGGTCTGCATCAAGCATGCGTCGCACAGCTGCGAATCCAAGAAGGTGCATCATGCCGTGACAGTTCTGCTCACAGAGCACTTTCAGACCGACTTCCAAGGGTCCAGGACTGGGGTGGATCTACTTGGGAGGGAATAGATTCACAGAAGATAGAGTCCAGGTGCAGGGTGCAAGATGGATGGAGCCCTTATAGTCCCTGAGGCTCGATTCAAGAGGCCTGACAACAATCCCGTGGAGTCACACTGTTGGTCGTGGGTTCAAGATGCAGGTCCAGTCCTTCTCATTCAGGAAGCAGAGCAGCAGGGCAACAGAGTAGCAGTCCTTCCTGAAGAACAGTCCTCAAGCCTTCTAAGTCTTCCACAGATCCAGAGGTACACTGAAGATGGGTATGGGGGTCTAATATTTATACCTAGTGCCAGTTTTGCAGTAGGAGTAGGTTCTGAAGGGTTCCATCCCCAGGGGTGTTTGAATTTTCCTATCTCCCTGCCCCTGGCCCCACCTTGTCTGGGGGGCACAAAAGATTAGTGTCAACCCCTTTGTGAGTGTGCTCAAGCAGAGGCTTTGTGATGTTGAAGTGTGATAGGTGACAGCTACTTCCTCCTATCAAGTTAGAGAAGGCTCATCCTGCCAACAACTGTTCCTCCTTTGTCTCACTAAGACTGACAGGTCTAACAGCAAGGTATTGTATGAGGCTAAGGCCCTCATTACAACTTTGACGGGCGGCGGAGGCCGCCCGCCAAAGTTGCGCCGCAGGAATACCGCACCGCGGTCTGAAGACCGCGGCCGGCATTCTGAGTTTCCCGCTGGGCGGGCGGGCGGCCGCCTTAAGGCCGCCCGCCAGCCCAGCGGGAAACAACCTTCCCACGAGGACGCCGGCTCGGAATCGAGCCGGCGGAGTGGGAAGGTGCGACGGGTGCAGTGGCACCCGTCGCGTATTTCACTGTCTGCAATGCAGACAGTGAAATACAAAGTGGGGCCCTCTTACGGGGGCCCCTGCAGTGCCCATGCCGTTGGCATGGGCACTGCAGGGGCCCCCAGGGGCCCCGCGACACCCCCTACCGCCATCCTGTTCCTGGCGGGCGAACCGCCAGGAACAGGATGGCGGTAGGGGGGGTCAGAATCCCCTCGGCGGCGCAGCGAGCTGCGCCGCCTTGGAGCATTCAAAGGGGCAGCGGGAAACTGGCGGGAGACCGCCAGTTTCCCCTTTCTGACCGCGGCCAAACCGCCGCGGTCAGAATGCCCTGCGGGGCACCGCCGGCCTGTCGGCGGTGCCTACGCGTCCAGCGGCCCTGGCGGTTACAAACCGCCAGGGTTGTAATGAGGGCCTAAGTCTGGTATTCAGCACTTACTTTCCACGGTTGAAAACTATTTCCACACGAGGGCTGAGGCAGGGCCTGCCTTTGTGTTCAGCCAGGACCAGGTGACATTCCTCACTAAGTACAAAGCCATTTGCAAACTTGGTGAACAATAATGGTTTGCCAAAGAACTGTTCCTACTAAAATATCAATCCAATTTTTCTATCGATCACCATTTAAGGTACAATTACTGTACTTTGTATTGTGTTGTATTTTATTTATCACGTGTTTGGTCAATAAAAACCATCACACGAAGAAAGGAGAGAAAAAAGAAAAAAAAAGCCAAGGATCATAAAGTACAGTAATAAATCTATTTGAGTTCAAATATTCAGCTGAATTACGGAGTTGCTTGCAGGCTGGTTGTGCGTGCTTGTCTCACTTGTTCAGTCTGCCGTAATTTATGTAAGAATTTAGTGAGTCTGCAGCTGAGCTTTGAAGCCAAACTGGCCGTAGGAGGCTATTACGATCTGTTGTAATGCTTTTGCATAGGCATATCTGATGGATCAGCCTTTCCAGAACCAGCCGACATAGTCGACAGGTGTCCGTCGTGTTGACTTTCGTCCACCTAGGAAGGTGGGCATATGTTGGAAGGCAGCCCATTCGGTATTTCATAAAGACTGCTTTTATCCATGGAGTAACTGCTGCTCCCAGAGATAGTTGTTGGATTAGAGAGCGGTATGGTGACAGAACCAGCCAGGCATGCCCCTTTATCCTGAAGATGTGAGAGAGACTTGACACTTACTTTCGTGCACGTTTGACAAGCTGATGTGAGCTGAGTTGGGGTAGTTGATCTACCAGGCCCAATGTTATCAAGGAGGACTCCAGGTAGAGACGGAAGGCAGAGTTTGGATCCGAAGTCATTTCCACCCAAATTAGAGAGGTTAGGGAGCCTTCTTTTGCTACCTTAATCTTATGGCTTAAGTTGATAAATGCCCCTTTCTAGAGACTGCCTACACAGGCCAAATTCTAGGCGAACTTGGACCGGTGAAACATAATTTGGTAAGCTGAACAACCTCTTGAAAAGCTTAGTGATAATTTTGTCCAAGTGGTCGTCGCCACGGCCCCTTAGAACTTCGCGGACATATGTGACTGTTGGTATTAATTTGGCTTGGATGACCTTTAATAGTGGCAGAGAGGTTGAAGAATCAGTTGCTTTTTTTAATGCTGTTGAACACGAATGTAAACGAAATGGATTTCCGACTAAGGGACTCCAGATGGGGTTTGAAGGAGCCATTGCTGTCAAGAAGATCCCCTAGGTATTTATATTCGTGCACTGTTTCAACCTTGTTGTTACCCAAGCACCACTGATATTGCAGCCGCCAAGTCATCTTAAAGGGCATGATTTTTTATTTATTCAAAATAATGAGGAGAGCATTTTTTCCAGAGAATTCAGCTGTTGTGTTAAGTAGCCTCTGCAGGCCTATTCTAGTGTGACTGAAAAGGATGAGATCATTGGCGTAAATCAAGCTTTTCATGGCAGCTTTCCCCAGCCTTGGTGAATGTGAGTTCACCTTGTCCAGTTCCGCCGGTAGGTCAGCCAAAAATAAATTAAAGTGAAGGGGTGCAAGTACACATCCCTGAAGCAGACCCTGAAGAGTGTAAATTTTCCTGGAAAGGTGCGTTCAAACACCCAATATGACTCTCACCCAGGTATTTGTGTGGAGAAGGACTATTGCTTTCAACAACTGGGAGGGAATGCCCCAAATTGCGAGTTTAAACCAGGGTTTCCCTCTTTCTACTCGATCAAATGCAGCTTTATACTCTATAAATGAAAGAAAGAGGGACTTCTTGACACGTTGGCCTTGGTCAAATACTAGTGCGATGGCCATAAGATTGGCAGCCGTTCCCACCTCTTTTGAGAATTCAGTTTGATTAAACGGGATCAGGTTGTTGACATTAGCCCAGGTTTCAAGCTCTTCCAAGAGAATTCCTGCAAAGATTTTTGATTCGACATTTAGGAGTGCTATTTATCGGTAATTTGCTGGGTCGTTAGTCGCACCCCCTTTAAATATGGGGGTGATAGTTGAGCCTCTCCATGCTTACAGGATGATGTTGGTAGCAAGAATGCAATTGCAGAGTGTTGAGAAGTGTTTTGCCCCAAAATCTGGGACCTCCTTGTACAGGGTGGCAGGATACCTTTGGGTTCCGGTGCTCCTTCATTCCGGCACTTAATAATACTGTACTTTAAAAAGCCTCCGCCTGGATCTACATCTCAGAAAATGAAGACTAACCTTAAGCACTAGTATTGAACAACCAGAAATTAGCCTTGGTTCCTCCACCATCAAACCAGACAGGTCTGTTTCAATGACTGTGTAATTGCTGAAAGCCTAATGCCCCCCTAAAATGTTGCTGTGCCCTTTTGGACTACAACACACCATAGTGCAAAACTAACAGTGGTGAGGCACCCTAGTGCACACCTATAAAGTGTTGATCACGGCGCTGGATCAGATCATGGATTGTACCATTTTCATCTTCATTCTCTCTGTAGTGTTCAACATTGTAAACCAAAACAATCTACTTCATGTTTAGCAATATGTAATGTTTGAGGACTGGACCCCAATTGTTCTATATCATTCTGTTTAGCAGCTGTCCATAACAAAAAGGAAACCAAAAGTTTACAAAAAAAGCATTGACAAAGTCAGTTGATCTGTCATTGGCCACCAGTCTTTCGTTTTTTTCAATTTTTGTTTTGTTTTGTCATGTTTTTTCCAATCTTTATTTTCGGGGAAGCTGCCAGACCTAGATAGATCTAAAAGAAAACTGGCTAAAAGCTACTTTTTATTATGGTCTCAAAAAGAACTCATTGCCTTAGTAGTCCATGGCATTTCAGGGAACTACTTTGTGTGTGTATGTGCTCCTTGTAAAGGGCACAATGCCGTTACGCACATTGAATCCACTGACTCAAGTAGGTTGACCCATTGCCCCATGCTGTATGGTGTAGTGGGTGGGAGGAAAATGTCAATGACACAATAACAGACCAATAGATGAATAGGGCTGACTGGTACACCCCATTAAGTAAGCATATTATGCACATAATTTTAGTAAAAACAAAAGATCTTGGCTAACACTAGATTTAAAAATAAACAAACATAAGTGGAGCTACAGACAGCATCCCACCTGCTTAAAATGGCCAGTTACTTCTAATCGAGTTTCCAGAGAAAGGAACAACAAACAGAAAGTAGCACTGACAAGCCATGGGTTTGACCTTTGCATAGTGACTGCTCACTTGCACGCAGGCCCACAACATTAAAGCACACATTGACACAGAGCATGCATGTCTGAATTCCAAGGCAAATAGATAAATAAACAGGCAGCACTCATGTATACAGACCAACAAAAATGTGCGATGGTAGTTGCTTGGCTACCACTTAATGCTACTCTAATGCTGAGTCAACACACTTGAAAGTCAAGAGATCAAAACCTATGGAACCATTAAGATAACGAGAAAGCTGCCTTGTGAAAGTAATGCTCGTCCCCAAAATAGAGCGAAACCTGGGATGTAACTAACAGAATCCTACTTTGAAAAGATGATGTGACCATCAGGCTGCAGAAGTCGATATGCATTACATATCTATTATAACATATAAGGCCAGCTATACAAAACAATTTGCTGTTTGCAATGTATCAAAGGCAGAATGGACCACATATGTAAAGGTTTTTAGCATTTGCAAACAGTACATTGGCCCGTTTGCAAATGCTACTCAGTAACCTATTACTGAATTGCAAAATAGGTTTTGTGAGTATTAGGAAGGAGTGTGATAAGGGTGACCCTTCCTAATAGCGAGTTGCAGGGCCATGTGTAAATGTTTTGCAACCGGAATGCAGTCGCAAAACATTAATCTTTAACTGACTCCGTAAAGGGGGTGATAACCAATTTGCAAACAGGAAGGGTTCCCCAACGGACCCCTTCCCCATTGTGAATGTGGGCGCCAACCTTTTTTAAGACCACTGCCTGCCCCTAAAAAATGAAAATAAAACTTTTTATTTTTGTTTTTGTAATGCATCCCGTTTTCCTTTAAGGAAAACTGGCTGGATTAAAAAAAAAAAATCTTTATTGAAAATGCGATCACAACATGGTGGGATGCAGGCCCCAGCAGGCCACCATCCCTGTGAATTTTGGCCATTCCCAATAGGTCACAAATTGAGACCTGCCTCATGAATATTGATGAGACAGGTCCCTTACGACCCATTTGGTAATTGCAAACAGTGTCTGAGACATTATTGTACGTCACAGTTTGCAACTTTCTAATTGTGAGTCACAAAAAGTCTCAATTAAGAAGTTGCAAACCATTTTGTACGTACCTGTGGCCCTCAGTAACTTACCAAATCACATTTTGTTTGTGTGATTCGGCATTAGGAAGGGACGTGTTTAGGGCGTCCCTTCCTAATACCGAATCCCAGTGGTATGTGTGAATGTTTTGCAACTGGTATGTGGTCACAAAACGTTCATATTTTACTGATTTGGTAGAGGAGGTGGTAACCCATTCGCAAACGGAAAGGGGTCTCCAAGGAACCCCTTCCCTTTTGTGAATGCATGTAAAAACATTTTTTAAGGGCCACTGCCTACTCTTAAACAAGCAATGGCAAAGCCAATAGGTCTCGGCAATCTGAGAGCTACAGGTGTGGGCAATGTTAATGCATTTACCCCAGCTTGGATCTCCCAGAGTTAGGAGAGCCATTTGGCAGTAAGTGAGGTAGAGTTTTTTTGTATATAGATGTGTTCACAAAATAGCATGTTCAGATTTGTTCAGAATCTGTACATAGACCTGTACATAGACCTGTATGATGTCTACAAACGAGATCACCGTGTATACAATGCCTTATATGATAATCGCTGGTCTGTATCGATCCTCACTAAACCTAGGGACCTATAGGGGGCTGTGTAAAGATTTTCTTTATTTATATATGTTTAGGTTGCTTGCACAGTGCATTTACTGTCGTGGGTGAAGTCTGTTGGCGCTAATGGTATCGCAATGACACTGCAGAATGTCTATACAAGGCACGCAATAAGGTGTATTAAGGCAGGTTTTAAGCAGCTTCCTGAACTTGTAAGTAATTGGCTCTGCTCTAATTGAAGATGAGTATGAATTCCGTAGGGAGGGTCCCAACACCTGAACGGTGCTTCCTCCCCATCTCTGAAGTCTATAAGACACAGAATAGTGGACTGCTGAAATATTTCAGCGGGCGAGGGGGGATGCGTTTTCTAACTTTATGAGAAAAGAATGGTGGTGCAAGACTCGAAGCGCGAATCAAAGGGCTTTAAAGCAAGCACGTTTGATGATATAAGGCAAATCGTGATGTTTGGCCATGGGGTGAAACTTTGTCAAATTGAATACCAGCCTGGCAGCAATATTTAAAGTTTTTGTAGCAAGCCAGTATATGCTGAGTCTCCATAAGTCACTGTAGACTGCAAGAAAGCGTTGGCAAAAATCACTCTATGAGAGTGGGAAAGGAATTCAAAGCTGCTTAATATGAAAAATATACTGCTTTGTCACAACTGACATCTGATGTGTTTACATTGGAGAGAGCGACCTAAATGATGACACATACATATGAATTCACAAAGTGTGCGGAGCCCTCTGATGGTGAGAACAGATTTTTTTGAGTACAGAGACCCATATGGCGCTGCATTCATAATGTGTATAAAGTCACTTACAGGTCCGTGTACACTTGGATTCGCAAAGTACAGAGAAAACTGCATGGTGCATTGTACAGATGCATTCATGTTTACAGAGCCGAGACTGTGTACAGATGTGCTCACAGGGTGTACGGAGACCTTAATGGCACTATGTTCAGACTTGTTCACAGTGTGTACAAATAATTATATAGCGTGTTGTACAGATGTGTTCACCATCTGTACAGAAGCATGTAAGAGGATGGGCATAAATGTGTTCGCAGTGTGTACAGACACCATGGCGCGGTGCACGGACGCATTTAGATTCTTTACAAATAGTTACTCGTTTTTTTACATATGTTCACCATGTGTAGAGAGCCCGCCAAAGGGCTGAGTAAAGATGTGTTTGGCGCTGCCTACAGAAGTGCTTACACAGACCAGAGGGATCCCAGATGGTACTTTGTAGAGATACGCCCACCCTGTGCCACCTGTGGGGACATGTACGCTACTGGTGTTGCTTTTGGTTCAAGCCCTGCAGACCGGCACCTTACACGTTCCCGCTTTGAAAAAAAAATGTGAACAATTGTCCTCGCGAAACATCTTTGCAGACACCTCTCTGCCCCAACAATCCCCATCACCTTCTGCTCACTCCACGCTTGTCATGGGATTGGTGGGGAACTGGTCACGTGGCCCTGCTGCTATTGTCCTTCACCTGTGACAAGAGCTAAATTATTCATGGAAGGGCCACTCTGTCGGAGTTCACACAGATGGTGTGTGACATCCAGTCCACTTCCCCGTCCTAGTTAAGTTTTTCTTTTTCTCGAAGGGAAATGACTGTGCCGCAGTTCTCCCCTTCGATCAGAATTATCCACAGGGCCTCCGGAGAACAACGAACAGCCAAGACCACTGTTATGCCATTTGTATATTGATCCACACTTTCAAGCTGGCTGACTTCTGCTGCTGAACGGGCATGCATGCACTTAATCAAAAAGGAAAAAATCTAACGAAAAAGTGGTTATACCTTTAAACCTCCAGTCCTAGAAACAGTATATGAAGGTAGACCGAAAAAGTTAGCGGAAGTACAAAAGTGTGATAGATAGCTAGATAAATAGATAGATAGATAGATAAATAGATAGATAGATAGATAGATATTCTGTTTTAACAAGACAGCTCCATCACGTCATCTACACAAATATTAAGTTTAATTAACACAGACCAAACAAGCCCTCATTGTACTCCTCCTACCCCAGCAATAAATGGCAAAATGTTTAAGGCCATAAGTCGACTCCTAGCAAAGCCGATTTAAGTACTATCACATTGGGTGATAGGGAAGCTATTTATTTACTGTGTGCATAAAAGCCAAAAATGCAATAAAACGCACTATATACAAATTAGTTATTATGGTACAATATAAAGCACACAATTACATCTAGGCGTATTGAGGGTGAATAAAAGTGTGAACATATTTTATATGATGGGGCGAGCGAGGGATGGTACATGTTTACTGCACTGTAACTCCTTGGTAGTCCTAGGAGTCTACTAGGGTTGTTTGGGCTTTTGTCACGGTTCAAGTTGGTGGCAGCGAAAAGGATCACTAAGAAATACAGTGATTTGCCCAAGATCACACAGGGAAGGCTAGTATAAAAAGCTTGCCAACATGCTTCAAAAGTATGAAAATCCATCCAGTCTTGTCGTCGTTGACATCCATGTTCAAACTTACATGTGGACCCTTCACAAATATTCAACATAGCCTACACAGGCCCTGATAGTCCACCTTAAACGGCTTCTATCAATCAGAATAAAATCAGCACTTGAAACGCAAACCCAAACATCTGGTAGCTTGAGAAGTATCTGGTGTACTAGTGAAGTGAATTCTGTAGAGTCCAGCTGGACTCATTCTAGTGTTTCTGCCAGCCACTCTGCTGAGGTGACCCTGCCAATAAAAGGGGCCGGGCGCACGTGCCTGTGGCCAGTTTAATACCACCCTACCACCGTGTCTGCGTCACCTCATTTACCAGCATGAGGGCCTAGGGCCCCACATTACATTGGCGACGAAGGTGGGATCTGAAACCCCACGTGGTCGCAGACATGGATTCAACTCGGTGGAAGAAAGAGGAGAAGTGAGGCCGTCGCAGCCCCAGCTCCATTGGTGCCAAAGAAGGGGGTGAGTGCTGTCGATGACAGCGTCCCGCAGCGCTGCCAAAACGGCTGCGGTGCTGAAAGTAAATAAAGCGCTGTGAGGCTTGTGTTCCCTGTGCCCCCAGAAGGAATTGCCCTGAGCGCGCCCTCCCCAGAGTCAGCACATGGGTAGAAGGCGCTGTTGCGCGCGCCGTGAAGAAATGAATGGCCAAAAAGAAAAAACGCGCACCGAAGAAAACAAAGAGGAATGCCTAGGGCCGCCCCCCCTCCCCTCGAAGAAAGTGCGGAAATGTGTCCGGGGCCGGTCGCCCCAGGAAAAGAAGGCAGTCCGCAGCGTGTCATGCAGCTGCAGCTGCGGCCGCGTGTGATGTACATGGTGCGATCGGGCACCAAGAAAAAAAAAACCAATGACCGGCACCGTTTTTACTTTTTTTTCTTTTAAAGTGGCGCTGTCGCGCACCGTGCGCCATGAGGAGAAGTTGGAAAAGTGTGGCCGGGGCCGGTCGCCCCTTTTCATTTTAACAATGGTGCTCTTGCGCACCTAAGAAAATGCCCAGGGCCACCCCCACCACAAAAATGCCGGAAAACGGCCGCAGCACGGAGGACTGCTGCAGCCGCAACGTAAGGTCCCCGATGGGGCAGACACGCACCAGGTGCCCAGGGCCGGGCCCCCACCTCCCAGAAATGAATAAAGAAGAGAGGTGCTCACACGCACCTAAAGAAAAAAAAAAAAAAACTTTGCCCGGAGCGCCCCCACGCCCCCCTCACTGACGTTGGTGCCATCTGCATGCCTCTTCAAACGAGGCTGTGCAGGTTGAAAGAAAAAAATTGGAAAGGAAGGAAAAAAAAAACAAAGAGAAAAGGGAGAGAAGATAGAAAATAAATAAAATTGCACTTACCTGCAGCCCCCACCAGCATGACGGAGTCCTCCCAGCAGCATGCCCTCCTCACCGGCATCTGTTGAAATAAACGAGGCTGGTAACTGGAAAGACTGTCTTGAAGCTAGAAAAAAAAAGTGCACTACTGGCATCCAGTGGACAGAGTTGGTATTGCACCCTATTTCTGTTTTAAAGGGAAAACAAGCTTGGAAGAAGGCAAGTTTACAGCAGCACCTTCAGAAAGTGACTGCTCCACACCAAGAATGCGCCCGTGGACAGAAACGGCGCAGAAGACGGAAACGGCGAAAAAGAAGAAAGCGACGCGGGCGACGCTGCAAAAGGGAAGGAGAAGACTGCAGCTGTCCCTGCCAAGCTGCAACAGTGGGAAACGGACGCAAGTGCCACGTGAGGTACGAAGAAAGTGCGCATGGTCTGCGCAGCCCCTGGCGGCCGTCCACCGCCACCAACGAGAGAACGCCACATGCCCCAGCAGTGATGGACATCACCGCAGGACAAGAATCACCGCAGGACAAGAAAGGGACATGCCAGGCGTTGCCACAGGACGCCCAGAAAAAAAAAAAGAGACTGACACGTGCGCAGCGTGCACAGAGAGCTGCGCCCGAGAATGTGACGACATGGGTAAAAGTCCGTGAAGATGGAGAGAGTACCCGAGAGCGTGACGTAACGCACGGGACAAGAGGCCATGTCAGCTGGCCGCACAGCGATGGAAGATGGCCAATGTTGGCCCATCAGTGAGCAGGTCATCTGAACTGACCAACCCTGCCAGAGCAGATGGCAGGAGTGAGCGCCGTAACAGCGCAGCCTCGAGGAGCAAAAGTGGCGCCCTCGAGTGAAGAGAAGGAGGAAGAGAGCGGGGACCCTCCTGCCAGAGAGAGGTCCACCGTGAGGATCCGGGAACGGACCAGACCGGGAGAGGTCTGCCTGAAGAGCAGATCATGTCCTACCCGCAGGACTCAGCCTGTGAGAGGCTGGGACCGAGCAAGATGCACCAGAGGAGGTGCAGTGATAGGTCCATGTGAAGCAGCATGCGACCTGTGGCACAACGCCACATCAAGGACGACCGAGGAAGATGCACCAGCAAAGGTGCAGTGATAGGTCCATGTGCCGCAACATGTGACCTGTGGCACGACGCCACACCAGGGAGAAGAGAGTGTGGCACACTGCCAACAAGAAATGCGGAGAGGTTTGTGACAGACCGGTCACACCACAGATCAACTCCATCGCAGGTGTGAAAGTGGAAGGAAGTAGAGTGACACAACTGAGGACTCGTGCGAGCAGATGAGGAGGTACCCATCAGTACAAGACAGTCACCGGAGTGAGCAGACGTCACTGAAGACAGCGATGCGGGTGGTCCCCCACGCTTCCCAGTACGACCGACCTGTCACCGGCTGCTTGGCTGTGATGGCATCCCTGACGCCGACTGCACAGGCCACACAAGACCCGCCATGGCCGCTATGTCCATCAAGTGGTCCTTCCGCTGACGAAGCCGCCGCCACCTGTTTGATCTGCAAAAGGAAAAAAAAAAAACATCATCATCATGATGTGGTGCATCGCCCAATCATCGAAGGAGGAGCACAGCACCACCTGAGTGGAGACAGTCAGCAACAAGAACCGATGCTGACAAGGCATGTCTGGCAACGTAGAAACTTATCATCTGAACACTTGCCATGAGCTCTGTGAACCAGACGCCTGCCGGTGAGAGCAGACCAGATCATTTGGACCATCCACCCTTGGGGTTGCACAAGACTAGGACGTGGCCCTGTTGGGAGTTCAGAGAAACTCCTTTGGCGTGGCCGACGTTGGCCCGCACAGCCCACGAAGTCCCGCCGCAATCCAGGGACAAGGGCCTCCAACAAATTCCTGTGAGAGCGGAATATCGCTGAGAGAGAATGCATCTGAGACAGCTCCACGTCAGGCATCCGGAAGCACGGAGGTCTCATATCGAGAGACTGGTCACCTGAAGACTTTGCACTATGGCCAGAGCACCTGAATCCAGATGGCTCGAACAAGCGGACCCTGCATCAACAACCCTTGTGGCTCCATGCGAGACTAGGATGTGGTCATGTAGGCTGTTCCTCTGAGAAGTCTTTGCTGGGCCTGAGATAGGCAAGCACAGCCCACACAGTCCCGTGGAAGCCCGCGGAAGGGCCTCGAGGAGACTCCTGCTTGATGGAGGTCTGGCACGAGAGGGAAGACTGCCGCTGCTCTGCCGCTGGACTTCCAGGCGCCCCAGGCCGTCACGTCATCTGCAGTCTTAGGAGGTAGACAATCTCCAGAGTCAGAATGCCGTCCAGAACTGTGTACAGTGGACTCCCCACTGCTCCAGATGCACCCGCATCAGAAACTGTAAATAGACTTTGACCACAAGAGCCCAGGCAGGACCGGGTCGACAATATCCCGCGAACTGTGAGGTCGTGGACAAGCAGCTGAAGTATCTGGACTTCATCCACACAGTGTTCATGCCCAGCTGTACCTGGTTAAATTATGGACTCGTGCGGAGGTGTCCGGGTGCTCCCAGCTGCACCATGTCCACTGCAATTCTGCAGTCTGCCTTTTCGAGGCCGAGAGAATGATTGTGGTGCTTTGTTATTGTTTCTTTTACAGGTTGGACTTTTGTTTGGTTCCTCAATAAAGTTTGGGAGGGATGTAGAGTCCAGCTGGACTCATTCTAGTGTTTCTGCCAGCCACTCTGCTGAGGGCTGGTCTTACTTGTGTAACCCACACCCACCCAACACAGGCGTCACCAGTCAGGTGACCCTGCCAATAAAAGAGACCGGGCGCACGTGCCTGTGGCCAGTTTAATACCACCCTACCACCGTGTCTGCGTCACCTCATTTACCAGCATGAGGGCCTAGGGCCCCACATTACAAAATCCGTGAGCGCTATATAGCAAAATAGTGCCCTCTAAGTCCTGTGTGGAGAGGGAGCAGGCCATCGACATAAATGCAATCCGTGCGTGCCTTTCCCTCCAGCAAAGGAAGGTTATTTTGCAACTAAACATTCATGAATAGGCCTCACAGCCAGAGTGCTCCCGCTTCCAAAGAGACCGTCCCGGTACCGAGCCACCTCCCCTCTTACCAGCCTTTGTGTGGAGCTGGGCTACAGCCAGGGAGTGAGCGAGACGTGCGTGAGGGTGATGAAGGGGAGTGAGTGAACCACCGAGGTGTGCGAAACATATCCAATTGAAGCAACAGCCAGGGAGTGAACGAGACGGCACTGATGAGAGAAAGAAATAAACTACACATTTTTATTCTCACTCAGTGAGGTAAATACATTAGAAGGTGCAGAAGTGAGAGCTCAATCCCACTCCACCCGTGCCCTCTCTCCCCGACGGTCACCCGACCTTACATTAAAGACCATACTGTGGAGAAAAAGAAAACGCACTTGGAATTCGGGAACACAGGTGCATGGGAAATGTATTCAGAGCGCGAGAGCCTATTAGGAATCGCTAAAGGTGTCAAGGATATATCAGTACGTCGGAGTTTGTGATTTCCTAATAGTGAATTTCAAAGATTCGGTAGTAGAACTTGCAAAATTAAACCTTTTTACATGGCCCACAGCTCGCTAAAAGTGCTAGCTGAACAAAATGCACTTTGTTTTAATGATCATCTGTGCACCAACAATGGAAACAACAGTTAATGAAGTCTCAATGTGAGAAAGCTAAATTTCATTCAGGAGGCATGTTCTTTGCATACTTCTTTCATTCGCCTAGCCCCAACTTCAGCAATTCCACATGCTCAATCCTTGTGACTTCATGTACATTGCGTGGAAAAAAACGAAAATGAGTCCAGACACTGTTCAAGAGTCCCACTGAGAAAATATTGGCTAACAAGGACTTCGAGCAATTTATGTGTGCAGGAAAAGCAAACCAATAATGTGTTTGTCAAGCAAAGAAAAATAACCAAGTTCTAAAATTGAATTAATATAAGAGCCACTCGAACAGTTGCTGGCCTCGTATTAAACAGTGAAGGCTCAGGAAACACCAAAGAAAATAACCCAAGAGCAGACGAAAAACACCAAAGGGACAAACTAGTAAACAAAAACAAAATTAAAACCATCCTGGAAAGGTCAGTCGCTACTAGCTAAATATGCATGGCAGCAAAAAAGGTAAATATTAAATGAAAGGCAGAGGAGCAGGGATAATAAAAAGGCCAGGCAAACTCTTAATTACAATACACCAAAGGGTATCCAAAACATTAAAGGGGCAAGCAGACAAATCAAATGAATAAAACACATGAGAATAATTCCTTTTTAATTTTATAAATTAACTCATACTATGTCTCTCTGCCCTTGATCATTTACTAACCGGCGAATCAGACACCTATCAAATATAACTCCATGTGATCTTAGCAAAAATATATTTTAGAGTAATATTACAATGATATCATATCTAAGTTGTTTTGGTCTTTATTGACTATAGAAATATATCTGACTCATACCTATTCACTTGTTCCCTAGACAATGAACTACACTTTATCTCCTGAAAACATTGGCATAAATCCTCATTTGCTGTGATTTCTAGAGTTGTTTCAGTGCAAATTCGTCCTTGGTCAAAAAGACATTTGTTATATGCACAGAACCTGATAGCAGGCACCACTTTACAGCAATCATGTGTAAACACATCTGTCCGTTTAAAATGGTTTTATGATTGCTTATGCCAATACACTTGGTTGGCTTTACTCTCAGTTGAGCCATTATTAGTAGACATTAATTGCAAGGAAAAAAGTATTTCTTAACCTATCCTGCAGTGTCAGTTTCAGCAAGACATGTGGAAATTCATTTAAGACAGCCAAGGTCATGTTAGATATTTAACAATGTAAACTACTTTTTGTTGAACTTAACTTCCTATTTTTTTTGCAGTTATAAGCATTGGCAATAGGTATAGTGAAACGAATTTTGCAAGCTTGAGTAATGAGAAGAAAAGGTATCACACAGGTCATGATAGCAGATGCGTATTTCCCAAACACAGTGGAAAACTGCAAGGCTCCCTCATCTGTTGTCCATTTTCTGTGCAGATGAGAAAGCTACACGGTGGCCACCAGTCCTATACCAGCTGTGCTGATTAACACTGGCATTACTGCTCCCTATGTAGTACCTGTTTTGTATGTGAAGTGTGGTGATCACGCAAAAGTGTATGGGGAACTCAGTCTCTGAGATTACTTTGCACAGATAGGACAGGCATAGCACAGGTTGTAGTAAAGAGTCCGTGCATCACACACCCACAGAGAACACAAACCACATGAACATCAGCCGTAAAACGTCCATCGCGCACACAGAATAGGCATCACATGGTATCATGTGGAACGAAGAACTGATAGCCTATAGGTATCAACTCTTCAAGGATTCCCCGCACACCCGGATTGAGTGGAGCAGAGGGTGGTGGGGCACAGAGTGAACGGAGAAGAGCATGACACAAATGGAGATGCAAAGAAGAAGAATTAAGGGTACACCGGGTCAGAAGGGTGCCGCACAGGGTGCAATTTTGCTTTAAACATATGGAAATAATAAAGCAAGAGAAGCAGCAACAGTGCATGCTGCTGCACCCCCTTACCCACACAGAAGTGGTACCACATGAGAATGAGAAGTTTAAGCTTTCCTCACAAATACACCAACATCAGAATGGGTATTACATATGGGTTTTTCTTTCCCTGAACACACATGCACACATACAACAAGTACAGTACGTGCATGGATCTAAGCATTATAAGATTCCCAATCTCCACGAGAACACATACATCATCTGTAAGAGCAATGTATAAATAGATGAAGGTATGTGTGTATGTGTGTGGTCTTTGTATATAGCAGAAGTAACGAAAAGGTAGCAGAGAGCTGCACAAGTTCAATGGCAAAGCAACAGTAAAAAAGCGACTGGAGAGATAGATGGCTTCTGGGAGCAGACGTGTCCTGCTACTGCATTGTGATGTAGTGTTCTTTAATGATCTGTGTTTGCATTACACTTCATCACACACAAAGCAGGTACAAAACAGGTGGTGGGACTGCAGGTTTCCATCTCTCGGATGGGAGAGCACAGGCGATCAAGGACTGTCAGTATGCATCTTTTAGAATGTTCCTGCTCAATGAGCTCCACAGCCCTTAGTAACAGCATAAAGGAGATGCAGTCACCAGACAGAGGAGTATGAATGAAGGGAAACCCAGTACACCTTTGACAACCTAGAGCAATGGCATGAAAAAGGGATGAACAATATCCTTCAAGCGATATAGAGATGGAGTCGACCCTGCCACCACTTCCCACTTGTGATATACCATGGGCAGGCTATGCCTCTTTCTATTCCAGTAGAGTATAAACAAAGTAATAAATAGTTATTCAGGACCTGATGCACGCTCTGTTTTTCCTTAAGTAAGTGAGTCTTACTTCTGGAAGTTTAGGACTTAGTCATACCTATACCTAGAGTTAAAAAACAAGAATACATTTAAATTCATATAAGCAATGCATTGCATTATGGGCATTTTTCATTCCATTTTGTGGAAAAGGTGAACACAAAAAAGTGTTTCTCTTTAATTTTCACCTTCTTGCATACAAAGAATACATGCATTATCTTTTGAGGCCTGTATCCACACAGCAAGCAAATCCAGGAATTGCAAGGAAGTGACACCTACGAAATAGAGAACTAAAACTGAGATACGTTGCCAGTTAAATTCTGCAAGAGTTCTTCTCACATCAGTGTGTAAAGCGTTCTTAAATGTTTTGCGATTCCGTTAGTTTCTCAGTATAACATACTGTCAGCAGATTCGTCTTATTGCTGCACAGGATGTAATTCAGTTGGATGCTTTCCAGCATCATGTTTAGATGAGCATATTTTTGCTAAAATCTCAATCTGTAGACATCAGACCAGGCAATTCTAGATGTAGTTTCCCCTATGCAAGGGTGAATTAACCAAAAGCTATAGGGATAAAGATTTCTCATTAATATTGTCCTCATGTGGTCATCCGCAGACTGAACGTATATCTGCGCATTTTTTGACACATGAGATTTTGACTATAGCAGCATAAGATTTGAAATTCGATACTTAGGGCCATATTTATACTTTTTGACGCAAAACTGCGCTAACGCAGTGTTGCGTAAAAAAAAATAGCGCCGGCTAACGCCATTCTGAAGCGCCATGCGGGTGCCCTATTTATTCAATGACGTTAGCCGGCGTTAGCCGGCGGAGCTGCCTGGTGTGCGTGAAAAAAAATGACGTACACCAGGCAGCGGCGGCGTAGGGGAATATGGAGCTTGGGCGCCAAAAAATGGGGCAAGTCAGGTTGAGGCAAAATGTTCGCCTCAACCCGATTTGCGCCATTTCTTTTAACTCCCAACCCCCATTGAAATGACTCCTGTCATAGCAAAGACAGGAGTCATGCCCCCTTGCCCAATGGCCATGCCCAGGGGACTTCTGTCCCCTGGGCATGGCCATTGGGCATAGTGGCATGTAGGGGGGCACAAATCTGGCCCCCCTATGCCACAAAAAAAAAAAAAAAAATTGCTTACCTGAACTTACCTTATGTTCCCTGGGATGGGCCCCTCCATCCTTGGGTGTCCTCCTGGGGTGGGCAAGGGTGACAGGGGGTGTCCCTGGGGGCATGGGAGGGCACCTCTGGGCTCCTTGCGAGCCCACAGGTCCCTTAACGCCTGCCCTGACCAGGCGCTAAAAAACGACGCAAAAGCGGCTGGAAGTCATTTTTTTTGACCCGCCCACTCCCGGGCATGATTTTTGCCCGGGAGTGTAAATACGGCGCACATGCCTCGGAGTCAATTTTTTAGACGGGAACGCCTACCTTGCATATCATTAACGCAAAGTAGGTGTCCACGCTAAAAAGCGACGCAAACTCCATGGACTTTGGCGCTAGACGCGTCTAACGCCAGAGTATAAATATGGAGTTAGTTTTGCGTCGAATTTGCGTAAAAAGAAACGACGCAAATCCGGCGCAAACAGAGTATAAATATGCCCCTTAGAATCCCAGTTCGTATCTTACTTGCATATCAATAGACACAAGTACTATTATTTTGGTTTTATATCACTGTCATCCAGCAAATGTGCCTCTACCAGATTCTTTTGTTTGGTATAGATTGGAGTCTGATTCTTATGAAATAGGACGTTTTGGCTGATCCGAGTTAATTAATTCTTCAATCTGTAGAGTGCCATAATAGTACAGCACTGATTACATTTGAATGAAGCCTGCGAGCAGGAGTACTGAAGATGTGTTTGTTAAAGAGATTCAGAGTGAATCATCCTGAACTGTGAATTTGTTTCTCCAACATATGATCTGTGGACGTGAAGGAGGAACAGTTTCCACCTCGACTAGGGTCTAAGTCTTTGTGATGGATGGCAGCTGATACATTTTTGTTTCAGACATTCTGTGGCTGATCAGTGTTTTGTCTTCTACTTTTACATAAAGAGGTAAGAGAAAACTAATGGGCAGCATGAGCCACTACAGTTCTTGTGCTGTGAAGATGATATGCTTTTTAGATTTGGTAATTTTGTGTAGAATCGAGACCTAGGCAAGAAGGATACTAGCAGGCTATGTTAAAGGCTAGTAATGAATCCATGAGTGAACATTATTTTGGAACCTATTCAAGACTTTTGAGGTAATAGGAGAATGGGTTAATATCCAGTTTTAAGTGATTATCAATTGGAGGTTGTAATGCATACAGATATCAAGGGCTTTGTTTAAGTTACTGTTAGGGAGTTGCACAATATTAAACATTGAGGTACATAAAAAGAGAAAACGAATCTTATCTTGATATCAGTTGAGACAGTATTGTAGTCACTCAGCAGTCTAATCGTAGGGAGTGTTTGTTGGGTTGAGGCCTTTACAATGCAGCCGGAGCCACGCAGCCTGTAAGCACGCAAGCGTTCCTAAGCCTGCCCTGAACTACGCATATGCCTGAACCACGCAAATGCATGGTTAAGGCACCATGCATTTGCATAGTTCAGGCCCCCAGGACGAACAGCCGGAAGAGGAACTGGGGGGCTTTAGGGTTAAGGGCGGGGGGTCGGGGTAGTTTTTAGGACAGGGTGAGGTAGTTTTTAGGACAGGGTAGGTTTTAGGGTTTAGGGTGGTGGGGGAGTCAAGGTCGTTTTTAGGACAGGGTGGATTCGTTTTTCGGACAGGGTAGGTTTTAAGGCTTGGGGCTGGGTTGGGGTAGTTTTTAGGACAGGGTGGGATCTTTTTTAAGACAGAGTAGGTTTTAGGGTTTGGTGCGGTGGTTGGGGTAGGTTTTAGGACAGGGTGGAGTAGTTTTTAGGACAGGGTAGGTGGTTGGGTTTAGGGCGGGGGATCGGGATAGTTTTTAGGACAATGTGGGGTAATTTTAGGACAGGGTCGGTTTAAGGGTTTGGGTGAGGTTGGGGTAGTATTTAGGAAAGGGAAGGGGAGGTTCTAGGGTTTAGGGTGGAGTGGGGTTCAGGGTTGTTTTTAGGACAGGGTGCAGTAGTGTTTAGTACAGGGTAGGGTTTATGGTGGGGGCTGGGGGTCAAGGTAGTTTTTAGGACAGGGCGGGGTAGGTTTTAGGACAGGGTTTGGTAGCTTTTAGGGTTTAGGGTGGGGGTTAGGGTAGTTTTTAGGACATGGCAGGGTAGGCTTTAGGGTTTAGGGCAGCTGCGAGGGGTTCGGGTGTTTGTATCACGAATGGTGTTACCAAATATACCTTTACTAAGCATGCTCTTACAATGAAATTCGTTGTAAAGGCATGTGTGGTGAAGGAATGCGTGGTTAAGACACGGTCGTGATTCCGACCGCACTGTGAAGCCATGCGTGGTTCTGTCACATTTGCAGTGAAGAGTCTGGCCATACACATGTTGATAATTACTTTTAAACCATTTTAGTGATAATAGCATGTTTACCAAAATAAATCTATTAGTGCTGCCAGGAATATGGGTTTGTGATAAACTCACTGTTTGCTCAGGCTGGTCCAATGTAGGCCTGTTGAAACAATTCCTTTTCTATGCTAGAAAAGTGTGGAACTCTTACCTCCAAAACACAAGCTCCAAAGGACTGCTATGAAAAGATGTATATGGCTATGCCAATGTAGCTATCTAATTTTATGTTTCCTGACTTTTCTGGGTCTTAGTGAAAACCTTTTTCAAACCAAAATACAGAAAAGTAAACCACAGTGTTCTTTCTTCATTGTAATTATGCATTGCACTATAGTGGGACAAAGGAGAAAGTGGTGCAGTGTACATTATTAAGCATAATGAAAATCTGATATTTTAGTACTTTTTTATACAAATTCAAGTCTGAAATATGAAATTTGAGGAGAAAGAATGAGAGTACCAAACACAAGCAAGTTAGCATTTGAGTATCTTGCCCTCTGGTGTAAAATAATTTAAAAGTTCCTTTGTTGAAGCAGTAGTCTACTGCAATTGAGGATATGACAAATGTTTGTTAGGAAAGACTTCTGATCTGCAAACTGCAACATAAAATCTGGATACAAGGAGAAGGCAACCTATGGGTCTATGAATGTATGACTGTGAAAAATATGTTGAAATTGGAGCTTCTTATTGTACAAAGGATGCATCCCTATGACATTGATTTAGATTTCAAGGACCCCTTGTAGCTTTGTGCCAAGGCCAGATATTCTTCTGCTAACACAGATTGATTTCCTAGTGATAAGGATATTGACATGACCGGTTCTTAAAGTACTTTAAGTGTGGTTTGTTTGGAAGCATGGCTGAGGGAGCTCTTCTAAATTATATTGTGCATATGATCACTATTTTGATGTTAATGCAGCTTGAACCTAGGAGCCACTGGAAGGCATCTGATGGCTAGTTAGACATGTTGCTATGTGTGTAAGTGGATTATTCTAACTGCTGATGAACTTGTTCATATGTTTGTATTTTGCTACAGGAATCTGAGATTATTTCACCGTTTTAGTGTTCTACAAAGACTATTGAATGTAAAGGAACAATTGTTAAATTTTAAACCAAAAATGGTATTAAAAAAATCTGCGTGGATGATTACTGCCAAAACATCTTGTAATATTTTCATCATACTTTCTGTGAAGCAACTGTAAACGCCATTTCCATCAATAAATGTTTTGTTCCATGTAGAGAAAATGGAAACTAGAGAGATATAAATTGCAAGCCCCAACACCTTGACTAATTTGGCAGCTAAGGGAACCATTGTGGTAATAATTTGCATCAAGTTATTTAACTATTTAAGGAATAAGAATATCTCCACTGAATAGAAGAAAAATTATTGCTTTTGAGCTTCTCCAAAGACTCTCAGTCTTATGCTGATAATGGCAAGCTGGCATCAATTCTTTTACTAATGGATGGTGTAAGGGAAACAGGGACTTGGCTGGCTGGAGGTTATTTTCACCTTGCCATCCATCTGAGAGTCACTGGTATACGTTTGGTTGTTAAGGTCCTGGCTCATGAACAAAAGAAGAATCTGGAGGAAACTGAAGAAGAGAAGAGAGACCTGAGTTCCTTGAAAAAACAGACATACCACCGATGACAGGGAACAGTGAGTTTAAATTTGTTTTGTTTTCACTACCCAGATTGAAATACATGAACCAGTTAATGCCCTGGCCAGGCCCTGGCCAGCATATTGTAAATCCATACCTGCCAGATGACTTTCATATAAAGTCTTAATATGTGCTCCTGAATAGTTAACAGTGGTTCTGTGTCGTGTCCTGGGTAGAAGTCATACTGAGTCCAGTAAATGAGATTTAGCAATTAATATGTCTTTGGATTTGATTGTTCATAATCCCTTCAAACATTTTGTTACGAAAGTCAGTATAAATGGGTCTGAGGTTAAAGGGATCAGCAGGCAAGAGGTGTTTCATTTTAGAAATCCTAAGAAGCCAACATATATCATAGATTGTCATACAATCCCCTGGACAAGGGATCTTTTTTCATACAAGTGACAGAAGGGCAATGACTTTAGAGAGTGTTTTTAGTGGCACAAGTACAGACAGGAGGAAACACATGATTAAAATGTACTGGGTGTATTCCTTTATGTAGATACTGATGAGGAAGGAGCTGAGTGGGAAGATTCACATCTTGCCAGATGTCACAGATCTTGGTGATAAAGAAATGATGTCATTTGTCCATCTTGGTGAAGAAGAAAAATATTCCTGATTTCTTCTGCGGCTCCTAAAATACATAGGGATATTTGCATTCATCAACAGAATCTATATAGAACAGATTGCTACTTTCTTGTGAAGGTGACTTGAATATAATATTTGAATAGCTAGGACTTTCAGCGGCTAGTGAAATGTAAAGTAACAATTGCAAAAGAAAGGCTTTAGTGTTTCTGTAAAGGCTGATGCAGCATGCCTTTGGAAAATAAAGTTTATTGACACCTTTAATGGAAAATAATTTGCAAGTGATAAAATCTCCTAGCTTGGTGAAGGAAATGTGAATTCCAAAAAAGATAATGTGATGGAATGAGTAGGACAATGCTTGTGTGCACAGGTTGCAGATAGAGAAGACCAACTGAAGAGTGTGGTTAACTTAATGTTCATTCACTGATACATTGGGTGAATATGTGTGTTTGAGGGAATCATTTGCTGCCAAAAAAAGCATTCTGTCGATAAATCACATGCAGTAGACATAAATGATAAGGTGAAAAAGCATAGACACTCAGTAAGCCACATGCTGGACTTGTTTCTCATGTGCAATGTTGAAAAACAAATCTAGTAGCAAAATAATCACAAAAAAAGGTCACATCGTTTGCTGATTATGTGCTAAGTACCATAACCAGCTACAGCCTCCTACTTTTTCATTCAAGCTGATAAAGAAAGTACACAAATCAACACACAAGACACCTGGAACATCACACAATCACACAATCAAACCAAAGCCAGTAGATATGACTACCACCAAGAATCTATTGGAAGGCATATGCTGAACATAATAAAGGTACTTTACAGAGGTAACCCATTAAAAAATAGAAATACAAGATCAAATCAACAAAAACTATCCATTTTAGTAATCAAGAACTTGAATGGTAAGTTTGAATTGCTCCAGATGTTGTGCTCTTTTGATGAGGTGGACATGTCCAGTACAAAATTCATACAGATATGTTACAGTGCAGTTGGAGGGACACTAAAAAAGAATGGTGATGCATTTATCAGCACAGCAATTAGTAAATCCAGAAAAATATGAAAGCTATACAAATTACTCCTTGCATAAATAAAAAATATTGTCAAGGCATATCTTTATTGTCAAATGTTACAAATTTTATGCAGTTAGGTGTATATATGGCCTCCAAGGACTGTTCAACTGCATTTGGTGATTTTTGGCCACCTTCTACCAGTCAACGTGCATCACATATCATAGTACCAGTAGTTTGGGGGACAGAACTTCACTGGTCAGCAATGCGTGAGTCAAGATGGCCACCCGCTGTTGAGCTTCAGCACACCTGTCAAACAATGAGCTATTTCAAAAGGGTTTTGGGGCTACTAAACATAATTCTCCTATCCCTCATTACCCTCATGTGATGAGGAGTCTCCCATTCCATTTTTGAAGTGGAGTCCTTTGTCTACATGGTCCTAGGAGCATCTGGACCTTCGCCAAGGCTCATTTCTGCTCTCTCCCCAGAGGTCATGCCAGAAAAGGTGAGTTCACAAAGAGAAGGTGCGGCCTAGGCCCTGAATCCTCCTACTTTCAGTTTATGCTGCTGCACCTGTGAATTCCATCAGCTTTCCATAGGTTTGGCTTATTTACTTACGTCACCATTTTCTTTTCTATTACATATATTCATTCAATTATTCCTTAAAAAGAAAGGCAAATCTACATCTTCATCTGCTCATAAAAGTGTACAAGCAGTATCTGTAGCACCTTAAGTCTAAAATTGCTGACTTTACTGAGCCTTCACTTACTACTATATTGAAGGAAATCTTCTTGTTAGATCTAGCACTAACAATATTGCTAATGAAACTAAAAATATTTGTAAGGATATGTCTGGTCTTTCCATGAAGGTTACAGATAACAAAATTAAAATTATTCGCTATAAGGCAAAAATTGTCTAACAAGTTCCACTTGCCACAAAATTTCCTCCTATGAATAAACTGGTGTTGGATTTGGAAAATGGAAATAGGCAACATTACTAGTGAATGTTCAATTTGCCTGAACACATAGAGGGTAGCGATTGTATATAATATCTTCAGAATCTACTGCCTAATCTCTTGAAATTAAAATTTGCAGAAAAATTTGAGCTGATAAAGTGCATCATATTGTGTCTCATCATAAGCCTAACCAACCCAAACCATGACATGTAATATTAAAAGTTATTTGTCACCATCATCTTGTTCTGACATGCAAAGCAGTGCAAGAAATTCCCTCTCTTATGGCTAATGGCAAAATCTTCACCCATCAAGACTTTGCTAGAGAAAAAGTTGCCATCCATAAGGACTTTACAGCTTTATGACCAAATCTTAGAAACTCAGAATTCAAATCTGGGCTTTTTGACCCTTCCACCATGCACATTTGGAAAGATGACATCTCTAAATCATGTTATCACCCAGAAGATCTTCAAGACATTTTGGATAGCCAGTTCCTACTGTCAGTAGGTACACAGGACCCATAAACAGATCCTACTTAGACCATGAAGGGGTCTCTGCTTCTTATTCACTTATTAGCCCTAACAATATGACGTTATTACTACGGTTTTTATCACGTGGCTAATCTTCTCAATGCATGTGTGTCTCCTGACCTTATTGTCTAAGTTCTCTATTTAGAATTTATATATGTGTGCTTTTCTTTTGTTGCTCTATATCCCTAAGCTACTTCATTGGTCTCCACTGCTTCCTTCATGCCTTTCTTACTACTGTCTCCTATTTATACTTCTTCTTTCATATGTTGAATTGTGGATAATATTCATAATATTAAAATTGTTTCTTTGAATGTTAAAGGTTTGTTACATCCTGTGAAGCATTCGAAAATTATAGATTCATTATTTAGGCATAAGGCAGGCATATGTTTACTACAAGAAACACATATTGCTGAAATAATTTGAGCTTCCACCTGAAAGAAATGGATAGGTCAGATACTTTCTTCCATAGCAATGGGCAAGAACAATGGAGCAGGGGCAGCCCCTCCGCTGTGGTCGAGGAGCAGTACCCCTGCTGGCAGCAGTAACTGCAAAACGTTTTCAACAAAATCATAATAAAATATGTCAATAATGATTTTGTTGTTAAAGAACAGGGCCTTGGGGTGTGGCAGGGACCTAGGGGGAGTGCATAGCACTCCCCTCAGTGCACATGTATGTTTTGCTGGCCGTCTCGGGCCCGCCACACACACGTGCACACTAGACTCTCTCCAACCCAGCACTGTGTTGCTGGGTTGGAGACAGCAGGCAGAGACTTCCACTCTGCCTCGACGCACCAAGCCATAGTGCTCTATCAAATCCTAACGCTGGTTTCATGCATGAGAGCAGCATTAGGATTGGCCACAGGAAAGGCTGGCAGCCAGTGCCTGCAACTTCTGGCAGCCAGAGGAGGATCAGAATGGCACGGAGAGAAAGACATGTTTTTAAAAAAATTATTATTTCTTTCTTTTTGTTCCTCCCTCTCCGCCACGCGCTGTCCCAACCCTTTTCCCTCACGTGAGCTGTGACTGCAATGGAGTGGGAATTTTATTTTGAAAAAAACATCAATTAGACATTTTAGATGAGCACTCGGATTCTGAAGGCAGATTCCTATTTGTTAAAGTGAAACTTGGTGACAACTGTATTACATTTGATTAATGTATACGGTCCAAAAGTTGATGATCCAACATTTTGGAATCACATTATCTCTGAAAATATTCTTGTTGGGGGGGGATTGTAATTTCATATGTGATCCCCTCTTGAATAGACTTTTCTCCACTAAATGTACACCTCCAAAAGCTTTTTACTTGCTTAAAACACTGTTTAAAGATACACAACTTGCTGACATTTGGAGATTACATTTCCTTACCCATAAAGACTTTACCTTTCTCTCCAATCGTTGTAATTCTCATTCACACTTAGATTATTTACTGGTGTCCAGAGACTTGGTAAAATCTATAATTCAGCCTTCAATCTAACATATTGACATTTCCAGTCATGCAATGATTTCACTATGTTTGCAAGTCAATAAATCTTCCATTGCTCATTCTGGATGGCACATGAATGTTGATACTGTTTTTCAAGATGTTCATAAAGGTACCTTAATATCCGCTATCCAAGATTATTTTTCCCTCAACCACGAAGGTGTAACATTTCCTATATACAATGGGAAGTCTTTAAAGCTAGAATGGCTAAAAAAAACAAGGCATTTAATGTAAAACTATTACATTTGGAGAAACACATTGCTAAATTTGAAATGTTATTAATCTCTTATACCAATATTAATTTTAAAACTATACTACAAAAACCTAGATATGAATATAATTCTTTGCTAAGTAAAAGAGATGGAGTGGAACTTTGAAACCAAAACGCCAAATTGCGATTTAATGGATGTGGGAAATTGTTAGCTAGCTATCTTTGCATCAAAAAGATACAACTCAAATGCCTGCTATTAATAGAGATAATGGTACGATTGCTTCATCTCCTCCTGAGATTGTTGATGAATTCCTTCAGTTTTATTCATCATCACATAACAAACCTGACTTCCTTGTCTTTCAATTGATAGCTACCTTTTTAAACACTGCTAACCTTTTTCATCTCTCCCAACATGACAAGTCCAAACTAGATATTCCCTTATCTGGGGAGGAAATTCTAACAGCTATTTATTCACTGAAACCTCAAAAATCCCTGCGATCAGATGATATCCCTGCAAAATGTAATAAAGCATTCTTTAATGTCCTTACTCCCCATATACATCTCATATTTACCGATTTCAGTAAACCAGGTATGGTTGTGTGATCTTTCACTGAAGCTTTAATAACATTATTGCCTAAACCAGGTAAGGATCAAAGTAAGGCCCATATTTATACTTTTTTGCGCCACATTTGTATCATTTTATTACGAAAAAGTGGCACAAACTTACAAAATACAATCATATTTTGTAAGTTTGCCCGGTTTAGCGTCAAATAATGACGTAAGTTGGGTGCAAAAAAAGTATAAATATGGTCCTAACTATCACTCTATCTCTTTCATAAATCAAGATTGTAAAGTATTTGACAAATTTCTGGCCACAAGATGATACAACATTTTATCATTACTCTACATATAGATCAAACAGATTTCACAAAAAATAGATTTTTTGACAAAAACACAAAACTTCTGTTTCATGTAATAGATGCCATTCTTACATATACTTCACCACCTGGACTTAATGCTCTAGATGCTGAAAAAATCATGGATAAAGTTCATTGGCAATTCCCATTTCATTCAGTATTTTCTTTTAATTTTGGATTTATTAAAATGGTATCAGTGTTATATTGTTTCCCTTCAGCAAGGCTTTTTATTACCAGTCAATTCTTTGACTCTTTTTTTTTACTTTATAGAGGCACCAGTCAAGGATGTCCATTATCACCCCATCTTTGTTGGTAGCCATCGAACCCTTGCTTTCTAATATCCGACATTCTTATGAAATTACAGGAATTAACATTGCAATTATTATACTGAAAACATCTGTGTACGCAGCTGATGTCTTCCTACACCTTAGTAGCCCAACCACCTCTATACCTGCAGTACAAAATCACATACACAAATACTCTTATGTTTCAGGAAACACCTTAAATACTAATAAAGCAAAATGTTTCCCCTCAAGGTTCATTGCACCCCAGATGTGTTAGACAATACTTATATCTTTTGTCAAAAAGAGAAAGAAAAATATTTAGGAATCCAATTTTTACACTTTCATAAAGATTTAATTACTTTAAATTGTGATTCTTTGATTACTAAAGTTAAAGATAAAACTCACAATTGGTCTCTATTATACTTATCATGGTGGGGTAAATTTGAAGCTATTAAAATGGTGCCAGCTCCGGTTAACTTTTGCACTTTATCACTGCTTCCGTTACAATTACTTCTCATATTCTATAACAAACTAGATAGCATTGCCTTCAAATTTCTTTTACATCATAAACCACCATGACTTTGCTATTACAGACTCAAACTTTACAAATTTAATGGAAGATTTGGTTTACCAGATTTTTTCAATTATCATAAAACATTTATTTTAAAACAAGTTTCACTTCGGTTTTCATGAATTGACACTGTTTGTTCACCTAATTTGCTCCAAGTGGAACAACATTGGGTCTCACCATTTCCTTTACAGACATTATTATCTTTGACTAACTCTGACACACTTCTTAAATCCCCTGCCATTATCACATCTACCAAACTAATTATACATGATTTTGATTTCTCTATCCTCACATATCCCAGACTCTATTAAGCTATTTCTATGGCCCAATCCAGAGATAAAATTGAATCACATCATCAAATTTGGGAAATCATTGATAAATACTAGTATTTTCTACCTTGGAGATATCTAAGATAACATAGTTTTATTGTCATTTTCTGGATTACAATGTAAGCTATTGTTACCTGATACAGCAGTCCACAAGTATGATATTCTAAATAATGCTATACTTCATTATTTTCCAAATTTGTTACCCCAAAATACCACCCCTGAGTCAAAGATTTGTATTAGGGCCTTTTCTGCTCCTCTGCATATAGTTTCTAAGTTTTGCAAACAATTAAAAACTATCTGTCAATTTTCTTAGTAATTACTGGAATACATGACTGTCTACTGAGTTTTCCCTGGATGACTGGAAGTACATTTGCCTGACAAATAAAAAGGGTTGGTTTCCTGTGACTTTAAACAAATGCTTTTATCTTATTGAATTGTTTATGGACTGCATGTAAATAATATACTGCTAAGCCTATTAATCCCCCTTTTAACATGAAGGGTCTTTAAAACATTTTGATTGAATGTACAGTAATATTGCAGGTTTGGAAAAATGTTTAATATATTGAAATCAAAATACTTCCCATCACTGATAGCCTCACATACAGCATGGTTATTTGTAGATCTACTGCACTGTCTTCCAAATCAACAGATTCCCATAGTAACCTTCTTTACCTCACAATCTCTAGAGCTATTAAATCCATCATGACTAATTGTAAAGCCACTGAAGCATTCACTGTTCATACCTGATGGTCTTGGGTTACATGTGCTAAATGTGAAGCTCAATTATCTTTTAGAGGAACATGTGAAACTCCTCCAATGTTTCAAATGTTTTGGGGACCATTTGATTTATTGCTATATGCATATGATATATCTCTTAATGCATGTGTTGTTTCCTATTACTGTAATTTAAAGTCTGTGGCATATGAGGTAGCTCTTGTTTGTCCATATTCAACATTTCCTTTTCTCCTAGCTACATGATTCCTAGTTATTTTAGGTATATTTATAATCCAATTAAGGTATTTCATTGTTTTAGCATATTTATTCTATATATATATATACCACTATAATATACTTTTTTATGCTGTCTTTTAAAAATCACAAAAAGATTTGGAACTAAAGGAAAATACTGCCAAAAACAAGCCATTCTGCCAAACTGGCATTTTCTTCGTAGACTGCAGGCCATAAGACATTCAGAGAGGGATGGGCTGCTTCGATAAAACCATGCCCTCATGGCCCCATTTTAGTAGCGGTACCCTGTAGTGAGGGGATGGTTTCTACGTTGTTGGTTTGCAGTCAAGCTCCACAGGAGGAATTCAGACGAGACAGAAAAGAAAAACCTATGTGAAAGAGCATGCATTTTTTCTAGTTTGTCTTTTAATTCCATTTAAATATTTTAAACTGACTAAAAGTAAGTAATATAGGAAAAAATGCTAGTTTGTGATTATTCGAATATCGATGACTGCTGCACTCAAGAGATTAATTGTCATAGGTATGAAAGGACACATCTTTTCAGTTTAAACTGCAAAATATGCAATTTAAATTAGTCAGATCTTTTTGACAATGTGCCTGATTTAGATCTTAACTGTATTACCGCTAAACCACAGTGGCAGTGGTCTCAAGTACTCTGTCAAGCTGACAGTGTTCTGACCGCTGTAACTAGAGCTGTTCAGGTGCAGTCCGCGTAAATGGAGTGTACGCCATGGCATTAGCTGTAACCTGCAGCTGGCGCCATGAACTCCAATGTTGGTGAGTAGCATTCCGTCACCGTTGCGACGGTGACTTTGGGCCGGCCATATTTAGATAACACAGTCGAGCTGGCGGTGTACCAGCAGTGGTCCCATGACGGCGGGAGTCCGTTGCGGTACCCCGTCAACATTGAACTATGGCTCTATCTATTGGATGGATGTTAGCAGCCCACATTTGATGTCTATTGGACAATTGTGAACACTTGCAAAACACACTTTAAAACACACCCCATTTCAGACCATGATCCTTTGCCATTCCACTGCTGTCCACCATTCTGAGGATGACTTTGCCCCTGAACAGCCAGGTATATTTTCGTTTGTCTGTTCTTCCTGTTTTTTTCACTTTTTCATTTTTTCATTATTTTTCAAATCACTTTAGGGACTCTAGTATATATTTTTGCTTCACTGTGACAGGGAGGAGGAACCCACATTTTACAGAGGGAGAATTGACAGTCATGGTGGATGAAATTATTAGAGTAGAGCCACAATTGTTTGGAGCACAAGTACAAAATGCTACCATATCTCAGAAAAGGCAAATGAAGAACAGAATAGTCAACAGAGTGAAAGCTGTAGCTAACAATCTGCACACATGGGATGAAATTAGGAAGAGGCAGAATGACCTGCGAGGGAGAGTCTGTCCTCTGGCCTCCAAGCATCACATAGATGCCCAAAGGACTGGTGTTGGTTCTCCCAGCCCCCGCTCACAACTCTTTCCCTGGGAGGAGAAGGTCTTGCAGATTCTACATCCTGAAGGCTTGACGGGAACATCCGGTGGAGAGGAGACTGTTAAGGTACACCTATATATTTCTTACTAATCACAAATGGAGTCCTTACCCTCAATTTAGCTGCTAAGAATGTTTCTAGGCACCTCTCACATTTTTTAAATTTAGTTTCCAAACTACCTTGTGTTCTCCAAATCAGTACCATCAAGGTTGTTATAATCTATTTAACAATGACCAATATGTATTGTCAGATTGTGTATTGTCCCCCATGGATCACCCCTTGCATTTGACTAGTTCTCTGCTGTATCTCAATGTAGGTTGTTTTACTTCAAAAAACAGGTTCCAAACTACACCCATATTCATTTGAAGGCATAGTGCTTGTAAGATATATCTCAACCTATTCACATTATACACATATGTATGTACTTATAGTAAATGTTTGCTTAATTTTCACTGTGTTAATTTATAGGTATATGTTAATCACCTTTTCACAAGTATTGGCAATTCAATAATGCAATGTGATGTTGCCTAACCTTCTTTCAAATGCTGTTTTGATCCAGTATGTTGTCACCTTCTCGTTACTGCATTGAATTGATCTACCTGCTTGCATACATTATAGTGTGTATATTCAAAGGTTTCCAGCCATGTTCTGTGGCATGTTGATTATAAGTAGTATTGATACACAATTTACTTTGCAGTGTTCATATGATGACTACTTCCATTTGATCCAATAAGCTGTACCACTGTTTGTTTTTGAGGCTGCTAGGCCTTGAAATGGCTCAGCTCTCAATTCTACTTTGTTGAGATACATGGCACATGGTACATGGAATGTTCACTTTTTAAGTAGCATTTTACTTTTCAGCACACTTTCCCATCATTGTTACTGAAGTGTGCACATTAACCTACATGAGTAAAACGTGAAAAATCATGCAAAGGCCCCAACTTCCCATTAATCATATGTATTTAATTTTTTAGGGTGGTGTCATACATAGCTGAAGACAGATTTGATGTACAATACAGACCTTTAATGTATTTTTATTTTGTAATTCCTATTAGGACCACTCTAGGGCAAGTGGACTACCGTCTGCAACCGAAGACACCTCCATTCCAGGCCAAGATCAAATCTTCAGTGAGGACGCCACTCCTGCAGGTTTGGATGATCAAGGGATGCCTGGTCCTTTTGTTCTGTTTGGGCAGACAGCCCCAGTGAGTCACACTTGGCCCTCACCTATACCTCCCATCCCAGCTGCTATAACAACACAGCTTGTGTCCCCCAGTCCTGTCTACTGTTGGGCAACCACCACCACCTCTACTTGTGCCAGGACCCAGGGGGACCACATGGCCTCAAAGGCACAGAGTAGTGGGAGTAGTTGTTGTAGGAGGGAATCAGTGGGCCAGGAAAGGGAGGCCACTGCCATCATTGTCACCCAGCCCACCATTAACCGAGTCTTAGGAGCAATACTACGGTCCCAAGATGTGATGGGCCAGATCCTAACAGAAATCAGGGATCTTAAGCAGGTGCAGAGGAGGTAGATCCGTGAGCTTCAGAAGTGCGAGTCTGATTTGTGCTCCTTGACTGGGGTGATGTTTGATATTTACTGTCAGAAGTGCAGGGCTTTTCTTGTACCATCTACCCCTGTCTGTGGTCCTTCTACATCAGGACCCAATACATCTTGCACAGCCACAGACAGGGAGGCCCTGCCACAATAGGAAACTGATCCACCCATCCCAGTCCCTGAACCTGTGCCACCGGACCACCAGGAGATGATGACAAGACCTCCAACAACTCCTCCAAGATACCTCCACCACTTCCTCCCCAGAACCTAATTTCCTCCAGTGTGTGTCCACCATTCACTCTAAGGACTAAAAAATGAACACATTTACATTTTCTGAGGAGAAATGTATTTTGTACATTACAGGGAGTGCAGAATTATTAGGCAAGTTGTATTTTTGAGGATTAATTTTATTATTGAACAACAACCATGTTCTCAATGAACCCAAAAACTCATTAATATCAAAGCTGAATATTTTTGGAAGTAGTTTTTAGTTTGTTTTTAGTTTTAGCTATGTTAGGGGGATATCTGTGTGTGCAGGTGACTATTACTGTGCATAATTATTAGGCAACTTAACAAAAAAAAATATATACCCATTTCAATTATTTATTATTACCAGTGAAACCAATATAACATCTCAACATTCACAAATATACATTTCTGACATTCAAAAACAAAACAAAAACAAATCAGTGACCAATATAGCCACCTTTCTTTGCAAGGACCCTCAAAAGCCTGCCATCCATGGATTCTGTCAGTGTTTTGATCTGTTCACCATCAACATTGCGTGCAGCAGCAACCACAGCCTCCCAGACACTGTTCAGAGAGGTGTACTGTTTTCCCTCCTTGTAAATCTCACATTTGATGATGGACCACAGGTTCTCAATGGGGTTCAGATCAGGTGAACAAGGAGGCCATGTCATTAGATGTCCTTCTTTTATATCCTTTCTTGCCAGCCACGCTGTGGAGTACTTGGACGCGTGTGATGGAGCATTGTCCTGCATGAAAATCATGTTTGTCTTGAAGGATGCAGACTTCTTCCTGTACCACTGCTTGAAGAAGGTGTCTTCCAGGAACTGGCAGTAGGACTGGGAGTTGAGCTTGACTCCATCCTCAACCCGAAAAGGCCCCACAAGCTCATCTTTGATGATACCAGCCCAAACCAGTACTCCACCTCCACCTTGCTGGCATCTGAGTCAGACTGGAGCTCTCTGTCCTTTACCAATCCAGCCACGGGCCCATCCATCTGGCCCATCAAGACTCACTCTCATTTCATCAGTCCATAAAACCTTAGAAAAATCAGTCTTGAGATATTTCTTGTCCCAGTCCTGACGTTTCAGCTTGTGTGTCTTGTTCAGTGGTGGTCATCTTTCAGCCTTTCTTACCTTGGCCATGTCTCTGAGTATTGCACACCTTGTGCTTTTGGGCACTCCAGTGATGTTGCAGCTCTGAAATATGGCCAAACTGGTGGCAAGTGGCATCGTGGCAGCTGCACGCTTGACTTTTCTCAGTTCATGGGCACATATTTTGCGCCTTGGTTTTTCCACACGCTTCTTGCGACCCTGTTGACTATTTTGAATGAAACGCTTGATTGTTCGATGATCACGCTTCAGAAGCTTTGCAATTTTAAGAGTGCTGCATCCCTCTGCAAGATATCTCACTATTTTTGACTTTTCTGAGCCTGTCAAGTCCTTCTTTTGACCCATTTTGCCAAAGGAAAGGAAGTTGCCTAATAATTATGCACACCTGATATAGGATGTTGATGTCATTAGACCACACCCCTTCTCATTACAGAGATGCACATCACCTAATATGCTTAATTGGTAGTAGGCTTTCGATGCCTATACAGCTTGGAGTAAGACAACATGCATAAAGAGGATGATGTGGTCAAAATACTCATTTGCCTAATAATTCTGCACTCCCTGTAGACTCCAAACGACTTGTGCTCAACAAATATAGTTTCATCCACCATGATGGACTTTTGTTTTTTATTCCTGTCCTTTTTTATTCTTGTTTCAAATCTAGTGCACACATCTTTTTGTTCAAAATAAGGCACATAAAACAAAGTGAACAATTGGTGTTATATTTATTGTGGTAAATCCTTTTCTATGTCTCTGGACACCATCATTGTTGAAATCTGTCAAACAATACGATACTAAAACAAATAAGAGATACCGACTTGGTGATATGTTTCCCATGTTAAAAAGATGGAAAAAGAAACAATTAAATCTGAATGTTTTGGTGTCATATATTTCTAGGTAACAAGTTTGTGACACAGTCAAACATGCTTTTCACAAACAATGCAGAAGCCAAACAGTCTGTGCCATTTAGAAGTTGGCAATCCAGAACTTGAACACCATAAAAGAAAGGGAATATTACATGAAATCAAATTAAATAGGCAAACTATTTTAGATCCATGACCTCAGCTGGAACCAGACATCCTGCCTTCAAAGTAGGAATCCTACATCAATAACACCAATAGTCTACATCATGGCAGTAACAACATTTAAAGCCATATACCCATTTCAGGTCAATGTGGCAGTATCTGGTACAATGTCACAACCACCATTCAGCGGTGTGTTAAAAAAGTTCTTTCAACTATGATGAGATACATCAACAGCTTCCTACACTGAACACAAATGTAAGACTTAGCCAACTTTAAGGGAGACCTGTTTTCTATGGCTTGACATGCATATGTGGTTAGAGCAAGTTAAACAGCACATATTGCCCTGGTGTGAATATCCAACAGAAAAAAGTTTGATACAATCTTAAGAACTTCCATTCAATCACAGTGCAAGTTGTCGCTGTAAAGGATCTGTCCATGCCAATTAGGTGTCTGTCCCAGGATCAACCCACGTTCCCTTTATAGCTTCAACAACAGCACTTCATTGCAAATGTCACAACTTTGAAATGTCCGAAGGAAGATGATATCTGTAAAGGACACTGAACGAGAATAACAAGGGAAAATTAATGACTTTACATGTACTATTTGACTTAATTGGTAAGTTAGGAGGACACATATACTTAGCACAAGCAAAGTTAATCTATGTCAATAAACACAGTGGACAATGTAGGGAAACTCTGATCCACAAACATCTTGGCCTTAGAAGTTCCTGCACTGATCATTTGTTCCAAATTACCATTGCAGACTGATATGTTGAGTATGTCACAAGTTGTTCTGACATTGGATGTCACAACATGTAAGGGTACACTAACACTCAGGTGAAGAAGTGCTCAATGACATCTTGACATAGGTCAATTTCTTTCTTTTTACCACTGTCATCTTCGTTGGGCATTTTGGCATTCTCACCCAGTGGCTCTTCATGGTCTCCCTCCTCTGAGAGGATTTAGATGTTCTGTTGTGGGGCAATGTTGTGCAAAATGCAGCAAGCAGCCGTGTTTTGGCACACCTTATCGAGTGAGTAGAGAAGGGCTCCACCAGTCTTGCCCAAACACCAAATTCAAGCCTTCAGGAACCCAAAAGCCCGCTCCAGTGGCCCCTGTGTTCTTCCATGGTCCTCACCTAAGCAGACTTCCCCTGGTGTTGTTGGATTCCTCAGCAGTGCCAACAGCCATGGTTGGTTGAGAGACTCTGAGTCTCCTACATGGACGCAATCAATTGATAGATTAAATTCATATCAAGCAATTGTAAAATAGGATTAAAGCTAATGAACCTCAAGTTATAGTGTACTTACCAACAAGCATGGCCCTCTGAGGTCCAAGTTGTGACATTTTCAAGGGTATGGTCCTGTTCTGCAGTTGAAAGGAATCACGTGTTGACCCAGGAAAGTGGGCACACACACTTCAGATGTATAAATCCTGTAAGCAGATAACTAGCACATTGAAAGAAAGGAAGGCCCATATTTATACTTGGTTTGCGCCAAATTATCGTAATTTTATTTACGCTAATTCAGCGCAAACCTAATTCCATAGTTAAACTTTGGCGCTAGTCACGTCTAGTACCAAAGTTATTGAATTTGTGTCGGTTTTTGCTTATGGAAAAAAGGCGTTCCTGGGCAATAACCCACGCTATGGCCCTAGTGCTATATTTATCCTCCCATGCTGAATTCACACATGGGAGGAGAAGTCCCATAAATAATGGCGCTAAATTTGCTTAGCACCATTATTTAACGCTTGGGAATGGGCAGGGGTAGGGGACCTGTGGGACGATTTCGATGGTGGAACACCTTGGAATAAGCCCACAGGTGCCCTTCCCAGGCTCCATGGACACCCCCACCCACACCAAAGGGACAGTGGAGGATGGGGGACCCGATTCCAGGTAAGTACAGGTAAGTAGAGGTAAGTATTTACCTCTTTTTTTTCACTTGCTATGGGGGGGCCTAACTTGGGCCCCCCTACATGGCACTGGGCCCAATGGCCCTGCCCAGGGGACTTAAGTCCCCTGGGCAGGGCCATTGGGCTGGGGGGCATGACTTCTGTCTTTACTTAGACAGGAGTCATGTCCATGGGCGTTGTGCGTGAAAGAATGGCGCTAGTCAGGTGAGAGTCCTTATTTTGACTCTAACCTGACTAGCGCTATTCTTTCACGCACAACCTCCAGTTTTCCCTACGCCTCCTCCACCCGGTTAGCGTCATGTATTTTGATGTTAACCATTCCTTAAATATGGCACCAGGCTGGTGCTCTGGAATGGTGCTAGCCAGCGCTATACTTTTTGATGCAAACCTGCGCTAATGCAGGTTTGCGTCAAAAAGTATAAATCAGGGTCGAAGTTCTTCTGATTCTGGTAGGCTTTTCCCTGGTGTAAGGTAGCACCAAGGAAATATGTGTGCCATCAATTGCTCCAACCACATGTGGTAGGCCACCTAAATCATAAAATTCTCCCTTCACATTGGCCAAATCCTGAGCTCTTGGAAACAGGATGACATTTTTGATGTTTCTCATCATTGGACTTTTTGTAGCACACCACTGAAAGTTGGCTGTGGCATGCCTCCAGATACTGCCAAGTGTTTCCAGAAGAGACAGTGGCCACAAAATGAAGTATTGACGTAAGTGTCACTATTGGTATTAACACCGTTTTATTCCTATTGGTATTAACTCAGTTTTATTCCTATTGTTAGGCAGAGAAGAGGCTCCAGCTGCTGACACGAATCCAGTATAGTTTGCCTATTTAATTTTAACTTTTTGTTATGATCCTTTCCTCCATAGTGGCAGGGTCTGAAAACAGACTGAAGACTTGAGTTCTCCTAACCATGTCTGGGTTCATATGTCTGCATGAAAGAAAAACAAACTAACAATTAAAATTGTCACACAAGACTTTCACAATCAACACAAATCTAATTTCTTGGTTAGATTTGTCATCTTATTGTGTCATGTATGTTACCACATTTTTCAAACATCTTTACTACTTCAAATCAATTTTTTTCTTTACGTATGGCATTTCTTTACAAATAAGTGAATAATACATAAAAAATGTATTATTTGCACATTATTTTCATTTGTTTTTAAATTACAGTCAACAAGTATAACATACACTGCGGGACTATCGATGTCAAGCATAGTAACTTTCACTTTTTATGTCATATCTTGGCAAAAATACGTTACATATACATATCTGAGATTTGTTTACAAAATAGCCAATATTTTGAGTGATGGTGATGCACAAATAAGTTAAAAGTACACAGCTAAATGTCCTAACATTGGCGGGTGCCTGACCTTGCCCTCAGGACATTGGCTGTCCGAAGGCTGTTGGTGGAAGTTGACCAAGTAGTAGGTGGAACACTCCATGACAGACATTGCCATAGGGTAAAGTATGTGATGGCTATGCAGAAAAGCCAATGGCTGTGTCCATCTATGCTGTAAAGCATGTACGGGGAGTACTTGTATGCGGCATCTGGAAAAAAAGCTCACTTGCCTCCTAACACTGCAACCAACACCTCTTTGAATGTTGCTGCTGTTACCAATCTCTGGGAGCCAGGATGCTGGGAAAAGCAGGTGACATGATCTGCCCAGTCCCCTGAGGAGTTGGTGATCCTCACCAGGGAGGTCCTGTCCCTATACAATCAGCCATATGGGAACCCAGAGGAACAGGTACATATTTGAGTGGGAAATGTTTCACAAATTAACTTGTTCCTCCTTTGAATACAGACTAAGTTGAACCCTTTTGTTCATGAGTGAAGTGTTGTTATTGGAGTGTAGTGAACTGAATGGTTGGCTGGGTACAGAATGTTGTTTGACAATGCTAGAAATGTCTGTACATTGAAATGAAAAATCACCTGAAAGAATAAGCTCCATTTTCAGTTCAAGTCACTCCCAGTTCCAGATTTTATTAGACAAACTGCAGGCCGCTGATTTCCAGTGATCAGTAGACAATGTACCACTAGTATGAGTGAAAACATACAGCCCATGTCGAAATGAGTGACATGTAAATGCAAGAAGAATCCTCAAAGTTGAGGAGTTGTCTGATGCTATTCTGTCAAGTGAAATTACATCCCATAATTTGAAATTGGAGTATATGTATGCTTCAAACATATCATGGTGCCGCATACGGAGGAAAGTAATTTCCTGTGGCACACATTTAAGTGACACAGACTCTCAACCATCCATACAAGTATGTTGTATTAATACACACTTGTTCCTACATGACCCAACAGCAGGTTCTCACTGACACATGGCACCCCTTCCACACTGCCTTTAGTCACTATGGCCTACATTTATACTTTTTTTGTGCCGCCTTTGCATCATATTTTTATGCAAAAGTGGCACAAACTTACAAAATATAATTGTGTTTTATAAATTGGCGCCGCTTTTGCGTCAAAAACTGATACAAATGCGGTGCAAAAAAATAATAAATATGGGCCTATTTGTGATGCAAACCATAGTATCTGCCTCTATAAAGTTTAGGCATGAAGCAATGTAGCTGTGCATGGGGTTATGGTCAAATAATGTACAGAATGTTTGGCCTTTTGGTTCTCACAATAATTTGGATTAATCAGGATTGACTTTCATTACAATAAAGGTTTCCTGCCCTGGCCTAGATGATGTTTGTGACCTGGATTGGTAACATGAGGAGATAGAAAGTGTTGAGGATACTCAACAGATCAATGCCATCCAGGGGCTTAGTGGCCAGATGACACAGATGCTAGCTTACCTGGATGGCATTCACGATTCCATCTCTGGTATACAGAGGTCATTCCATGGTCTGGCGTCCTCATTGATCGCAGCCTCCCACCCATTCCAACCTCCCTTCCCATCTCCCACCCCTTCCCTATCCAATATCCCCCTTACCAGCCCTATCCAAAGCACATACACACATTTGCATGCACCCACTCAAGCACACACAAGCAAACACACAACAGCAAGAAACACACACAAAGAGACACCACACACCCCTATCACCACCACATGCATATCCAGAGCGACACACCCACCATGACACAAACATCCGCTACCACCACTCATGCAGACACAACAACCACCATAACACAAACATCCATACCCATCACTACCACACATGCAGACACAACACCCACTATTACACAAACATACACACACATATGCCCCAATAGTGGACATTTTGGACTATACTGATTGATGATAAATTGAGAAAAAATTAGAGAAGTATCTCATGCTGATATAAAAGTTAATTTAATTTTGAATACCTTTGTCCTGGCCTTATTTTTTTATTGTTGCTGATTGTTTGCTGTGAATGTTATTTCTGCTAATGTGCTAATGTGTGTGCCATGCACTTACTCTAATTTGTAACAGTGACAAGCACAGGATTTAATTTTTAGATATCTTTGGAATGCATACATTAGTGTTGTACATTTGTGATGGACATGTTAATTTTGGTGCAAGCATTCATCATGTTACTGGACACTTCCATCAAAATTACATGTGTTTCTGGTTTTTTGACTGGAAAATGCCTTTGAGTTTATTTTAACATGGTCGGTCTTTAACATACACATATGCATTACACAGGGAACCTGACACTAAAGTTCCATGACATATGTTGTTTGTCATAAACTGCGCCAACCAAGGGGACATGTGACCTTCATACATCTCCAACATGTTTTCAATTCAGAGTTAGCATTGGTTGTACATTCTGTGTTTCATTTTGTAGTGCAATTGCTACATTTTTGTAGTCAATTGCTACATTGTCAAGGATTTATATAGTTCCTATTCGGTATGCTGTTTATGTATATGATATGATATGATAGTTTAGGGAAAATTATTGCACACACTGTACGGACACATTTCGAGTTGGGATTGATAAGACTTTTTGTGTAGGTGTCCATCACCATGAAGACAGTTCGTAACAAATTAGTGAGTGTTTATGATCATTTGTCTTACTACAACATTGCAGATAGATGTTTTGCAAATCATTGTAGTCTTGCTTGCAAGTATTTGTTATACATGCATGAGGCCTGTGCTAATTTACTCTGCCAATTCGGAGGATGACAGGTAATACAGTGACTTACATCCCGTTCTGGGAATGATGGGGTTGATTTTCATCTCGGTCCAGAAACAGCAGCAATGGCAGGACTTGTATGATTGGATTCATGGCAGCAGAAAATGTGAAAACTTGGAAAAAGGTGCATTTTGCCAGTTTATCCCTCCCAATCCGTCAGCTCAGATGTGGAGGTTTAGCTGCCACAGTTCCATCAGTGGGAAGGCACATTGTGATTAGCTCAGCAGTAAAAGTTGCTGAGGTCCCGCCACCAGCCACTTTTGTCTATGGCACCGTCGACGTGGGTGTTGATTCATGGTGGTGGTGGTGGTTCGTCAGCGGTCGTTCATCTCTGGGCTTGCCAACATCTAAATATAATGGGCGGACCACCTACTAGGCGGATGGGAAACCCGATGAAAAATTTATCAAGATCTAAATCAGGCCCAATATGATCTAACATTTATTAAACACAAAAAACTAGAATTAAAACGCTATTAATGACAAACAACCCTATTATTTTTCTATGGAGAACTTTGTTGAACTTAAATTGTGTTTTTAGCGTTGGACCTAGCTCTTTCTGCAGGGTCATCCTTTGTCTTTTTTCTTTTGCCGTTTCCCTTCACTTTTGCAAAATTTGTTTTTGTTGGCTTTAATACTCTTGACACTTTACCATTGCTGACCAGTGCGAAAGTGCAGGTGCACTGTAGTCTAAGACATGCTAACAGTGGCTTATTCACTGTTGGTATATTTAATTTAATTATAAGTCCCTAGTAAAGTGCACTACATATGAACAAGGCATATAAATTAAATGCCTCTAGTGGGTCTGCAGCACTAATTGGTCCAACCACTTAAGAAGCCTTTTAAACATGTCTAAGGCCTGCCTCTGCAGAGCCTGTATTTGCAGTTTTACTGCCATGTCAACTTGCCATTTCAAACCTCTTTCAAAGACTTAAAATCCCCTTTTATTACACATAAGGCACCCCCAAGGAAGTCCCTAGGTAGCGCATAGGGCAGGGTGCTGTGTAAGTTAAGGACAGAACATATACTTTTTAGTTTTACATGTCCTGGTAGTGAGAAACTCCCAAATTTGTTTTTCACTACTGTGGGGCTCACCCTCCTCATAGGATAACAATGGGAATTCCTTAATACATTTATCAAGTGTAATTCTGATTAAAAGCAGAAAGAGTTGTCATGTTTAGTACCTATGGAAGTGTAATGATAAATCCTCTTTAATGGTAAAGTCAAATTTATCATTACTATGTCACTTTGAGAAAGTTGTCATTTTTTTACTGCTAGCCCTGTGTACCTGCTACCTGCTTCCAATATGTCTGGAGTAGGTGACAGCTGGGCACTATGCATTCTTTCTAGATAGCCACACACAATGTGAGAGTAAGGGTAACTTGATCAGCCTTAATCAGTAATTAACTGGCTTGATGGTGGGGCAGATTTCATACTGCCTCACTTACACTTGAATTGGCTTGTCAAGTCCACCCACAATGGGGCTTAACAACCCTCTTTGTCACCCCAGCCATCTGGAAGCCAAGACAAGGGAGGGGGACGCTGGGCACCTGTGTGCTTCAAAGGCATGCTTCTAGAAGCTTCTCCCGCCCTCCAGAAACAGGGCACCAAATTATAAATACTGGACCTAAGACACCGCCACTTCAGTACACTGCTGGACCTGTGGATACTCTGTCAGTAAGATGGACTGCTGTGCTGCTGAATGGAATGCCCCTCTGCTGGACTGCTACTTTGCTGGACCCCTTTTTTGCTGTGCTGACCTGTGCCTGCTGGCCTCTTGCCTGGGACTGACGAGGACTGGACCTGTATCTCTACAACCCTCAACCTAGAATGACTGCAAGGGGAGATGACTAGCCTCATGTTTTTGAAGTCTCAGGGACATAAAAGACATTCAACCAACCTTCTGCTGCACTTGGACTCTGCCATTTGTGAGCCTGCCCTACCAAATGTTACCACCCCAGTCCTGGACCCTAGGAAGTGGTCATAAGGGGGTCTGCCCTCTGTGGTCCTCACCGTTACCACCACAAAGCCTTGCAAAGCAACGGCACACAGAATGTGCACCAGGAATTTAAAGTACAGTGTTCAGTGGGAATTAAGTGGGTCCCTGTAACGGGCATGCGCTCTAATGTGGTTGGTCTGAACTCTTGATGTTGTCCTGGTCCAGTGCAACCAGATAAGCACTGTTGGCGTGTTGCACCTTTATGTGCTATTTTCACCAAAATCTTTAAAACTGCATATCTCGGGAATTACCTATTGGATTGGTGTTGTTTTGGTCTTGTCTTACTCATAAAAATAGTCTCTATTTTTGTAGACTGATGTGGAGTCTTTTTGTGGTGTTTGTCAATGCATTACTGTAATTAAAGTGTTGCACAAATACATTAACATTGCCTCTCGAGTTAAAACCTGACTGCTCTGTGTCAAGTTACCAGAGGATGAGCACAGGTTATTTTACGGTGTATATCTGACTTACCCTAACTTGTATTGTGGTCTCTACATAGGCAGGTTGCATACCTCTGCCAACCAGAGACCCAATTTCTAGCACTTATGAATTCCTTCCCAAAGAAAATATTTGTAGAAAATCCATCCTTTTGATTAATTGTCCAAATATTGGTAAATTTCCAATAGATCCTGATTTTCAAATAGAGATGGCATACTGTAACTTAAGGTTCTGATTCGAGAATTCTCAGGACCAAAGGATAATCACTGAAAATGTCAAAAACAGGTGACATTTTATTTAAATGCAAGACTCTTAAGAAGACAGGCACTCCAGTCACTGTCCTAGTTTCAGAGTGACCGCCACCTCTCATCTTTGTTATCCTTCATTGCATCTACTACAACGAAAATGGATTACAACTATTTTAAACATACCTCACCAAAATAATATGTTTACCTCATTTCCACTGTGTCAAACCTCAGGCTCCAGGTTACCTCTTTTCCAAACCACTATTTATGATTTTTGAGCATGAAAGGTAAGTATGTGGTACTTGTTTGCTGAATTGCACACAAAATGCCACTGGTTTCAAATATTTTTCACCTTAGTCCATATGCCTAATATTTTTCCTGAGCTGTGCTCATTGCAGTGACGTGATTCTTAAATGGACAGGTTATTGAGAGTCAGAGGAGGAAACTGTAAGAAACTGGATTATCAGTTGACAGGAGTGAAATTCCCACAAAAGCCACTGAATAATTATATGCTTAACCCACTGGCAGCTTGGCAGAAAACAGTCAGGCTTAATTTAGTGGCAATGTGTAAATTATTTATGCAGCACCCAAACAGTAATAAAGTGAAAACGTAACAGAAGAATAATCCCAAACCAATATGGAAAAATAGAGGACACTTTAATAAATAAATTGACTCCAAAATGTTAAACGTTGTATCTCTGGGGGAGTGATTGAATCATGGTTTATGGCACTTGGCATAGTCCTGGTGCAAACAGTGCATACAGACTTGCCTGCTGCATGCCAGAAGCACACTTGCTGTATGCATCCGCTGCACAGATGCAGAGCAGCTGCCCTTAAGTAGACCCTGGGAGGGGGAGGACTGTGGGAGATTGATGGGTGGGCTAAAAAGATGGGGAAGTAGAGGCAGGAATCAGGTGTCAGGAAGAGCAGGTAAGGTGCAGGGACATGGTAGGAGGGTGGGGGCCTGTGGGGAGCGCAACTGAGGGAGCAAAGGTCCTAAAAGAGAGAGAAAAGGCACAAACAACAGCAGAATTAGAAAGTTTAAGGAAAAATATCACCAAAAAGGCATGAATGACCAACTACAGGTGAGTGGTTGTGCCAGTCTCGGACAAAGTCACAAGTTCAGACTGACAGGGAAAGAGCACCAGTAGAGTATGGGATCAGGTGCAGCCCAATAACAGTTGTATCTTTTGTCCTTGATGCACGGACTGCACAATGATGCAATGCAAGGCTATGTGTGTGATTTGTCTGGGCTGCAAGGGAAGGTCCTGTGTAGGTCTGAGTCATATTATGTTTCGTCTGGTGAGTCTGCTTATCAGTTGCTGTGAGGTGGACAAAGTGAGGCTCATCGTTGGTCTGTGTCATGCTCTTCCTGACACCTCATTCCTGCCTCTACTTCCCCATCTTTGGAGCCCACCCACCAATCTCCCACACTCCTCCCCCTCCCAGGGTCTACTTAAGGGCAGCTGCTCTGCATCTGTGCAGCAGATGCATACAGCAAGTGTGCTTCTGGCATGCAGCAGGCAAGTCTGTATGCACTGTTTGCACCAGGACTGTGCTCAGTGCCATAAACCATGATTCAATCACTCCCCCAGAGATAAGGCGCAGCACTCATTCGATCAGTCAACCCAGGAAGTCTCTCTTTCCACTGCTGGCTTTTCCTGCTACATACCATGGTAGGAGCCTTCCCCTGCACCCACTGTAGGTTCACCTGCAACAGCCTACCCACACATCTTACAGAAGCTCCAGCAGAACCATCAAAACTCCACCTAATACCCCATGCTACAGCAAACCCACACTCGAAAGCTCACTCGCATGCATGCTCCTCAACACACAATTTCTGTGCAAACATACAACCAAAATATGTTACCTGCTGAACAGCGATGCACCAGACATCCTCTTCTTCTCAGAAATCACCACATTGGCACCCAATATTGTTACAGCAATCCCAGTAGGATACAAGATAGCAAGACAGGACTGTCCTCACAAGCCTGCAGGATGGCTCACAGTCATCTACAAAGACTCCATCAAATTCTCAACATCGTCGGAGAGTGCCACCCCATTTATGGAACACGTCCACTTCAAGCTGCAAATTGTCAACAACTTTAACTGGACGTCAAGCTATCTTCCACAGCTTCTTCACTGAATTCATTATCACGCTCACCATCGACTCCAAAGTTTCATACTTCTGAGTGACCTCAAATTCCTCTTAGAAGACAGAACCAATCCATGCTCCACAGCACTCCTCAAAAGCCTGAACAGGGTTGGAGTAGCCTAACCCATCACAGACCCAACACATACCACAGGACACCCACTGGACCCCATCTTCATCACCAATAACAACATCAAGTAAAACTCCACTTTGCTGCTCACATGGACTAACCACGCCATCACCAAATCGAAATCAACACAAAGCAAGCCAACACACCCACCAGTGTCAGGCTGCCCAGCTGCAGCTGGGGCAAAATCTCAGACGCAAGCTGGCTCAACACCCTCAGCACAAAGCAAGCTAACCCAACCCCACTATGAATAACCTCAACAAAGGCATCATCTACTTCAACAACTTGATCAAGAAGAGTGCAGACTCCCTCACACCCATCAACTACAACAGGCAAAGGAGAATAAACAAGCAGGCCTGCTGGCACACAGAGAACCTTAAAGATTCCAAATGATATAAAATAAAGAGCAAGCCACAAAACCACAGATAGAACCACCCACCATGCTGCACTCAGACTCTACCACCAGCAACTGAGAGAAACCAAGAAAAGAATGCTGACTGAATTAAATGAATGGAGCTTCATCAGCTGCAAAGAGATCATCTCGATCGTCAAGAAATTCACCACACCTGCGCCCTTTCGTCAGCAGCATCATTCCCTCCTAAGAACTTCTTCAGTAGCAAAATTACAAACATCCACAGCATCTTCACACACCAACTAGATGCTAGCGATCTCATCTTCATCCTCCCATCCACTCAGGGGTCCAAAAAGACCCATACCCCCACCACTTCTACAACCTCAGTACATCATCTATCAGCATCAACATCACCCTCACACACATCATCAACATCTCCATCTCATCTGCCACATTTCCTAGAAGCATGCAGTAGTCAATGCCCTCCTCAAGAAACCGTTAGCTGACCCAAGCCAAATGAGCAATTTCAATCTGTTCTCCCTGCTCCCCTACCCAGCCAACATGATAGAGAAGGCCATCAACAAGCCACCTTGATTTGCACTATCTACTGGACAACACTCAATCAGGATTCAGAAAAAAATCTAGCACTGAAACAGAACTCACCACAGCCACCAATGACATTTAGAGCATTCTAGACCAAGGAGAAACAGTGGCCTGTGTCCTCCTCAACCTCTCCTCTGCAGCATTTGACACAGTCTCCCACAAAATACTCATCAGAAGGCTCCAAAAGATTGAAATTCAATTCAAGGACCCACACTCAACTAGATCTTCTCCTTCCTCATGGGAACACCCCAAAGTGTTATACTACCTTCCTTCAAATCGGAGACCAAGAATCTGATCTACAGAGTCCCCCAGGGATTGTCTCTCAGCCCGACTCTGTTCAACATGACACCTCCCGCCTACATCAATCAAGCCCAAGGCTTCACCTTCGTCTCTTACACTGACGACACCCAACGCCTGCTTTTCCTTGCAGACAAGACAACCACTAATAGAACCAACTTCACCAAAGGAACAAACATTGTAGCAGAGTGTTTGAGAACCAAACTGCTTGAAACTCGACTACGTCAAGACATAAGTACTAGTCTTTGGAAATAAAACCTTTCTGTAGATCGCAACAGAGCTGGGACCAACACCCACTGACCACACCAGAAATTTGGTGATCATCCAGGACAACAAACTCAACCTGACAGCACAAGTCCATACAGTGAGCTTTGCCTGCTTCCACATCCTGTGTATGCTGCAAAAGATCTTCAAAAGGCTGCCACATCAGACAAACCATCAGGCAAGCAGACTCAACTACGGCAATGCACTCTGTGCCAGAATCTTCAAGCAGCTCCTACACAGACTTCGGACTATCCAGTATGGCACCACAAGACTCATTCTTCTCCCATGCCGCACCCACATCTCACCCCACCTCAGTAACTACACTGGCTTCCCATTCACAAACGCAGCCAATTCAAATTCCTCATGCACACATACAAAGCGTTGCACAATACTGGACCAGTATACCTGAACAGCTGTATACACTTTCACTAGCCCACCAGGCTCCTACTCTCAGCCTCACAATCACTCACACACACTGTCAACATTCACAAAGGCAGAGCAGGTGGTCACTAGTTCTCAAATGTTGCATCCAAAGCATGAAACAGCCTCCCATAGCACATCAGAGCCTCTTCCTCGCTTCTTGAGTTCTGCAAGAGGCTGAAGGCCTGGCCCTTCGAATAACTCCGCATGGACCATATGCCACACACCTGCTCATTTGCCTGGATACGATTACAGATGACTAGTGCGCTTTCCAGATCAACATAAAATAACACAACTGAGGGTGTCTTTTTATACCTTGTACCAGCCTATGTGTGGGGGAAATCCCATGTCTCCTCCGAAATTAGTTTTGGCAAGTTTGCCCTCTTTCCTAGGGTTGGCTCTGATCTGTCTTCGGGGACTAAGGCAAGGGCAGGCCTGGTGTCTTTGTGTGTGCTCTAGTCAGGTTTCTTTGAAGTGTAATTAGTGCAGGATCCAACTCTTCCCTATCCATCCTGTCAGAAAGACCAAATCCCTTTACACAAAGGCACCTTTAGCCTCCTGTCTGGAAGGAATACAAATCACACTACAGGACAGCCATTACCAGTCATGCTGCCCTGGACACTGATAGAAAGGCACATATCATTTAAGCAGAAAAATGCCAACTTTCTAAACATAGCATTTTCAGAATAGTCACTTAAAATCCAACTTTACCTTTTAAGAGGGTTTTAAATTACAATTCAAATGAGTGGAAGAAGTATTTCTCTATCTGCTCCCAAACTGAAGCTATCACTTATTAGATGTAATAATGTAACGCAGTGTTAGTCTAAGGAAGAGTTAGATTTTCTATATTGAAAAACAACTTTAAGAGTCCTTCAATGTAAAGACAGTACACATTTCCTACTTTTAAACACCATGCATTCTGTCTCTGAGACTTTAGGGCTTAACTTGGGGGTGACTTACAAGTATTGAGAAGGAAGGTTTAGGCCTGGCAAAAGGATTATTTTGCTAGGGAGAAATAGCAATTTAAAACTGCACCCAAAGGCTGCAAATCTTGCTCGAACCATGTCTTACAGGGCTACTTTAGTGGATGACGCAATGGGTAATGGACCCTACTAGTAGCATTTAATTTACAGGTCCTGGGGACATGTAGTACCATCTACTAGGGGCCTTTCAGTAAATTAAATAATCCAATTGAGTGTATACCAATTGTATCATGTTTAGAGAGGGGAGTAAACACACTTTACCACTAATTAAGAGGATTAAATTGCTCAGAGTCCTAAAAGCTAAAACAAAAAAGGTGCTTCCAAGGAATGCAACAATCTGGGGTGACCCTGCAGAAAGCCTTGTCCAACAAAAATACTCTCCATTTTGTTCAGGGGAGAAATACATTCCAAAGTCTTGAATTATTGGACAGGGGGGTGACCACAGAAAGCACAGATGCAGCATTCAATCTTAGAAAGAATGAGATTATGTAATTTGTCACACTAGAAACTAGTTAGAGCCCTGAACTTTTATGGTCGATCCTAACAAATAATATATCCAGTAAGAAATAGCAAATTATATCAAACCCACCCTATATCATCCACAAAGTCACTACCAATACAGCACTTTTTCTGTTTTCAAGGTTATGGTCATTGATATGATGAGAACGCCAGCAAATAAGACAAAAGATTCCAAACTGATAATTTGTTTCCATTGAGTTAAAGCTGACCCAAATAATATCAAAATTCGGTTTGAGGTGAAAATGATATTTGAGAAATGATGATTTAATTTTTCATCTAGTAGAATAATTTAATCAATCTTTTTTCGAATTTACGAGGTAATGTTCAACAGGCATTAGAGTAGTAATAATGCTCTTATCTCTTTTGTAGGTATGCCATATAGGAAACAATTAGCTTTCTTGTCCTTCAATTTTAATATAGAAATCCAAATTGGGAAGGGCACTTTCACCTCTGAAATGCTCATCATGCCATGGCCTGCGTAGTTGGATGGTCTTTTGAGTCTCCTTCTAGATGGCCTAAAGAAATGGATACTCCACCCAGTAGCCACGACCTTATGACCCTGCAGAAAACAGCATATGTTAAAGGTGTCAAGTCTCTCTTTAAGAGGGCACATATAGAGGAAACCCGGAAAGTCAAAACAGTGCAATAAGCCTTCCTAGCAATCTTATAAATCTTGAATGAAGATAAAGATTAAAAGGAAGAGAATAGGAAAGCACCAAATTCCTCTACTGCTAAGACAAGGTCAAGTCTATAGTTAATACACAGCAATATATACTCCATCTCCTGTGGAGTCACAGTGGAACCCTGATCTCTGTGCTTCTGGCAGGGATTTTTCAGTTTCTGCTAGGCTCACAAAGTTACATAAAGTCATTCTGCTGTCTTTGGGAAACTGACCCCAACTAACCCTAACAGACTTTCGGCTTGGCTTTTTTTACAGTCATCTCAGTCATCCCACACCACTTTCTTGGGGCTCAGGTACTCTTGCTATGGAATCTTGTAAAACAAACTCATCGGCATGTTACCACAAGTAATCGTACACTATTTGTATTTACAAACAGCACCACACACAGATCAAATCACTTTGGCTTTTTAAGCTCACAGAAAGATGGGATGCAAGAACAGCTTTAGATAGAAGATTCACATGTTTACGATGCGTGAGTTCATTCTTTCTTTGTATTATAGCTAAAGACCTATTGTTTATTATTATAGATTATGAAGTATATAGAAATTTGAGATACCTGATGGAAATAGAAAATCCGACACTCTCTCAAAATCCCAGAGCTGACTATATATATAAAGAGAGTTATTTTCACAGGTTTGCCTAAAAGTGTGCAAAGTGGCACAAAGTGTTCTGTTAATTTTCATACTATTTTAAAGCCAGAAAAATGCACATCGCCATGCAAGTACCCATGCAATCATAAATAACCCACTAAGTGTATTGGAATTAGAAGAGGCCAGAAAGGAGATTGATTAGAAAGCGTTGCACATACAAAAAACCATGACAAAATAGGTGAAGAGGAAGGGTATATTAAGGGATGTGCAGCATTTTGATGAACTGCCTGGATATCCCGTGAATGGGTGCATTCTATCTAAAGATAAATGGTATCAGAAATATTTAATTTCCCTTATGGCCAAATACCATCAACAAATCTTACAATGACTGGGCAAGGTCATGCTCAACATCTTATCCTTCACCATCTCCACAAGGGTTTAGTCTCTGGATTTCTATTCCCGACTAGTATCATATTAAGGCATCAAAGAAAAATGTCCCAGGCGGTGTGATACAAAAGGAGTGTAGTACACAAGATCATACCCTTAAGTCTAAAGCACACATTCTGATCCACCTTTCAAACTCTTGACCCATACCACATCATTGGAGGCAAGGTCTATTCGTTGGTATCCTTGACTTCACCATTACTCTCGGAAAGCTGTTTTCTGTGCTGTAGCTCAGTTAGTCACTGTAAAGTGAAACTTCATTCACATCCTCCATACTCGAAAATCTCACCCCTCCCATCCACGGAAATTAAATGTAATGGCCAGATTTATCATACTTTCATGAAATGCAATGCAGCAAGGCACCTTGCTGTGCTGTGCTGCGCTGCCTGAAATGAGAGGGCAGAAATTAGCCATATTCCTGTCCTTTCCTTACTCTGGTGCACAATGTGCTGCCTCGCAGCAACGTAGGCATCCTTGTGCTGTGTTGCAAGGGTGCCTTTGTTGTAGGCAGGATTGTTTCTGTGCTGAGAGGCACACCTTCCTGCACAAAAACAATCCTCAGAGGCATTTTTCTCTTTCTAAGTGTGCTGCTGCAGAATGTAGCACACTTAGAAACAGGAAACAATGAGGAGAAATAGGGAAATTTCTCCTTGTTGCCTCTCCCCTGGGAAGGCACAGCATTTTAACGCATTCCCAGGTTAACCTGTCTTGGGAATTTCTTGGAATACACCACAATCCGTAGGTGGATGCATGTGAACACCAGAGTGACGCAAAGCAGTGCCTTGCACTGACACGCATCACTCCAGATTTACGCAAGTGGCATTGATTGGCTTAGGTTACACTGAGATCACGGAAATGTAGTCCATAATATTGAGGTGATTTGGTAATCTGGTACTTGTGGTCTCAGGAAAGAGTTGAACTACTACATGGCAATGTCAACAGAGTCCTTTCCAGAGAACAGGGTGCTGAATAAGGTTTTACAGTCAACAATGTCCGATGGTGCAGAGAAATTTGGGGTTCAGCTGAAGAGTTAGTTAGGGTCACAGTTGGCCTTCTTCCGAGTTGGGAGGATCAGTGACATTTTGAGAGCATCAGAGAAGATGTCTTGCGTGAAGAAGGCATTGCTGATGTTTATCAGGGGTGTGATAGTTTCTACAGTAATTATCTTTATCACTAGTGACAGGACAATGTTATTTTTACCTTACATGTACGAAATGTTAAGAGGTTGTGGAACTTGTTGGAGTTTTGGGGAAGCAACATAAGCCTCTGGATTTTTGGTTCCAGAAGTTGGAAATATCTGAATCTTGTACTGATGAAAAATTGAATATTCTCAAACTGTAAGAAAACTGAGGTCTTTATTTAGAGTTTGGCGGATGGGGTTACTCTGTGGCAAATGTGACGGATATCCCGTCCACCATATTACAATTCCATTATAGCCTCTGGAACTTGTAATACCGAGAATGGGATATCCATCATGTTTGTGACAGTCTACCCTTTCCCCTAAAGTCTAAATCAGGCCCTTAGTCTGGAAAGTCTTCTGCACGGACTATTTTTTTGCTTGATGTTCAGTAAGATTTTTTGTACCTGAAGCACTGATTATTAGGGGCCAAATTATTTTGTGTTACAATAAATCCTCATGTTGACTCGTTCTCCAGAATAAATTGGAGGAGTCCTTTTGAGTTTTTTTGTTCATTGAAGATAATACCTATTAGCCTACTAAATGTTCAGCTCCCAAAATAAAAAGGATACAATAGTATGGCATTTTTGACGTCTTTAGAATCATTATTAAATCAGTGATAAAATACTTGTTATACATAACACAGAGGCATAGTCATATGTCTGGAACTTTTTTAGGGAAAAGTAAGTGAGCTAATGATGAATTGTGAGGAATAGTCAATCATAGGTCAATCCACAAAGCCCGTTATGCTTGAAAAAGCCAAGTTTACTGTCTAAATGGCTCCATGTTGGCCTGTGAGGTATCCACGAAAGTATACCCTGGATGCATACATTATTTTACAACTGTCTGGTTGTAATTAAATCCCACACTAGGAGTTAGGAGCTACAGATCATGCTGTAATTTGTCTCGAGAGTTTGTGAGTGCCTGCAAACTCATACACTTATTGACATTCATTATCTCCTCTCTGACCCTTTCTAACTTTGGAAATGTGTTGAGAATCCCTCCAGTAAAGAGCGCGATTAAATCCCCTTGAAAGGCAGGAAAAGGAATAGAACACCCAAAACCTTGTGGGGGTGTCGAGATAGAACATTTTACCTGTGGAGATTTAAAAAATCAATGAAATCACAAGTTGGACAACAAAGCCACTGTGTAAAACTAATTGTTGGTGAAATAGCAACTTGTGAAATTTTGCATTTTACGTTGCCACTAGTATGCCTGAGCCCTACTACAAAAAGGGCACACTTTGAAACTGGTGCACCAGACCCGAACTGGGAGCTGCCCTGTGTTTCACAGTGCAGATGGAAACCCTCTTGCACGTGAAAGAGTGGAGAGAGATCCCCTGCATGCGGATACAGTGAGTGACTGCACCTGCCTGCAGAGGGACGTCTGCAGTGCCAATTGGACCCCCTTCTACCTATTCTGAGGGCTGCCCTCAGGGGGGTTCACTACTTTTTTGGTGTGCTATGAGATCGCCTCCTAAAGGGGCTGTTTGTGTCTGCACCTGCATCTATAACATGGTGCCAGTGCAGAGGAAAAGAAATTCCCTCATTTGCATGCAGTCACACCTCCATGCAAATTACAGAATGCCCCTCTCATGATAGTGATGGGGCTACATGTGCGCCAGCACTATCCGTATTACAGAAGGGGCGACACAGTCATCTGCAGCCCCCTCTGTAATACCATTGTGTCCTAGGGGCAGGCAAAGCGGATGCCTATACACGTTGCACTTCGGGGCACAATGTATAATACAGACCCAGGAAAACTGAGACTGACCAGGTGTCTAGGCTTTCCAGGTGTACTACTCGCAAAGTTTGTACATTTCACAAAGTAGTAAATGTGTGCCCATTTGTAGGAGAACTTTTACGGGTGCAAGTTTATTGCTTTTCGTGGATTGGGCCTAACTTGTGGTGAAAAATACAGGTCACTTAAAATGGCTTATCAGCGGTCAGATATAATGGGCGCAGTGGTAGGAATATGAGTTATTTTTTAATGTTTAAGACATTCAAAAATTATCATCAGACAAAACGGTTTAACATCGACTGATGCAGCTGCCCTTGGCTGCGCCCTTTGTATGGAAATGATCAGTGCGCACTATTTTGTGGGCAAGCACAATGTTATTGTACAAAATCTCATTTTTCCATCAATGGCTTAGTTTACTTCTCTGGAGACTAAAACTGAAACAAAAATATAAATGTGTGCTTTATTGTTTCAAAACATACTTGGGATCAAATTTCTAACTTATAATTTTATCGAAAACCTTACAAGAAGGAATAATTGCTAGGTACAAGTAATACCATTGTAGCAATCTTGATGATATGTATTTGTGGGGGAATGAAAAATACATTTTACATTTGAGAAAATCTATCAAAACACACAGGCAGAAGCAAATGTAGTCAGAATGGCAGTAGTTACACTGTGTACTGTTCGCCCCTTCTTTTTCATCTTAGTTCTTACCTATATTACGCTAATAATTGATTGTGGTATCAAAATCAAGTACCTGTGCATAAGATTGTGGAATGGTTTGATTTACTCTAAAGTTGGTTTTGCCAGTGTGTTACTTAGAGACACATGTAGGTATGTTACAAATTGCGATGTCCTAATTGCGATTCCATGCGAATCACAATTATGATATTGTAATTTCAAATTTACGAAACTCCGTTAAGTTTCTTCTGCGATTTACAGTGGGTCGCAAATAGACCTACCTCATGATTTTTAATGAGGTATGTCGCAATTTGCGACCTACTGGGAATCGCAAAAATCACAGGGATGGGGGCCTCTGGGGTCAGCAGACCAGCATGTCTGTGATTGCTTTTAAATAAAGCTTTTTTTTTCTGAACACAGCCTGTTTTCCTTAAAGGAAAAGGGATTCATTTAAAAAGACAAAAAGAAAACGTTTAACTTTCAATTTTAGGTCAAGCACGCAAGCGATCTGGCATGTTGTAATCTACCTGTACTTTTAACCACACCCACCACACGCCCACCACTATCACTCATTCATGGGCTTGCCTTTCAAAAATCCCTTGGTATCATTGGTAAATGCTTTCTGTTTGTCCCTCCTTGGGACAGTTTTGTTACTGCCTTGGCCATCGCCCCTCTTACATGGATAATTCCACTTTTGCCGGTAAATTTGACTGCAAGCAAACTTCTTTTGTGTCTCTCCTTCACGCTCACGGAGGCCGTTGCACTTTGAATTGGCTAGCTCATGTCAACTGTTCTACTTTTCATTTTCAATTTATGTGGCAAGAAAAGTCCAGTTAGGCTCTAACTCAAGCAAACGCAAGACCAAGTGCATTGCAAATGCTTGTTTAAGAGTAGGCAGTTCGGGGACCACTGGCTGCTCTTAAAAAATATTTTCCCAACCATTCACAAATGGTAAGGGGTCCCAGGGTACTCCTTCTCATTTGCGAATGGGTTGCTACCAACTTTTCATTGGTGGGAAACTGTGATTTTTTTGCGACTTCATTTTGATTACAAAACATTTGTACATACCTTTCCGAATTGGTATTAGGAAGGGACACCCGCGACATGCCCCGTCCTAATACCAAATCACAAAACCCAAATTATGACTTGGTAACAAGGTACCGAATCACAATTTGGGCTTTGTACATCCCCAAAAACATCTTACTAGTCGCAAACGGGCTGATTCTGAGAATTGGCCCGTTTTTATTAGAAAAATGCTTTGTACATGTGGCTCTTGGTCTTTCCTTTGGGAGTTTGCTTCTTTTGAGACAAGGAGGGTGCAAGCTTCTAAGAAGACCTGCAGTTTTCCGGAGGAGGAACATATAGCGAAATCTATGAATTTTTGTTTTGTGACTCACAATTTGCAATCCATTTGTGAATAGCAAATTGTAAGTCGCAAAACAAACTGTACAACAGTGTTAAGCACACTCTTAGCGATTCCCAATGGGGTTGCAAACACCTACCTCATCAATATTCATGAGGTAGGTCTCAATTTGCAACCCCTATGGGAATGAACACACTCATAGGGATGGTGGCCTGCTGGGAGCAGCAGACCACCATGTCTGTGACCGCTTTAAAATAAGAGTTTTTTTTTATGTATCCCGTTTTCCCTAAAGGATAATGGGATGCATTTTAAAAAGAAAAATGAAAGGTTTTCTTTTAATTTTTTCAGAGTAGGCTGTGGTCTGTGGGACCACTGCCTGAGCTGAAAAAAATATTTTCGCTGCCATTCACAAAGAGTAAGGTGTCCCATGGGACCCCTTCCTGTTTGCGAATGGCTTACCTCCAATTTGAAATTGGAGGTATTCTGTGAATGTTTTGCAACCTCATTTTGGTCTCAAAACATTCATACATACCTTTCAGATTCGGTAGTAGAAAGGTACGCCCTGAACACACCCCTCCCTATACCGAATCCCCCTCCCTATACCGAATCGCAAAACCCTAATTGTGATTCAGTAACAAGTTACCAAATCACAATTTGGGCATTGTACATCCCAAAAAGCATTTTTCAAGATTCAAACTGGCAGATTCTGCGAATCGGCACGTTTGCGACTAGGAATATGATTTGTACATGTGGCCATTAATGTTTATCACAATTTGTGAGGCACTACTTGCTTAGGACCCTGGAGTTGGGAGCAAGAAACATCCGTGAAGGAAAGGAGTGGCTAAGACACAGAGGCACACCTGATTAGCCAATTCCAGCACTAATGGGGCTACACCATCTGCACAAGCAGAGGCATCTGGAGTGCATGAATGTTGAAATGACAAGGTTTAACTCTTACTCCACCCTCGGAGGGTTACTTTGGTAGGCTATCTGTGGACTTTTTACAGCAAGCTTGTGCCTCTAAAGACTGTGATAGTTTGAGAATAGGAAATCTCAAGCCACTTGTCTGATATGTGCAGCTTGTTTGACATATACTTAATAGTTTGCATAAATAAATCAAACAATTAACAAATGCATCTTCAGTCCTTTCTATGCCAGCCTTTCATGGAATCAAGAAAACACTATTCCCCTACAAGGAAGTCTGACATTGACCCTCATTACTGCATTCAAATATTCATCAAAATCCCTGCCATTTCGTACTCCCAATAGAACAGAACTCATAACCCGAGTGTCTTCTCTATCTCTGTCTCTCCCAACATGTTTTTCCTCAATATCCACATACTGTCAAGGGATTTAGATGTGGCGTTAGGTATAAAAAGTCTAACAAGCATACCTGTCTCATTGATGTCTTAATAAGAGGGCATGAATGGAAGTATACTTATCAACTAGATAAGGCAAAATAATGTGTTAATAAACCACTGTGCTCCTTGTGTCGTATGACCAAAAAAGCTTGATTGTTACTTGAAAAATCACTGCTCAAACTGAATGGAGTGAAACATTTAGAATATTTACTTTTCTTAAAAACATAGCTTGTTGACCCTGACAAAGTGACAGAAAAGATCGTAAAAGTCACGAAACACATTATGGCCCTTTCTTCCTTTGTAATCATTCAAGAAAAGGACATATTTTCTTTATTTGGAAAAAGTGGCTTATACTCTTTTCTAATTGAAAGATAAAATTATCATTGACCTTTAGTAATAGAGCTAGTACTGTCTTGTTTAAGCACGGAACTTAGGGCCAGATGTTTCAAAGGGTTTTACCCATTCTGTGTGTTTAGGAAAATGCTTTAGTACATGTGGCCCTTAATTATTCACTTTAAAAGAATAATCTTACCATCATTGTTAAAAAAAAGTGCTTTATTGGTACGGGCAGGTAGGTACCTAAGGGCACAATCACAAATAAGGTCCAGTCAAGGTCTCAGTAAATTAATCCTTGCTCTACCCTTACTAACTTGGCCCACAAGCAGTTAGACTTACCTTAGGAGTCAGGTGTGTAAAGCATTTAAAATCAACAAAACAGTAGGGAACCACGTATATAGATTTGTAAAGATTAAATAAATTTTTTTGCTTTCTAGTGCTTAAAAGTGAAAAGCACCAGCCTCAGCTATCTGGTTGCACCTAACTGGGTCAAAGTCAAAGTTTGAGGCCAATCGCGATGATGGAGTCCATGTTGATCACACTGAGTTATAGGGCTCAGTCAAAGTTTTACATTCAGACATAGCGCCTGATTTAGAGTTTCGTGAAAGGGTTAGTCTGTCACAACATGATGGATTTCCCTTCCACTGTATTACAAGTTCCATATGCATTAATGAAATTGTACTATGGTGTGTGGTATATCCACCACATTTGTAATGAAATAACCCCCTCCGTAAAACTTTAAATCAGGCCCTAGGTTTTTTTTAAATCTTAGTCTCTGAGCGTTGAGCTGGTCTCCTCCCCAAGCCAGCTTGCGGTTCGACAATGCTTTGGTCAATTCCTGGAAGTCTTGTCGAGAATGAAAGGCTTCAGAACTTGAGTGGACATATCCTGAAGATCAGGTCAGGTCGTGGTTGGACGTCGCCGGCTTGACTCTTGGTGACAGGTCGGTCCGCTTATGGAGCTTTTTAATAAAATTTCTCCAAATGACTCCAAACTTTTGGATATTCTTCCAGAAGGCCCTTTTGGAGTCTCGACGAGTCCACATCCATAATCCAAGGTTCCAGAAGCTCAGTTTTGCTGCTTGGGAGTTGGGACTACAGTTCCCACAATGTGCCTGGTCAAATCATTAGAAGTCCACTGGACGCTGGTCAACTGGGGTCTTCTTGCAGGATTTGATGCATGGGACTCTTGGTAGATCCTTATTACCTATTGCTCACAGGGAGTCCACTCCTGAATCTTTAGAAGCAAGGTATTGTCCTTTCTGTGGTGAAGCCCAGAGTGGGCAGCAGTTGCAAGCCTTCAGAGTACAGTCCTTCTTGGTGCAGACCAGGGGCTCAAAAGGGCAGTCATTCTTCTTCATATTCCTTCCAGCAGGGATCTGAGTTGCTGGGCAGCTATTCTATATTTCTCCAGGTTTCTGGGCTGCCAAGCAGGGTGCCACCCATGAACAATGGGGTGCAGGGTTCCACCCTTCCTGCAAAGTTTGGCACATTTTTGACCCAGAATGCGCTGTTTCTCAACAATTCAAGACAGAGAAAATCTCTCCTGGAGGTTCAGGTCAGGCTAAGCCTAACCACAGGTGTGACTTCCCTACACTTCTTTTTGGGCCCCTCTTCTGATCTGATTATCGGGGCTCCCACCTGGCAGGGAATGCAGGAATGGGGAGGTCTGTTTTTTGCCCCAACTATCTTTTCCTTTGAAAACCAGTTTGGTCACCCAGCCCCCTTCCTGCTCTGGCATCTGCTGCTGCAGTTTTCCTCCCACCAGATGGTCCCTTTGTCTCAGGCCAGCTTTCTTCACACATCACCAAGGCAGGCTGGCCAGCCTGTCAAATGCTGGCCCATCGGGAGTGCTGCTACATGGCTGACTATAGGTAACTTTGGGAAAACATTCTAAACCTCTTTCCCTGTAATAGTTATGATAAATGCAGCAATGGCAAGTTGTTAGATCTATTTAACTATCATTTTGAAACCTTTAATGAGATTTGTATCACACTCCTAGCAAAATATAGACTTTAGTAATTTTAAATAAAGCCTTCCCATGTTAGCCTATGAAACTAACATACTACAATAGGGAAAAATGAATTTGGCAGGTTTCCCTCACCAGGACTTATAAAACAACCTTTATAATGTCTCTGCTTATAATTGAAAGGCACTCTTCCCTTGGGGCACCTAAGGTGGGCCTCAGTGGTAACCTATATGTAACAATAAGGTAGTTTAGGACTTTGGAAGTACTTTTAATTCCAAAGTCGAATTTGGACTTTATTATATTTTAAAAGCAGCCAACAAGGCAGGGCTGCCTTTAAAATTACATCAGACACCACAGCAGTGCACCCATAAGTGCCTTAACCCACTGGGGTCCCTAAACCTACATGCCCTTCCATATACTAGAGGCTTACAGGTAGGTTGTCAGAGCCAGTAATGCCTAATTACCATATACCTTTTAAATGGGGCACTGACCCTGGACCTGTTTAGCAGAGCCCAGGTCAGAGTTGGTAACTAGAGCCAGTAACCACCAGTATCAGTAAAAACATTGGTGTGATATGGACCGAAAGGATGACTTTCTCACACTGCACCCCCCAGATGAAAGGTGACCTACCCTCTGGTAGTTCTCCTACGCTAAGTGGAAAAATCTGAAAAGTCCATCTGCATTGGCATGGGCACTCCCAGTTCTGTATCCCACTGTAAAATCCATATCCTGCGGGAAATGGACCATTTAAAGAATTTTGGGATTTTCCCCCTCATCTGCATGATCCATCAGATAGTTCTGTGGTCAGTTTAAACACAGACGTCAGTAGCAAATAGGTATGATCTCAACTTCTTTAGGGACCAGACCACTGCAAAGGCTTCCCTATGAATGGCATTCTATTTTTCTTCTATGGGGAGTTGTTGCCTGCTAATGAAAGGAACTGGCTGATCCTGGCCCTGATAAATTATTTGTGCTAACTAGGGGTGGGAGATGAATTCCACTCCACCAGCGTAGTTCACAGAGTTTTGCCCACTCTGCGCTTCCCAAAAACGTCGCGGAGTGGCACTGAGCTGAGTTTTTCCTCTTGCTCGTGGGAGCGAGAATAATCAAATAACAGACTGCCTCCTGGTGAGATTTCTCAACGTGAGCAGTTGCAGCAGGTCGCTACCGCTCGTATTGAGAAACCTGCCGCTCGTGTTGAGGAAGCTGCTGTTTAAGCGGCAAAAAGAAGCAGCACCCTCTTGAGCTGCACATTGTGCTGCTCAAGCTGATTTCACAGCACAGGACAAACTTCCTGGAATCAAAAAGTAGCACAAGCAGCATGACTTACCGCATTCCACTGCTCGCAGAACTCCATGCAGTGCAGCAGAGTTTTTTCTGCACTATGCAGAGTTTTGTGCAGCAGAACTCTACGAACAGCGCCCAGGTCTAATGCAAACACTGAACCAAGCCCTTGCTCTGTTTGTACAATAAGCTCCTTATTATAGTCAGGGGCCAGTAACACTGGGGATGAATTCATAGCCTCCCTCAGCGTGTCAAAGGCCTTTTGACACTCAGGGGTCCAAATGACCTTTTTGGACATTTTCCTTGAAGTGAATTCTGTCAGGGTAGCCAAAACGGTCCTATAAGTATTTATACATCTTCTGCAATACCCAGTCAGTCCACGAAAGGCTCTGACCTGTGTTTAGGTTTTAGGAGCCTCCCAATCCAGAATGGTCTGATATTTGGACTGGGGAGGCTGTGCATAGCTTCCACCAATAAGGTGGCCCAGTTATACTACAGAACTCTTCCCTAACTGGCATCTGCTTGCCTTGATAGTAAGGCCTGCTTGTTGCAGGGCTTGAAGCACTTCCTTCAGGTGGAACAGGTGATCCTCCCAGGTGGAACTGTAAACAGCTATATCATCAAGATAAGCTGCACTAAAGGATTCCAACCCAGACAGGACTTTGTTCATCAACCTTCGGAGAAGGTGGGAGGATCAAACTAAAGGGTATCACCTTGAATTGAAAGTGGCCCTCTGGAGTGGTAAAATACTGACCTCTCCTTTGCTTCTGGATTTAGGGCAATCTGTCAGTAACCTGAGGTCATAATAAATGTACTCAGGTACTTTGCAGCCCCCAACCTATGAATGAGCTCATCAGCTCTGGGTATGGGGTGAGTGTCAGTCCTGGTGACTTCATTCCAACCTTTGTAGTTGACACAGAATCTTTAGTCCTTTTTCCCCCCTTGGGGGTTAGGCATGGGCACCAGTACCACTGGACTGACCCAGGGAATGTCAGAGGACTCAGTCCCTTGAAAGTGGAATGGCTTGACGTTTCCTCCTCATGCAGGTGTTTATGGATTTTTATATGACTCTTTTGCTTTTTTATCTTGGTTACCCAGGGCTTTTCCCCGGGAGGGAACCTGTCCTCCTTTCTTCTGATCACCTTCCTGGTGTTTCTTGGAAACCCTGGTTTTCACCCACACATCTGCTGTCTTGCCCAGGTCCCTAGGGCTAGACAGTTTAGCATCAACCAGATACTGGTGTAACGTATCTAAGGTATAATTACTCAAGATGTACTCCTTCATGACTAAATATGACTAAATTGTATAGCTCCTCATAGGTACTTACCTTGTTATCCTGTATCTGGGCTTCTAGTGCCTTAACTCAGGTGTCTACCACATCCACCCAGAACAGGGTGCTAACTTTCTGGGTTTCTCTGAACTTCGTTCTATACTGCTCTGGAGTGAGACCAAACTTCCTGCTCAGACATCTCCTTGTGTGCGGGTAGGATTCTATCTCATCCCCTTCTAGGGTCAGGCGCATATACCCCCTAGCTACTGGAATCCACTCCCACAAGAGTGAACTCAATACTGTGGGCTAACCCTCCTCATCCTAAGGGCACTCTCAAATGCTGTCAGCCATTTGTCAATGTCATCATTCTCTTGGTATTTAAGGACAATGCTCTTGGGTAGCCTTGGATCAAACCCACAACCCCTGGACACCTCAAACTCGACTTCACAGCCACCATCTCTCTTTTCTTCCCTTGCCAACTTCTTCTCCGAGACCAACTTCTCTGCCTCTAAAGCTATGTAGGCTAACTTGTCCTCATTCTCTCTTTCCCTGAGGGACAGACTTACTCCTCCTGCAGTGGATACTCTCCCCCCACACTAGCTCTAGACAGGGCCCTGGTTACTGTGTGAGGAGACAAACATTCTCCCTCATCTTCACTGAGATCTAATGGGTCTTCATTCCCCTGGTAGTTGGAGGGGTCATCTTTGCCCTCCCTTTCTGTCTCTGGAGCCTCTTCTGTGGCTACTTGCTCGGACTCACTGCCCTGTGTGCCACAGCCTGTCTTCAAAACACATCTGGCATGGGCTGTATGACTGGTACACT